>NW_004567108.1:2190247-2197249 GCF_000260355.1 Condylura cristata | reverse complement strand
GGGCCCGCTTTGTACCTGGCTGCGGCGGCCGCGAGTTGGGACGGAACTTTCCTGCGCCGGCGGCGTCCCGGGGACCCCCGGCAGGGGGCGCTGAGAGCGAGCGCTCAGGAGCTGGGAGCTGCTGGGAGCGGGGTCTGTCCTGGCTGAGCGAGTGGGCGGGGGTCCCCGCCAGGCCGGCCCCCCGCAGGGTCGGGCAGTTCTTGCGGGAGTCTCATTAGCGGGCAAGACGGTGGGTGCTCTGTGGAGCGAGGGAGCTGTCCGCCTTGCCGGAAGGTGGGTCGGGCAGGGGTGGCCACACTCCGGCCTGGGGCTTGCAGGCTCCTTACGGAGACCAGGGTGTCCCTGCAAACTTCCTGCCAGTGCACCGCTCCCCCCACCTGTGACTTGTGCATTCGCTCAGAAATCAGCCTGGACTGAGTGAAGAAGATGCGGATTGCGCTTAATACTGGCATAAAGCTCTGCTCCCCAGGACCCCACAGGCTTAAACGCCAGGAGTAAGAAATGACTTTTCCAGCTCATTTTAAAGAAAAACAGTAGCGAGTCACAGTTAGCTTACCCAGAGCGCTCAGTCCTAAGGCTAAGCCTGGAGACAGCAGTCCAGACAGTCTTTCTGAAGGAGACACAGAAAGACTTTGCTAGGGGAGATTTTTAACACCTGGGTAGTATCTCTAGGCGAGTGGTTGATTCATGCAGGTCCGTTATTGAAGAGAGGGTAACGTGCACCAAGCCCGATTTTGAGAGACGTCACACTCTCCGGACAAGCAGACGATACCTCCGGCTGTGTGCGCTGTGCTGACTTCTCCAGTCCATGGCTGAGCTTCGCCTGAAGGAGACAGGCAATCTCCTCAAGGAGAAGGCAGCCAGAAATGTGTTGTCTGGGCCATGGGAAACAGACCTCCTTTTCTTGCATTTCCTTCTAGCAAAGACTGTCATGAAATAGCCGCTCACGCAGGCTGTTTGCATTCATCGTTTGCGTTCTCATGGAACCCTGGGGCGATGAACCAGTACCTGGCTTTATATGCTTTTAGCCTGCAAGTGTTTTTCTTAACTGGGGGAAGATGGACGAGGCGGTCCTTTCTGCCTTTTTGGAATCGCGCTAACTTACTTGGTTGTTTTAATGGCAAACAGCTGCAGAATCCCTGCTGTGAGCAGAAGAGACTTTGGTCTCCTGGGTGGTACAGCTTGTCTTGGTCCAAGAGAAGTTTTAGCGATGTTCAGAATTGGGTAAAAATAAACCCGTGTTTTCCACTGACATTGCCTTTTAAAATCATTTCTTCACCGTGAGGCTGGAATCTGGTTGGAATGTGAGTGGGTAGCAGGGGCCTGTTCGGAGCTGTCACTAGAGAGCCAGGTCCACGCTCTTCAAAGGGACACCGGCCGCCTGGGGGCCACTGAGGGCGTGGTGGGCCGGGCCCGTCCGTGGCTTTTCAGCAAGGAATCTCGCGCACAGTCACCTGAGACTTGACGGGCCACACATGTACACACCAACAGCCTTTTCTCTGTGTTGTATATTAATTGCTCCTTGGAATTAACATCCCGCCCGGTTGTTCGACTGCTCTGCTGGCCAGTTCCAAGGTTTTTATTAACCTGGTGATTACTTTTAATGATTTCGTATGACCCTTTTCATCGTAAAGTTTCTGAAATTGAGGCTCTGCTCTTGTTACACATACAGGCACAGGGAGAGGAGGGCATGGAGCTTTGCTAACTTCCAGCTAAATATAGCGTGCATTCCATGGCGCAAGCGGCAACCCTGGGCTCCAGAGTTAGCCCAGGCGAGGCCTCGGCCCCAGAAGTTTGGTTACCAATCAGGCAGTTTGCAAGCCACAACAAATTCACTAGTTAATGCGCCTGAGTCAGGGGGCCTGGGTTGTAGTAATATAAGTCTCGGGATTTGAGAAGATTCTTCTCAGAGCCTGCATCAATTCTCTGTCATTCTTGGCTCTAAAAGTAGGCCAGATCTGCATTAAAAAATGCTTCTGAAACTGTTGCTATCATGACCCAGCCCAATCGCTTAGGGTGTCATTATAACCCCAAGGTGACTAGTTTGTATGTAGTGTTAAATGATTTTTAAAATGTAAATTCCAGTGTCCGGCACGGTGAGTTGTGCCATTTGTGACATGGCTGTGGATCGTGTCTGTTTCTCCCACTGGCACCAGCTGGCCAGGGCATGCGGGAAAGATCGCTATTTTCTAAGTTGGTGGATGCCATAAGCCCCAGATCTTACCACTGCACCCTACACTCGACAACGGGGGCAATGCCACACATATTCCCGGCCACCCTTTTGCACGGGGACCCCGAATGCTGACTGTAACTGGGTTTTGCCACTGGTTGGCTGCCTTGTAGAAATGATGGGCAGTGGGCAGGGGGCACCCTCCCCTCCTTGCCACAGCAGATGACCTACGGGTCACGGGCGTACTTCAACAGGTTAGCTGTAGCTCGCAGGAAGCCAGGTTGGGGCAGCTGCCCTTGCTCTGGGAGGCAGAGACGTCGCCCACTTTGGTGGCTTCAGCAGCCTGTGCCGGCTACCTGGATAGGTACATTGACTTCTGACAGCAAGGGGAAAAAACGAAAGGGAGCTAGAAAACAGCTAAACGCCAGTATAAACATAGCTGAACTTTTCTCTTTCAAACTGCCCACTTTCACTTTCCCAAAACTTGCTTTGATTCAGAATTAAAGGCAGAGAAGCTAATGAACACCTGATCTAAGAGAAAAGGTGCCTAGGAGGTAACTTACTCGTTTAAGGGTACTGACAGGATTAATCTTGGCAATCTGAAGGTTCTAGCACTGGAAAACCTGGCTCTGAATTTCACAGCAACATCAAAGGCAAGTTCTAGCTCACCCCGGGGCAAGGCATTTAAAGAGGGATTAACCCCACCGTGGGTTCAAGAAAACAAAACATTTTCTCAAAAGGAATTTCCTTGTCTTCTTTTTCTTCTCCCTTTTTGTCCAGGATTAACAGTTGTTTGACAAGAGCAGAGACTGATGGGAGGGAAGAGGAGCCTGCTTTAGTTCTCCTGCCTACGTTTAAAGATATATTAGCACTGTGTTGTCACACTTGAAAAAAATAAAATCATCCCATTCTTTGTTCTTTTGCCTCCATAGAGTAGGTCTCCTGATTAATGTTGGAAAGCACTTTTCAGAAGAGAATAGATTTTTTTTCCGGGGGTGACTGAATGTCTTTTATATCTGGAAGGCCACGAACTCACTAATCTTTTATTTCCTCATCTTTCACTCATTATTTGTTACTCTCTCTGTGTGGCACTGACTAACCTGGGGTCATGTAGAGTGATGGGAAGCAGACAATGCAGCGATTTTGTTTTATGTTGGATTTTTATGTAACTTGCAAGTAGATCGCATTACCACAAGAGCTAATTCAATGACAGATATGTCTGATAAGTAAGCAGGTGAGCAGCGCGGTCAGAAGTCAACACGGCTGCAGAAATTATGCTGTATTTGCTGAGATGTGAAATTAGTTAAGTTCTAGGCAAGTGACAATCAGGATTGAACACGGAAAATGTTTGCAGGAAACAGTCTCTTTCAATCAGTTCAAATTCCCCCAACAATTGCAATGATATAGGGTGTGTCTGTGCAAAAAAAAAAAAAAAGCAGCCTCAGAAGAAGCAATGAGAACAAATCTCCTAAGCAGATTTTTGCAGGCGTTGTCTGCAAAATCATACAGGGCCAGTGGTTGGCTGTGAAACTTCCAGAAGAGATGCACAGCTCGCCTGCTGACTCCGAATGAATTTCCACACAAAGCGCTTCCCTTTCTGCCAGAGCAGACTGACACACGTGATACTGGCCCTGCCGGCCACTGGGGTGCCGCGGGGACCGCTGGGCTGGGCCGCGGAAGATGTGGGATGCTAAGGGCCTCCTGGGCCAAGTGGACCTTCGGGGCCCTGCTGGCTCCTGTGCCTCCCTTGATGGGGGCCCAGATTTAGGTTGGCCGTAAAACTTGACCGACTGTAAAGTGGAGTGTGCTGTTTGTAACTGGTGGCCTGAAGCAAAAATAATTGCTGTGGACATTAAGCTTCTGCTGTCCAGCAATGCGGTGATTAAGCCACTGTGCGTGTCCACGTCTGCACGAACTCGGTCAGGATTGCGTCCCAGACAGCTGGCGCGTGAGTGTCTGTGTCTGGCTGTGGACTTGACTGTAGGAGGACAGCGTTGTGGACAGCCGGGGAGAGCAATTGCCACAAGCCAGGCTTTCATGGGGTTTGCCTATCTGGGCCTGGCGTTTGGGAGGGGCCTGGGCCTTAAATGAGGTCGGCCCCGGAGGTAAGCGCTTGAGAGGGTCAGCAGCAGTGGCGGGCAGCCGAGGGGCTGGTGTGGACGCTGGGTCCGGAGTGACATGTGATCGGGGGGGGTCGCCCCGCATGGGGGACGCGCAGGGGGGGACCCGCGTGGCCTTGGGCATGGGTCTGTGGGGCCTCACAGATGAGCGGGAGGGAGGTGGAGGCCACAGGGGGCCAGGTGCCCGCTGGCCAAGGGAGGTCTGGGTGAGACCCCGAGACTCGGGACAGGGCCTCGTTACCGCGAGGACGGCGGGGAGAGCAGGCAGCCCGGGTGAGCTGACCGGCTTCAGCGGGGACCGGCGGGCCAGTCTGCGGGAGGAGCAGGGTCCTGGTGGCGCGGCCCGCCTGCTGCTGCCCGCCCTGACCCCCGCCTCGCGGCCGCCTCTCTCCAGCCCCCAGCCTCCGCCTGTCCTGTTCTCGTCCTTCCGCTAGGACGCTTTCCCTCCGAGGCGCCGGAGGCTGCTGCTGTTCGGACACCTCTGCGCACCTGCCTCCTCTTCAGAAAGGCATCGCCAAGTCACACCCTGCTTGCACCCCGCAGCACCCAGGGGTGCTGATTCAGGTGTCCCCTGTAGGGGAGGCGGGCAGGGCAGGCTGGCACCGACCTCCTGGGCCTGGCACATGCCCGCCGGCCCACCGCGTGAGCCATAGATGCCGTATTGGTGGAGGGGGAAGGTGTCCCCCCCCCCCCGGCTCGTGCAGGGCTCATCTGTCTGCACAGAGCTCTGGGTACCCCAGCCTGACATCCCGGACGGCGCTCCCGCGAGACTTTGGGGGTTCACTGTGGACATGAAATAAACACCATGTTCTTTATGCGGAGAAAACTGTCTCAGATACTCTCAAATGGACTCGCTGGCGCCGTCCCGAGAGCCACAGGTCTCCGAGGCCGAGGCCCCCATATGTCCCCCACGGGGTGCAGGGCTGACGGCTTGCTGAGTGCGCGGGGGACGGGGTTGACTTGCAGTTAGCAAGAGAGAGCGCTTTGTGCGTGTTAGCACAGAACCCGAAATTCGGGGATGTCACTCGTGTCTTTCCGTCAGCTGCTCCCCTCCTGCCCTCCCCCGACCCGTGCAGAATTTTCACGAAGGGTAATGGAGCTCCTTATCTGTTTCCGCACATTACAGAGCGTTTGGAAACTCGAGGCTGTTTTAGAAAAACACCAGCCTTTCTAATTTCATTTCTGAGATGAGGCCAGTAAACCTGGCCACTTAGTGGGATTTATAGACTCAGTAACCCGAAACAAGGCGTGCACAGCCGGACAGCGGGCACCATTCGGCCATCACGTGAGTGGACTCGAGAAGGCAGGCCGGCGGTGGCTCTCCAGACACCCCGGGGAGGGAGCCGCTCAGGGTGGCCGGCCCCTGAGCTGCGTGGAGGTGTGTGTCTGGAAGGGAGGCCCGAGCCGGGGAGCGGGCGCCTGGGCTCAGGACGGGGCTGGCGAGGGGCCGGCGGGCCTCGGGGTGATGGACTGCCTGACCCTGGGCACTGGGCACGGTTGCCCAGGTCTGCACAGCCCCTGGCCCCTGACCGTGAGCACAAGTGTGGCTGTAGCTGACTCCTCAGTAGCAAAACACAGTTAAGCTCTCTAGTGCGGTCACCAGTGGCCTGGACCACCGGGTGCCCAGACTTTGGCTGTGCCCGATGACAGGCCACTGGCTGGGGGGCAGGTTTCTGGGAGGTGCTGCCGGGCTGGGGTCCAGCTGGGGTCTCTGGACGAAAACTGGGAAACTCAGTCGTTTGGGGAAGAGGCCGCGGAGCCGAACCTGGTCAATCAGTGGGCAGAGCCAGCTGGTCCGGCCCCCGGGCCCGGTGCCCCCATTCCCACGCTGTAGCTGGCCGGCCCCCGCCAGTTTTATTGATGTGTAACTGCCCCCTGCCCCTCACCAGCCTGCGCCCCCCGGGGCTGCGGTCCCTAACCGGCCGGCTCCGCAGACTGTGTCCCTGCCGTTTGTCTTCTGAGCGGGGACCCTGTTTGTGCTGGCGGGGCCAGCCACACCCAGCAGCAGCATTTGGGGTTCTAAGCGCTGGAGCCCCAGGACTTAAAGGGCTGTGTGAGCGTGGACCCACACCCAGCGCCCCGGCTCTGCCCCGGTGCCCGCCTGGCAGGTGTGGCCCGGCCGGGCGAGGCTTTGGGCGGAGGCCACCTGCGAGCCGTGGTCACTGCCCTCCGGCCACTGGCCTCGCCCCACTCACCTACCACATGGATCCCCATTTGTAAATGCTTTTTAGTAATGTTTGTTCTTCAGGACTTTGTTGAATCCCGCAAAGTCTGCCTTCCTGCTTGGCACGTGACCGTGCGTCTGGCCAGACTGGGAGCCGAAGACGCAGATGCGTCCAATACCGGCGGACCGTGTTTCTCTGTGACCGGCGCTGGTGGTGACTCCCCCTGAAGGAGATAGTCCCGAGGTCGCGTTACTATTTCCTTCACTTATTAGACGCCAAACGAGCGGGTGATATTTTTATTCTTGAGGCCATTTTTGATGGTTCCAGTTGCCCCTCACAGGCTGTTTGGGGGGTACGTTTTTGGGGCTTTGTTTGCTTTAATTTTCAACGAGCTGATTAACATCCCCCAGATTTCAGGGACAGCAAGGTAGGGTTTGATCAAACAGATCGAATAACGGCCCACACGGCCGGGACAGGTCGTTCTGGGGCACAGGGCAAGGAGCGGCTGCGACCTCTGTGCTTGAAGAGCCCTTAGAGTCCTTGATCA
>NW_004567108.1:2184972-2190032 GCF_000260355.1 Condylura cristata | reverse complement strand
TACTGAGAGTGAAGAACTGCACCAGGCGGCTACTGAGAGTGAAGAACTGCACCAGGCGGTTACTGAGCCTTCCTTTCGGATCCTTTCCTTCGCTGCTGCGTACCCGAAGGTTGCCTCGAGCACTGAGCTGACCCCGAGTGCGCAGGGTGGCCGCCTCCACGGATGCCCGCACCTCCCAGAGGGCACCTGCAGCCCCTGCACCGTCGGGCCCCAAGGTTTCGAATGGGAGCATCTTTGGCCACGTGTCAGCAAAGGGAAAGCCCTTCCGCGCTTGAGCCGGCCGGCGCGGATCCAGCTGAGCGTTGCTGCGCGGCTGTGCGGGAGAGCCGGTCCCAGAGCCGGCCAGAGGCCGCTGTGACGCCGCCCGGGCGAGGGGACTGTGCCGGGCGGGAGACGGCGGCCGTGGCCTCCGGTGCCCTGCGCCTGGGCTGCTCCTCACAGCCTCGCACCCTCGTCTTTCTCTCTCGGGGTGTCCGTTTCTCTCTGGGGTGTCTGTTTTTCTCTCCTTACCATTGTCTCCGCTGGCCCTTTCCTCTGCTCAGCCAGCAGTCTGGTTATTAGTAAAACAGGACGGGGGTGTCCTTCACCAGCAAGTTCTCAGGCCAGCCTGGGCTCTGACTGGCCTCTTAGTTTCCAGAAAGACCCGGAACACGCTTCCCGTCTGCTGCCCTCCATGCCCCTTGCAGGGGTTTGCTGTCTGGGGGCGGGTGCCTGGCATTGCCCGTGCTGGCCCCTTGTGTGGGCTTCAGTCTCCGCTGGTCTGAGGGACGCTGCCCTTTGCCTGTCCCTGGTCATGTCCTGCCCCTGCATGGGTGTGCCTGGAAGAGGCCCACGGGGGCTCTTCCTTGCTGGCACTCCCAGCGGGGAACAGCCACCCCCGATTTCAGGTAACTCTTCAGCCATCCCCGAGGCAAGGCAGGAGGGGCCCCTCCATCCTCAGCCTCATATCCTGATGGAAAAGCCTTGCACAGTGCTGGCAAGGGGCTCCTCTCCACCTCGGGGTCCCGTCACCTCCTGACCAGCCACTCTGTAGAGGGATGGAATGGACACTTGACGTGAGGCTGCCCGCACCCCCATTTCTCACGATGCTCACCTAAACCCCGTGTTTTTCTATGGCCTTTTGTACCGAAAAGTGCCATCCCGAGGGTCAGCTGCGCAGTGGTCATGGCTGGGGGTGCAGGATGGGCGGGGGGCTGGGGCTTGCAGGGAGCCTCGCGCGTCCAGACGGCGCTTTTTGGCTGCGTTTGACTGTGGAGACTTTCTAGGCTGGCTCCCAAGTCGGGCCCGGAGCCAGATTTACTCTCTGTCTGCCAACAGGGATGGGAATCCGAGGGTCTATCACGAGCTTGCAAAAGGAGCTCATTCAGGAGGCTGCAAGCTGGCCAGGAAGAACTGCGAAGAGTCATTCTCTGGGACGCTCACGCCTGCAGATGCCTTTTAAGCGCCCACGCCAGGCCACGTGGCCAGCTCCTGGAGGGCCGTGGGTCCGTGCCCGGGCGTGGCGGGCCCTCAGCCGCAGCCCAGACACATCAGCAGCGCCCCTCATTCCGGCTGGGGAGCCGTGTGCTGAGGTCCCATTCTAGAACTTCCCGGGGTAAACGCGATGCTCGGACCAGTGGCTGAAGCTGTGACGGCACCTGCCTCGCGGAAGGGCTGCGGGCCCGGTGGCCACACACCACGCCGGGCTTCAGCCTCTCGCCCCTTGGCGGCTGGCGTGGGGCCGCGTGCCGCTGGGGGCCAGCACTGCCAGAGCCCTGCTCGCCCGCTGCGTGCCAGGCGCTGCAAAGACATCATGGGGCAATCCTTTTTTTTTTTTCAACTGAGAAGAAGGTATGACTGCCCCGGAGGCACTTTTCCAGAGTGGTTATCAATGAGTGAATTGTCTGAGGCGGGCTCAGGAAATTAGCGCTTTGAACTTGGACCAGGCCCGGAGGGGAGCCTGGCTGCCGGCCTCCTGACAGCCACCGCCACACCTGCTGCTGGCCGAGGGGGTGTTTCCTGGCCTCTGCTTTGCACTTAAGAGGGGCCTTTTATTCTCACATGATGAACATCGTGACAAGATCACGCCCTGCACACGCAGACGCGGGCTAGAGGCGCGTTTGATTTCTGTGTTCTGGAGAGGGTGGCAGAGCTTCGGTGCCCGAACATGGAAGGCCACCCCGACGCTCAGCACCGTCTTTGTGACCTGGGCGCCCCAAGCATCGACCAGGATATCCCCTTTCCCTTCTGCTGGCCTCTTTCCTTGTTCTCTCTCTCTCAAGAGGAAAAGAATCGCCCCGACCACTCGGCTGCTGACTTGTTTGGAGAAGCTGTAAGACGTAGACCTTAGCCCCAAATCTCCAGTGACACCCCAACCCCGGGGCCTTGTCCTCCCGGAACACCTGGCTCCCCCCGGGCTGGCTTGGGTCCGCTGGAAGGGCAGGGCCACCACGAGTGTGTAAACCCCCTTGACTGCCGAGGACGCCGGGTCCGTGTTGTCCTGGCCTCCTGCTGCCCGACACTCACGGCCACGGGCTTGTCCTCCGCAGAGGACGCTACCAGGTGGCAGAGGGCTCAGTCCGGTGTGGCCTCCGGCACAGGGGACGGAACGCTGACCGCTCGCCCTCCGAGTGGGCGCCATGATGGCCCATGAAAGCGCTGGGCGTCCGCCCTGACCACCGTAATCAGCGGCTCTTCACCAGTGGCCACAGCCCATGAGCCCCAGTGCCGCTGTGGCCCCCCCTGCTAGGTGCCTCTCCGTGGGCTCTCAGCTTTCGGGGTTTTAGGGAAATGTGTGTGCTCCCCGAGGGACTGGCTTGGGCCGAGGATCCTGCTTGGGGTTGCTGGTGACGGCGTGAGGTGGGGAGGACACAGGAGGACACAGACCTCGGCTGGGGCCTGGCAGAGCCACCTTGCGGAGGCCGGACACAGGTGCCAGTAGGGAGGGCCGGTGAGGGGCGGCGCCGGGGCGTGGCAGGGGCCAAGCCCCCTCCAAGGCTCCTCTTTCCTCGTGCTGGTGACTGGACACAGGTTGCCAGCTTTCCTGGCGCCTGCAGCGTCAACTTAGGGAAACAAATCAGAAACACACTGGGAAGGAAGGCTGCCTGCTTGCCCCCGACCGGACGGGCCCTGCCTCGGGCTCACCTGCCCTGGGGAGGGGGGTGTCCTCCTTGCCGCCTCCGGCCCGGGGGTGGGGGCGGGCCGGGGCTGCCAGCTCGCCCTCTGATGGTGGTGGCGCGACGCACCGTGTCAGGTGGGAAAGGCCCGGCTGGAGCAGGCGGTGCCAGCCCGGGCCGCCTCTGCTTCCCAAGGGAAGAGTGGGCTGGGTGGGCGCTGAGGGCCCCCCAAGGCCACAGTCACCCCAAACTCGTGGATGCACCTTGCAGCGCTTGCTTTCCCAGCCGTGGGAGGCGGTTGGCTGTTCCTCTCTCATGCTGTTTGTCCCGACTTCTGTGACCGGCCGCAAGGAGGGAAGGCGGGAGGCTGAGCAAGCAGTTTACTGCTCCCGGGCAGCAGCTGAGACGGAGCTGCTGCCAGCCCTGCAGGCGGGAAGGGTCTCTGAGATAGACTCTAGGTTCAGATTCCAAAGGGGCGACTCATGGCTGTGTCCCCGGACGCGAGCGAGGCCCGTTGGTCCCGCCGGTGTGTGCCGGATGCGCGGCCCAGTTTATTATCGCCCTCATCTAGTCCCACCGGTACATGTGTTATCGCAGCACCTGGTCGCCCCAACAGGTACCAGCGTCCACGCCGGTCACGTGGGTTTCTCAATGGAAACGCTCCACGTTCAAGTGCACGCCCAGGCGGTTTTGTGAAAATACGACCAGCTGTTCTGCCTGGACCCACACGGGGCCGGAGGCCTGCTGACCCCCGGAGCGAGCCCTGCCGTCTCCACCGTACGCTCGAAAGTTTGATTCACCGTAGTTAAAAATTTAAAGACATTTTAATTTATTTAACATGTAATTAGCTCAAACATTTAAATACATTTTAATTTACTGAAGAGTTAATTTAAATCAAAAATTTAAATGCAACTTCATTTACTTAAAACTTAATGTAGATGAAAAATTTAAAGACTTTTAACGTTTGTCGGACAGTTAATTTCAATATAAAAGTGGAAGGAAATCCTTAAAGCGCTGTAGCTGTTCGTCCTGAGGGGAAACATTTAAGCGTGTCCGGACAGCCTTACCCACTCGGGGTCACGGGTTCTGCGTGGTGAACGCCGGCGGCTGTGCCCGGTGTATCCCGGGGGGGCCAGTTTCCAGCTTCCAGAGTTAGTGGTGGGCTCTGGACGCCGGGCCCGGGGTTCCGTCTTCGGCTGCCGCCCCAAACCTCACACAGGATGGATGGCTCAGGTCAAGCGCAGCATTCCGTGGCCAAGACGGAGGACCAACCTCTCCTGGTGGACGAGGGGTGGCCGGGTGCGGGGTGGCCGCGGAGTCCGCGAGGGCTCTCTGGGCCTGACCGCTCTGGGGGCAGCCTTGCCCTCTAGGCAGGGGCCTAAGCTGGGGATCAGCTGACATTCCTTTCGCCTCTATTTTCTTTACATGGAAAGAAGGTGGAAGGAGAGGGCTGGCGCCGGGCAGGAAGCCCTGGTGACCACCGGCCTGGTGACCACCTGTGCCTGCGGGGGAGACGGGTTCCTTCCGACGAGACCCACGGCCCTGCTCCCCTGACAGCTGCTTTTCTGTGACGCAGCAGCACCCCACCCTCTGCCCCAGGCCGCCCGCGCTGGTCCTGCAGGGCCCCCTGACCGCTGCTCCTCCAGGTGTTTCGTTGCCGTGAAGTGGTCCGTAGTCACACAGGGGTGGGCTAATGTGGCAGCTTTAGCCTGACAGACCCTGTCTGCTGGGTCCATTCAGACTGACGTGGAGGCGGGAGGGGCAGGTTCGGGGATGGGGGCAGTTGGTCGGTGGCCTCGTGTCTGAGCCCTGTGGCCGTCACCCGCCACGCGACACGGCTGTCCACGGGCTTCCGGGCCTGGGGCAACGTGGAGTCTGTTGTGGGCCTCCCCGTCCAGGAGGCCCGTCTGAAGCCCTCCTACAAAGACGGCCATCTGTTCCTTTTTAAAATGAGTTTTTTTTTTT
>NW_004567108.1:2174592-2184772 GCF_000260355.1 Condylura cristata | reverse complement strand
GGGGCAGGCGGGGATCGAACTCATGCGGAAGCGGCTTCAGCTTCTCAGTGCTGTGCTTTAACCCCCTGCGCCACCCGGGAGGGCCTTTAAAATGAGTATTTGCAGTAACCCCGGCGTACGATACCGCACATGGCCTGGGGTGCAGACTTGCACCCCTTCAGACGGTGTTACCTCAGCGCGCCCTCCGCCCTCCACCCCGCCCCGCCTGGGGGCGCCTCTGGCGGCCTCCCTCACTCTGCAGTCTCAATTCTAGGGTTTGTTTGGCTGCGTTTCTGCAGCCTTTGCCTTGGTTCTTTATATTCCACCCGCGCAGACCTGTTTGTGGGGCCCAGGGGCTTGTGTGCATTTGCAGCACTACTTACAACGGCCAAGCTGTGGAAACAGTCTCAGAGCCCCGAGACAGACACGTAGGTAAAGAAGCCGGGGCGCCCACACGCTGGAATACTACTCAGCTCCAGAAACGACGAGCCCTCGCCATTGGCTACAGCAGGGTCTGGCGCGTTCTCCCAGAGGGGTTTCCATTAAGTAGAGCTGCTGCGGTAACTTGGGCCTGCCCAGAGAGACATGGGGGGAAGGCTGGCATCCGTCCACGCCAGGAGAACACCCTAGAGACCCCCACGGTGCCAGGGCCGTACCTGCCATGGGGACAGTGTCCAGTGCCCAGAAATGGGCTTGCTGGGTCGTGCGGTTCTCTTTGTCCGGAGGAATCGCCACGCTGTTCACTGCAGTGATCCCCCAGCTCGGTGCTAGGGGAGTCCTCCCCCACGTCCTGCCAGCAGTGACCTCTGCGCCTTGGTGATGGCGTTCAAACGTGCATGCGGTGGCATCTCGCTGTGGTGAGTGAGCTGAGTGTCTGTTCATGTGTGCTGGCCCACGGTTGTTCTCTAGGAAAAAAGCCCACTCAGATCCCCTGTCCTTCTTTTAACCTGAGCACTTATTTCTCCATGACTGAGTCCTGCAAGCTCTCCTGTATCTTGGGTGTGAACTCTTACCTGACATGCAGCTTGCAAATACTCTCTCCATCACTAGGCTCCTTTCATGGGATTGACTGTCGCCTTTGCTATGCTGATGCTTTTTAGTTGGAGTCATTCACTGGTTTATTTTGGCTCGTGCTACCTCCAGGGCCTTAAGACCCAGGGCTCACGCTGTAGCTCTCAGAAATTCTGGAAAATCTAAGCGCAGAAGGGCAGCGTTTCTGAGCTTCGAGCCTGACGTGGTGCTGTCTGCACACGGTCTGGCCGTTTCCGCAGGCCGTCCGTCCACTTAGGAAGAACCACCTGCTGTCCGGGCTGCACCAGGGCCCGAGGAGCCATGGATGGATGGCGGCCAGGCCCTGGGGGAGGAGACCCCCGCTCTTGCCACCCCACGTCGCCGGGCCGCGTCCCTGGCTTCTCTCCGTCTGCCAGGCTTGTCAGCATGTCGGCAGGAGGTCAGGGTGCCACTTGGCAGGCCCAGAGGTGGCCTGCCTGTGCCCACCGGAGAGCTGGGTGGCCCAGCAGACAGCGCTGCAGGACGCCGGCCGTGGCCTTTATCTGCTGCGAGGCCACTGAAGCGAAGTTTCTCCTACCAAACATCAATTAAAAGCAAATAATTCATGTAAGCGCTTCGTGCCAGGAAGATTTCAAACACTGACCTGAGGCATCTGCCAGCATGACTAAGTCATGCCTGGACCCCAGCCAGGTGATTTTTTCACGTTATGAACGAGTCACCTGCTTTCCTGCTCTGGCTTCCTTCTGGCTCTGCGGACCTGCCTGAGACAGGGCAGTGGGAAGGAGCCAAAAGTTCCTTTCTATTTGTCCCGTCGGAAGTCGGGATTCAGCAAGAAGGGGCGAAGCGGAAGCAAAGTCCCGTGTGAATGCCGAGGACCTGTGGGACCCCTCCCTGCCGCCTCGCCCACACTGCGCACGCCGGACACCCCGTCTGGGCGTCCAGGCGCGGCGACCCAACTGATGGCCGCCTCAGAGAGCTCCCAGGACACAGACGAGGGCTCGGACGAGGGGGCCTCGGCCTCCCGGGGAAGACTCGGTCTCCTTGTGTGTCTGCACCACGGCGTCAGACCTGGAGCCGGCATCCGCCCTGTCGCCCTCTGGGCCTTACGTGAAGCCTTTGGCTGCAAGAGGCAGGAAACGAAACTCTGCCTGCGTTTAAAGCCGCGTCCAGCACTACCACGGGCCACTTCCCCTGGATTCTGCGGGTCAGGGAGGCCTTGGGATTTCCCCAAGTTCCCGGTTGGAGCGCCAGAGGGCACGGTGGGCGCATGCCCTCTGGCAGGAGGGGCTGGGCGGAGGACACCTGTGGGAAGGTCCCATCTGCCACAGCCATCCCTGTGCTCGGTGGGCAGTCACTGGTACCATCAACCTGGGATCACTTGCTCGAGGCAACCGCGCCGACTTGCGTTCTGCAAGGACGGGGTTTGGGAGGGATCACGTGGACCCTTCAGCAAATGCAATGTGCACACGTCAAACTCGCCATTATAGACGGGGCTTCCTTTTCACTAAAATGGACGTTTTTAACTCTCCAGGGAAGATAGTTGCAGGAGTTTTAAATATCAAGGTCTTCTAGACCTCTTCAAGATCACTAAGAGGCCGTCGGTGTACGTGTCTGCTGGCCGGTGGCCAACTGGTGGCTCCGTCCTGCCACCGTCCCTTCCTCCATCTGCCTTGGTGTAGTTTCCGCCTCTAGGGGTCTGCGAACCCTCGTGCCTGTTGGTTGGGAACATGCGGTGAGGTCACCAGGCTTGTGACGGTTGTGGCTTCAGCACCAGTGGCTCTCTGGACCAGCTGCGTGGTCACCATCACCCTCTTGCCAAGCACCTGACACCATAGGCCTCTGTGATCTCACCTGCACAGGTGGGAGGAGAAGTCAAATTTGCTAAACATATAAACAGCACTGCAGATTGTCAATCAACTCGCGCAAGAGGAGATGTCTCTTGATGCAAGGAGGAATCAAGGTGTGAGGGTGGTGATTTCCTGTCTGCTGGGCTGCCCTCTGCCTGTCCCTGTGTGCAGGTGCTGGGTGGCCATCTGCAGGAAGCCAGCTGAGTATTTGCCAAGTGCCCCTCTTCAGGGGACACTGGACGGCTGACTTATGTAACTGAAGGCGTCTCTCTACGTGTGAGTTAGTTTTGTAAACCTATTGCCTTAGAGAGTTTCATAAATGTGCTCTAAGATATATTTAATCTCCGATACATAAACATGGAGATCTCTGTTTACCTGATGGTTCACCCACGCACAGCCCACTGGGCATTCTAGCTTAATTCCAAGCACACGTGTTTGTCATCCCCGCTCTTAGCATGCTTTGGATAATTGTCAGTAACGGAGAAGGCTAGCCCCTGTTCCTTTCTGTGTCTTTATATCCTTGGGAAGTGCTCGCAAGAACTTTACAATGCACTGTGTACATGACAGGCATACAGCATGCCTTATTTTGGATGGAATCTGTGTCTTCTTATGAGGAAGAGATGCTCCTTTTGATTACTTTTCTATTTGATCATAACCCTGTAGGGTCATTCCTTAAAATACAATTATTGCAGTCACTGGGATAATTATCTTTCATGATATAACCCTAGAAGGGGCTACAACGTCAGATATTCCAAATAGTGCATTTTGTTGCTCTGGAAGGAATTATCTCATCTCCTGAAGAACGTAGTCTCTGATCTACCAGGTCTGTCTGCGCTGTGACGGCCGCGGCTGGTTCACGCCGGCGGGAAGGGAGTGACGCCTTTCTCACTCCGTGTCCAAGCAGCTTTGACCTCTGAGAACCTTCCCCACTTTTCTCACTCTGGCTCCGCCTGGGCTTCTTAGCAGAGGGAGCGACTGTGGTGCTGACGACCCCCCCGCCATGATCACCTCTCCCAGCACCTCCAGCGGCCTTGCCGTCCCGTCTGAGAACCCTGCTCTTTCTCAAGTCTCGGCGTGGACCTGGACGAGACGAGCATGCCTGCTGACCTCGTTCTCCTAAAATTGGGTCGTCTTTGCTGCCCGGTGTTTGATACGAACAGTAGATTAAAACACGGGTTGTAGAGTTTCTCGGCAAGCACCGAATGGCAGCTCGTCAGCTTTCGTGCTCTCTGGCCCCACGTCACACTTGCTCAGGGATGCTGGGGGCAGGGCCTCCGCCGTGTGTGTGGCCGTGTGTGATAAAACTTCATCTACGCAAATGAGCAGCGCACAGGTTTGACCCACGGGCTGTAGTTTCTGACCCCCCACTTAACCCACATGAAATCACTTATTTTGTGGTTTGAAACCAGTTCCCACGTTGGCAATTTCATATCATCAAGCTAATGTATCGTATGCTTTGTGGTAAATCTCATTATCATCTGGAATGTGTCTCATTCCTACCCCAGACACAGCTGAGCTTCTTTCATTCTCCTTGCCTCTCCTCCCCTTAGCTCATTTTCCGCTGTCTGTGATGTCATAGTCTTGACTCTTGGGGGCGTCCACTCAACGCATGTATTAGTATATGACTGAAGTGCACACCCCACATCCAGAATCCTTCCAGTGGGAGAAAGCCTTGTTTATCAGCCATTGTCCCACTTACCAGAAAGTGTTGCGTCTCTCACCATTGCACTCACGGGGCTGAGCACTGGTCTTTGTGCTGTGTCCGCTACAACACGGTCATCACCATCAGACTTTGCCCACCGTCTTTGTTTTCTGAGATTACCAGCCCCTTCTGTGCGTGCAGCATCAAAACATGTTCTCTCACAGTGGAGACCAGAAGCCCGTTCTCAGGTGTGGACGTGGCTGGTCCCTTCCGGAGGCTCTGGGGAGTCTCTGCTCGTGGCCACCATGGCCACGGCATCCTTGGCTTGTGGACCCACCACTGCAGACTCCACCTCGGTCCTCAGGTGGCGTTTTCCCCGTGTGTCCCTTCGGATGGGGACACCAGTGTTTGGGGATCACCCAAGTCACCTTAATAGAAATCCATCTTAATATAACTAATTGCAGTTAGGAAAACCCTATTTTCAAGTAATGTAACATTCTGAGGCTCTGGGCGGCATGAATTTGGGGGGCACTACTCTTCTCCCCAGAGCCACCCTGTGTGGACTGACGCAGAGTGCTGACGGGGGTTGGCTGGGGCCTGGCCGCGGCAGGCGGTGCTGTGTGTCTGCAGAGACCCCACTGCCCTGGGACGTCCTGCGTCTCAGCGTCCAGTACACACCTGCCGACTCTGATTTGTCTCTGGCCTCCCCTTCCCAACCAACTGCTGACAGGTGACTCCATCCAGGAGGTGACTGTGGTGGGGTCATGAGGGCTGAGACTGATGCCTCCAGGCGGTGGTACCAGCCCCGTTACCTGTGCTTGGCACGAGCTTGTGCTCTGTCTCTGTCTTCCTGTTATTTTATACATTTGTAAGATAATTTAGAGATGCTTGACTTAGCATGTGCTTGATGATTTCTGGGATCTTATAAACAATTTCACACCATAGACACACGTCGCAATGATAGCTCAGATTTGAAAAAGATGCTCTGAAGGTTTCTCACTTTATGAATGTTTACAGTCCCTGCCTTCTTGGGTGGGATTCGTGAGCATGGTTCAGTTTGTCATTTAGCAGCTGAAGCTCTCTTCTGGGAGGAGAGATGCTGTGCAGAGCTTGCATCTCCGGGGGCGGTGGCCAGATGAGGCTCCGGGCCAGTTACTCCCGTTTCCTCGCTGGGCCTTACTCTGTCCTCACAGATCACGTGGCTCTTTGTGGAGCTCAGCCTGGTGACCCCACAGTTCTCTTTGGCGTATTTCACGCTTTGACTTCACCTTCCTCCTGATAAGCAGAGACGATTCCTGTTTGTCTAACCAAAGAGCAGCTCTCTTCAGTTTGTAATGGCTCTTCAGCTCCGTTTTATTAGTTAGACGAATGAGCTTTATCACTTACTATGACACATCGTGCCTGCTTATGTCTTTATCTTGCTTACGCTCAAAATACGTATGCGCATCATAGTTTGAAAAGAAGCTGTGTCAGAGAGACTTGCTATTAGGTCAGCGGCCGCGTCTGTCCTAATACGGGAGAGGCTCTGTGGATGCAGCCTCAGCGGGAAGGAGGTCCCGCCACTAAAACACGAAAGGCAGCCGCCAGGGTCTGTCGGTCTTGTGGTGGAGACCAGCAGGTCGATTTCACTGCCGTGGACGACCCTTCCCGCCATCGTGGTGACGGCCCTCAAAGGCCCGGCTTAGCTTTCCAGAGTTCGCGGCTCACTTCAGAGCCGGGAAACGGCAACCATGGGACAGACACCTCCCTCGGGGCGCCCTCCCTTTCGTCTTTCCCCCAGGGAGGCCCCCCAGTACTTGGAGCCTGCATGTGCCACCTTTCGTGGCTAATGCGGTTCTGCAGGCGGGAATGAGTGAAGCGCCTCGAGGGGGCGATTGTTCTGGATCACCCCTGTGGCTTTTGTGCAATCCCAAGAGCCCTCTACAGGGGAAGCAGAAGAGTTGCTGCTGCTGCTGGAGACAGAGCAGCGAGGGCTTCCCCGAGCTGAAGGACGCGCGTGGAAGGACGCGTGGAAGCGGCTGGAATGGCAGGGAGACTCCTGTGCTGAGCCGGCGGCGCGGCCCTGGAGCTTGGTGTCACCTCGGCGAGATCCAGCTCAGCTCTCCGGCCTGCAGAAGTGCAAAGGACTAAATCGGAGTCGATCTGAAGCACTGAGTTCTCGGTCACCTGTTCAGGCGATGCTTCGTTCCGTAGGGAAATGTGTCCCTGCTTGGTCCTCTAACTAGTGAGCGTCGGACCTCAGGACGCTGAGTCTTTAAAAGTAACCTTCAGGCCCTCCCTGGTGGCGCAGCGGGTTACAGCACAGCACTGAGAATCTAAAGCCGCTTCCGCATGAGTCCGATCCCCGCCTGCCCCGGAGGTGACCACAGGGCGCGGCAGACCTCTCCTGACCCGCCTGCTGCTCCCCTCAGCAGTGGACTTCGTCCATCTGCCTGTTCTGCTCCCCACTCTGTCTCTGGTGAGTCCTCTCGCCGCCCCTGAGCCTCTGGCCTGTACCCCAGCTCTGTATGCACAAATAAATAAATCTTAAAAAAAAAAAAAGTAACCTTCAGACGCATAAAAGCCCACGTGGAAGTGTCATAGCTGGGGTGATTCTCCCAAGGGGATCATCAGTGTGCGGGCGTTCTAGACGCTGACTCGGGCTCCCTAGACGCTGACTCGGGCACCGAGCTCTGGCTCATGCTCTGGCCTGCACGCACCAGCGGAGCCCAGCTTCTGGCTCGCTGCGGCCAGCTCCGTGCTGAGCCGTCTGTTGGGGGGTCCCGCTGCTGCAGGGGTGAGGCGCTGGAGGCTCGGACACTGCCGCCTCTGTCCGGGTCCCCTCCTCGCCCCCGCCTCTCCTCACACACGTCGGTGTCCCCGCAGCTGGGGGCTCGGGACGGCGTCTCTCTGTGCATTTTTGGCTCAATCAAGACTCAAAGCCATCCTACGAAGAATAGCTTGCTGCTGTTCGTGGAGAATTTTGGTGGAGCCGAGAGCATTTGGCATCTTCCTGAGTGAAAGGCGGTGATCAAAGTTTGGATTCTTATTTGCTCTATCTAAGGGGAGAGACTCTCTCCAGCTAAGCCGGGAAGTCTGTGGTGGCAGCACAGGAGGGGGCCACCGGGCTCCTCACGTGCCCTGCACCTCAACTTGACCCACCAGGCGGTCACTGTTTCCTTCTTTAGTTCTCGAAGCAGGAGATTTACTTTCCTGGAAGATTCTGGCTGGAGAACTCACTGTCAAGAGCTCGGCTTCAGCCCTCACTTTGCATATTTCCTTTGCATCTCATTTTGATGGAATAAGCGGAGCGTTTTTACTCCTTGGATTTGGCTTCCTTTTCTTCTTCGCTCCATGAGTGTTTTTCTTGCTTTGGCACGAAACAGTATTTGGTTCACAACACTCTAGGAAAAATGCTTAATTACTGAAAAACTTTGACTGAGATTCAGTAAGAACATGCAGGGGAACATATTTGTTCAGGTTAAGTTTATATGACTTCCAAAAACAGATAAAAATAATCTGCCACTAGCCCAAACTGGTGCTTTTGTGGCGCGAATCTGGTGAGGGAAAAGAAAGACATGGTGTCTGAGGCCGCCCTTAGTTCAACACCCTTAAAAGGACAGGCGGCAGGCCTCGGGCTCTGCTGGCTCGGGGCCAGGCCTTCTTGAGGCCTTTCCAGGAGTGTGTGCCCAGGGCAGTGGCCATGACCAGGAGTGTGGCCTTTTAAACCCGCTGTGTGTGCTGTTTGCTCCGTTGCTGCAAACGCCTCATTTAAGGGGGCAAGAGCCAAAGAAGAGAGCCCCCAGCCTCGGGGACTCGTCATCTCCCACCCACCTCGCTCTCCGCAAGTGTTCTCCATGCCTGAGTGTCCCTCTCTCCATTTGCAAAATCACAGCATTGACCTTACTTCCACTAAGGGTTCCTTGGAGGATCAACGACCCAGTCCTTAATAGTATCTCGTGAAGTATTCCTTTCTATGAAAAGGAAATGCTTTCTTATGCTGTTGTTTCTGTCATGGCTGAGGTTGGAGCAAAGCCAGCTTCGCACACGTGTTCATCCATCCGGGCCTTGCTTGCTGGCCAGTGCGTGTGTGGGCCCAGCTGCGGAGGGCAGCTCTGGGGCATTTCTGCTCCCCTCTCGGACAGCACAGCGCTGACTGCCTCTAGTCTTTGATGCCAGGAGGCTAAGGCTGGTGAGTGACCCTCTGCCACCACTCACCTCGGCAGGATGCTTCCAGATGCTGCGTCTTCAGTGCCCGGCTCGCAGAGAGCTAAAGGTCAGAGGAGAAGGCCTGGGCTGCGGATGGTATTGCTGGCATCCGAGTTGCTCATATTAGTCATAATGGCCCCTCGAGTCATTCGGTTCTTGGTTCCTGACAGTGACCTAGCTTGTTGGAGGCTGACCCTGGGACACGGGCCCAGCACAGTCGCCGGCTTCTTCTTAGAGAGGGATGGGCGCTCAGGCCCCTTCATCCCCGCTGTGGTCTCCCACGGTCAGAGGGGTCCCCTTGGTTCTGAGTGACAGTGAATGGCCTTGCACATGTGATTCTGGTATCAGATCATTTTAGTCGTGTGATTGGCTCCTGAATTAGCAAGAAAAAAGGTTAGGCTCGGCCGCTGAAACACGTCTCCCGCACTTGGTGGAAGCTGAGAGCAGGACATACTCCATTTTGACCCCAGGAAGATGGTACCATACAGGGAAGTGGAGTGTCACCCCCGTCATCAGGAAACCTCGTGAGTGTGGCCTGGGCTCTCAGGGCTGTGGAAGTACCGTGTCACACAGTGGAAAATGCACCATGAAGTTCATCGCCCCAAGAGTTAAGGAGTCTGTGACCAGTTTCATTGCACACAAAAGCCATCAAGGTTTCGATGACCTCACGAGGTAAAGAACCCATTGTGGGCTCCGAGAGGATTTAGAAGCTTTCTGTCTTATGAGCCTGACATCAGGAAAGAGTCTCACGGTCACAGGATGCGGACTGAAATTTGGAAGACCCGAGACAACCGCGGCTTCTAATTATGTGTCTGGGTTTCTGGGAAGGACAAACTGGCTGGCTCAGCTGGTGGTGGCCGTGGGTGTGCGATGACTGTCCCCAAGTGTGTGCCAGGCCCGCTCAGCTCCCTGAGTGGGTGTACCCAGTTATATCTTAAGACATGTCTCTCCAGAGGGATTGGAGGATCATCTGAGGTTGAAATCCCTGTAAATGAGGGGCTCCTCCTGCCCAGAGAGGGAGGCCAGAGAAGAGGGGTGTTGGCTGCTTCTGGGGGACGGGCAGGGGGTGAAGGCAAGTCTTTGGATCTCAAGACTCAACTCGTCAGATGATGTCGGTGGGGTTTAAATCAAACCCCTTTAGATCATCTGGGAGTTAAATACCAGACCTGTGTCACAGCAAGTTAGAACGTTACAATGTCTTGATCCATGTTATAGGAGGTAAATGTAGATAGGAACAGACTGAGAGGCCAGGTCATTTTGGCAACTCCCGATGGTTGGCTTCACGATACAATATATGTAGCCTACTAGAAGAATGTCTCATTACAGCCAACACAAAATTAAACTACTACACTGGACTGGCCCTTGCCTCGTGCTAAATCACCCTCCACACGACTCTAGTCGGAAGCTTGAATCACCGGTCTTTGCTGGGTCTGCAGCCGCCCGCAGGCTGTTCTGGGGGATGCGTTGATGTGGTTACGCTTGAAAATTTCGGACAGGCTTTAGGTCCCCCCCG
>NW_004567108.1:2171260-2173367 GCF_000260355.1 Condylura cristata | reverse complement strand
CCTGCACCCCAGTTCTTCTGTGCATAAATAAATCTTAAATAGATATAAAAAAAATACCCAACACCGCCTTCCTCACCCTTGGGTGACCCTGTGATGTACTGACATCCTCAGTTTGATGTGGCCATGGACAGAGCTTCCCGGCCCAGCCCTGGGCAGCTGTCAGCTGAGGGCCGCAGCTTCTTCAGGAAGCGTCTGCCCCGTGCACCTGCTTGGGGCGGCTCAGCTCCGGCCCTTTATCTCAGGTCCGTCAGCCTCGCCTTGGTCCCTGGCTCAGGCTCGCACTTCCTGGCTCCTGCTGGCCACGCCGTCCCCTCGCTGCAGAGACCTCTGCGAGACCAGGGCTGAGTCTTCTTCACCACTGCGGGTCTGGGGCTGGGAGAAGTTTCTGGAAAACAACAGGGTGCCAAGCACTGTAAAGTGAGCACTGTGCGTGAGAGCACAGTCTTCTGCGGGGGCTGTTTCCAACACCAGCGTTTGTGTTTTCTTGCTTTCGCCACATTACTGCGGAGAAGCATTTAATTTGCTTTCTGTAACTAGCTAATATCCTGGAACAGGACCAGCGTCTCCGCCAGGCGTTGCTCTGGCCACTTGCTGTCTTAATCACACCGAGGCTGGGTTTTCAGGAAATCTGGGCTTTGACATTAATCCCTGCGCTCTAACAAGTGGCTTTATAGCTCCTTGGGGCCTGGCCGGCGAATGCCTCTGTGCCTGGCGCAGGCGACGTCATGGGAGGGCGCTGGCCGGCCCGCTGCCACCGGTTACGAGGCGTCCAGGGCTGGAGGTCTGTATCTTAAAAGTCTGAACATACACAGCTTCAGGATGTTGCTGAAAACCCGTGGAGATGAGCTCATGTGCATTTGACACCGCTCAAGGCTGCGCTGGCCCTGGAGGTCCGCCCCTTGGGGTGCGCGGGGCTCTCAGGCCGCTCCGGGGTGGGTAGTCTCTGAGGACACCCGCCCTGGGGCGCAGAGGGGAGGCGCCGTCCGGGCCTGCGGGGTCCTCTCCACCCTCACGTCTGCGCACGTCTGTGCCCTGCTCCGCCAGAGCCACCTGACGTGTGCCGCGGGTCTCTGCCTTCGGGCTGGAGACCAGAGCGCCCCCTTCCGCACCCCGTCCTGCACACGGGTGAGGGCTGCCCAGTATTTAGCACGCCCCCTTTTGATCTCTCCTGTTTAACCCCGGAGAGGCCGGCTCTCTCTGCCTCCTTGCGCCGACAGCTGCAGTGGCGGCTGCTGTCCCCCGGCCGGGCACCGGCCACGCGCTCAGGGACCGTCTCTGGCGGGAAACACGGCGGCCCTGCAGGGTCAGATTCAGCATCTGGTCATCTCTGGGCACGTTCCAGGACACCAAAGAATGGTGTTGACCCCGACACTTTCACCCCCATTTTGCTTTGCTTCCATGACCTCCTCCTTCCCTCCGTCCTGCCCGGTTAGAACATTCCGGATTCTCTTTTCCCCGGTGCACGGCAGCTTGTCACCACGGAGGTTGAGGAGGGCAGCGGGCCTGGCTGGCGTGGCCGGGCGGCTCGGCGCGGGCCCCTGCCCGGCAGGCCAGCTGACCTTGAGCGGCCGGCTGACCTTGAGCGGCCGGATGACCTTGAGCGGGTGCGCCCACGCTGCTGGCCGTCGTGAGCTTGAACGTGAGCCCAGGCCAGCGGCGCCTGCCTTCCGGCTGGCGGGCGCAGAGGGAGGCCGTGGTGTCCGGACTCCACACCCCGCCTGCTCAGGAGCGTGGCTGCGGCCGCGCCCTCACCGGGGCCTGTCAGCGCCTCTGCGTGGCAGTCACGCCTCGGCTCCCCGCACAGCCCCTGCCAGACTCAGGCCCTCCGGCCGCTGGGGCTGCTGTTCTTACTCCAGACCTGCCACGCAGGACGCAGAGAATCGTACTCGGAAGACTCATGGTTAGGTGTTGGTGCGTTTCCGTTTCCGAGGCGGTTTGATTGCTTTAAATATCCTCCCTCTGCCACGGGAAACAGCGCCGAGGCCTGCTGTCGGCCACGTGCTTAGCACGGTCGAGAAATTATGTAAGTGTCCCGCTGGTCACAGGGCGAGACCTGCAGCTTCTCAAGACTCAGTGCCGGAGAGAGGAGTCCCGGGCCCAGGTTTCC
>NW_004567108.1:2168062-2170155 GCF_000260355.1 Condylura cristata | reverse complement strand
ACCTCACACACTCCACACTGACACAACACTCAAAACACACACACCTCACACTGACACAACACTCAAAACACACACACCACACACTCTCACACTGACACAACACTCACACCACACACTCTCACACTGACACAACACTCAGAACACACACACCACACTCTCACACTGACACAACACTCATATACACCACACACTCACACCTCACACAGCACTCAAACACACATACTCATACACTCACACACCACACACTGACACAACACTCAAAAACACACAGCACACACATACCTCATACTCACACTCACACACCACTCAAACACACACTCACTCCCACACTACACACTGATGCAAAAACACACTCACACACTCATACACACACCACACACCACATCCAGATCACATATACTACACTCATATACACACACACACCTCACACCCACACCACACACTCACACACACTCACCACACACACATTTTAATATTCCTCTTTATGGATAAAGATTCCTTATCTGCAACTGAGTCAGTTCTGTGATCTCAGCCTGCAACATTTTAAAATATAAATATACACGAATTCGAGCTTTTCATGGCCCATTACAATTCTAATAATAGTTTACAGATTAAACTGTATCAGCCGTCATTTCTACACCGTTCCGGAACCTGCCACTGTGTTTTGCGAATCACGTTTGCTTTAGTTGGAGAAAAAGCTGTCTCATTTTGAACATCGCTAATGAATTCTCACGTGGTCTTTGTGGTCCATCTTGGCCAGAGCGGGACCAGCAGCGAGACGCTGTGGCTTCACACGTGGCTGTTAGAGGGGTCTCGGTCCCGTTACAGGGCGAGTTCACGCTCACTGAGGGATCGACTTAGCTTCATCCTGATGAGCACTTCGGCTTCTGAAGATACTGATGAAGAACCTCCCTCCCGAGGAAAGACCCCGCTGGGGGGTCGTGAGCGTTCTGAGGGTGGCAGTGACGCGGGTTGGGGTGGGGCGGAGGGGTGTGGGTGGTTAGTGACGTATGGGGTGCTGGAACTCCCTGGAGACGCTTTCCTCTTCTGAGGCAAGGCTGTGCGGCCGAGGCCGGCCCGGACGGCGGCCCGGCTGGGCTCTGGGCAGGCAGAGGAGGCGGTCCTTCAGCGCCAGCTGGCGGAGCTCGAGCGCGCGCGGGTATGGGCGGCCGTACTGGCTCCTTAGCCGGAGCAGCTTCGCTGGGCGTCCTGGGCGTGATCTGCGGCCTGTCCCTGGACAGCTCCCTGGTCCTCCCTGGCCAGGGATCAGCACAGGCCTGGGCTTGGGCGGCCCTGTCAGCATCCCTGGACAAAATGAGCGTTCTTGGCCGGGGCGCAAACTCATTTTGGCTTAGCGTGCGGGACGGACCTTTGTGAGCGCTGGTGCTTGCTAGCAGGCGCTTCACGTGCGTCCCGTGTTCCTGTCATGTGCACGGAACTGCTCAGAGGCCCCCGAGGGTGACACCGCCTCTCTGGCCTGGCAGCACTGGCCGCTTTACAGATGATCCTGCCTGACCCTTAACAGCCATCATGATGACACAGCACGAGTTGAGGATTAATCAAAGCGTGCCCCGCCGCTCCCCGGAATGAGTGATTCGCATCCGACTCGGTGGTCGGCCTGGCGACAATAACTTACTCCAGGAAAATGGCGTTGCAGTTTCTACTTAATTGCACATGTTGTGCTATGGGGCGATGCAGAAGATATTAAAATATGGGGAACAGATGGGTGGGTGCTAATGGGCCTTCACGTCCCATATTTTTTCTCATGATCGTTTTCTATTTATTTATAGTCTTTCTATAAAATTAAACTTTCTTTCTCAAGACGGCACAGGCTGGCCTTTTCACGTCCTTGCACATTCTTCTCTCGGTTTCTTTTTGTCGCCACGGTGGAGACAGGAGTGTTTCCTGGGGTGCACTTGCAGTTTGGTTTCTGCTGCCGGAGCAGCGCGTGAAGGGCGCGGGGGCGGGGCGCCCTTGCAGGACTGGCTGTCCTTGGGTTTGGACGGTGGCGCTTTGCCCTTCCCCTGGCACAGCCGGGCTCCGTCACGGGCACGGAGAGGCCAATCCTGAAGCAGCCGGGGGTGCACCTGGAC
>NW_004567108.1:2156267-2167117 GCF_000260355.1 Condylura cristata | reverse complement strand
CGCGCCTTTCTCTGCTTGATAGAGTTAATTCTGGAGTTTTTAGTCTTGTGCACGAAGCAAGTTTGCAGAATGAACATGGGGATGCAGGCCGCCCTGCAACCCCGCCCGGCCCGCCACGCCCCGGCGCTCCACAGGCTGTCGCATCGGCTTGTCCCCATCCAGCGCTGGGGGACCCAGCGAGGAAGGGCGAGGCTGGGACAGGCGCAGGGGAGCTCATCCCAGCCCCCCGGTGCTTCCCAGGCCGGACGAGGCATCGCACACGGGCGAGCAAAGGCCCACTCGGCTCCACGGCTGCGCGTGGACATCACAGGTGCACACGAAGGGGCAGTGCGCGTCTCGGGGTGCTCGTTCAGTGTTCGGGGCTTGGGGTGTCGGGGGGCGGGAGGCTTCACCTCGTCCTCACCTTTTGGGGGCCCGGCCCCTTGCCCCCCTTCCACGGTGCGTTGCCTGGCTCCATTCATCTAGGTCAGAGAGGGGAAGCAGTGACTGTTTCCTGCAGAGGAAGGGCTGTGCCGGGCTCTGAAGTCCCTTTCTTCAGTTAGGGAGGGCCGAGGACTTGGACAGGGAGAGAGGGTCTCGGGGTGTCAGCACCCTCTCCCCACGATGACGCTGAGGGAATGTCAGCAGGAGAAAGACACCAGCTGGTGTCACCTGTGTGTGGAGTATGGAGAAGCCAAACATCGGCCGGAGACAGCCAAATCAGCAGCCCTAGCGTTCTGACTGCAGAATTGGGGGCCGCGGACAGGAGGAGGGGGGCTCGGGGAGGGAGGCCGGGCCTGTGCTGGGTGCGGGCTGGTGAGTGCCTCTGAGCCGGTGGCTCCTGTGTTACCCCGATAAAAGCCTGCATTTTTAGGTGGTCGGCCTTCCAGGGCTCAGCGGGCCCCCAATGTGTGGGGTGACATGGGGTGACGCCTGGGCACATTGAGGACATCCCGCCTGACGCCTCCGGGGGCGCCACCCCACAGAGGGCCTGCGGCCGCAGGGAGGCCCACGCAGAACCCGCTCTGGGCTTCCCGTGTGAACGCCGGAGCCTCCCTGTCCGGCTCCGGCCCCTCTTCCGCCTCGCAGGGCTGCCCTGAGGCATGACCCTCCCTCGGGGCCTGGTCCCGGAGGCCGCAGCCCAGGGCTGCGTGGCGGGGCGTCCAGGGCATGGTCCTCCCACTGCCCCTGCAGCCCTCCGCCCCAGCCGCGGCGGCCTGGCCTTTGCAGCTAACCTGGGAGGGCGGCGGCCCCAGCCGGGCAGGGCTTTGCTTCAGAGACACAGCAGAGCCTGGGGGCGATGGATGGCGCGGGGCGCGTGAACAAGCCGGGGCTCCTCTGAGACTCCCCGGTGGCGGCGTCTGCCGGCCGGCACCCAAAGGAGCTCGTCCTTCCCCGGCCAGCGTGGAAGCAGGCTCGCTCCGTGTCATTCTGGCGTCTCTGGCTCCCAGGGCTTCAGAGAGAATGTCGTGTCCCTGTACATCCCAAACACCCAGCGAAGGACTCCAGAGCAGTGAGCTCCAGAAGGAAAGACCCCCTAGTCATGCCTTGCCGTGGAGGGGACCGTGCCACATTAGCCAATTTAAAAGACAAATATTGGATCCGCGCGCAAGGCTATTTTAAGGCCTTTTTATTCATGCATATTAAAACACAAATGAACAGTGATTACCTCAAATAGGCTGCTCAGAAGATTGTCCTTCCTGGTGCCTGGTGCGGGGCGTGCCTGGTTTTATGGGCTTTAAAAATATTACCTGAGGGGGGGGTGTCCTATACTCCCCAAATACAAGCGATAATGTGAGCCCATGTTACTGCATTAAAAATAAGTTTTAGGCCCTCCCTGGTAGCACAGCGGGTTTTAGCGCAGCACTGTGAAGCTGTCTGCAGCCACTGCAGCATAAGTTCGATCCCCGCCCAGGGAGTGACCCACGGGGCACAGCAGCCCTCTCCTGTGTCCCCACGGCTCCCCTCAGCAGAGTACTTCATCCATCTGCCTGTTTTGCTCCCCGCTCTGTCTCTGGGGAATCCTCTCATCCCCACCCTCTGGCCTGTACCCCAGATAAATACATCTTTAAAAAAAAAGTAATGCATGTTTAAAAATCCCCATGAACTGATGTGTTAATTATGGAAAGCGCACCCCAAACAATTTGACAGCCCCCTCCACCAGATAAAAAAACCCAAGAAGGTAGGTCCTTGAGGTAAGTTGCCGAGCTCTTTGGAGCGGGGATGCGGGCGGTGCGGCGCGTGGCCAGAGCGCGGGCTCCCGAGCTCAGAACCCGTGTCCAGGGCTGACCTTGCCGCTCACTGGCTGGGTTCCACCAGCCGTGTTTTGCGATCTGAAAATGCACACCCGGTGTGGGGCGGTGCAGTGCGCCTGCCTCTGCCTCACAGCCGTGCATGGCTGTGGGGTGCCGTCACGCCGTTTCCATGGCACCTGGTGAAGTCGCTTTCTTCTTCCACGTCCTGCGCCTCCCGGGGCTCACACTTGCTCAGGGGGCGCCTTGGCGATTCCTCACTGACTGACCTTGGCTCCGTGGCGGCTCGGGAGCGCCTGGGTGCCCCAGGTGGGTGTGCCAGGGGCACACAGGGGCACAGACAGGTATCGTTGGATGCCCGTGGCCCCGGCCTGCGCCAGGAGGCTGGGGACTAGGGCTCCCTGAGGCAGGAAGACAGCCAGAGGGAGGAGGGGTTCAGCAGCTACGAGAGCCCCTCCCCTCTGTCCTCTTCCCCCTTTGGCATTGAAATTTCTGGAAAACACTGTCCTCAAAGTGGCCTCTGCTGGAGGGACACGCGTGGACGTAGCCGTCAAGGGCAGCGGAGCGGACACACTTTTTGGAGCAGGGAAGTGTTCGTGCCATAGCGTCGTCCACAGAGCGCCGTGGCCAGTGTCGGGCTCTACAGGATTCCTTGTGGCAGCCTCGGGCTCGCCGAGGCGTTTCCCTTTGTCCTTCGACGTCGGAGAGCGCCTGTCCGCCAGGGGCTGCGATGGTGTCTGTTCTCACCACCCGGCGGGCTTGTTTTCATTCGGCGAGACACGTTGGAAATGATCTGATGCCTCTTGCTCACATACTTCTGCCCCAAGCTTCCCTCTAGCGAATTTGATGTTTCAGGTCTGGGGTCAGCTGAACGTGACCGGAAGTTGCGCGGACGGTGCAAGAGTGGGATGCACACCCCTCACCCCTCACGCTCCGCTCCCTGCCTGTCCACTTGGGGGCCGCCTGTCGGTCCTCGTCACGGTCTGTGTGGCCAGTGGCTGCAGGGACACCTTGCCCATACCTGCCTGCTCCCCCGGCCCCCAGAGGAGGGAGCAGTGGATTGCTGAGGGGGACTGTGGCTGCTTTGGAGCGGGGAGCATGACGGTGACCTGCGGGGTCCTGTGCTTCCAGAGTCCGCGCCGTGATGCGTGATGCAAACCATCATCACTGCGCTACGAGTTCAGTCGATCTGTTACAGTTACCCCAGTGTAGACTGGGCTGCCTGCCTGCAGGGAGGGGCCTCAGCCCAGTGCTTAAAACTCAGTTGTCCTGCAGGTGCACACAAAAGGGTCAAAGTGGGCTTATTTACATAAGGGGAAAAGAAAAGGAACAAGCCAGAAAAAGAGAGAATATCTGGAATGTCTTACCAGCTCTGCTGACTTGGAGCCCTGGTGACAAACTAACTGAAAGCCCTGAGTCATGCTGGCCGGAGAGCCATTGCCCGAGCGAGAGAGCACCCTAGGAAATGGCCCCTATTTATCCCCCAGAGTCCCAGCATGCCTGCTCAGCTCCAGCCTTGGGTCCTCGCACTTCTCTCCCTGGTGCTGCTGGGAGCTGTAGTTTCCAGTCATTGGAGCAGGGGGTGGGGTCCACAGAACTCTACAGAGTTCCTTTAGGACATCCTTCTCCTTAACAGTTCCTCTAAGAGTGACTTACAGGAACTGTGGGTCAGTGTTATTGGGGTGGGGGAAGGGGATGCTGGACATGAGGCAGGGACACTGCCTTGAAACGCTCTCTGCTGAAAACTAGTACAACCACTACGGAAAACTGTTTGGAGGTTTCTCAAACTGCTCAACATGGAGCTTCCCTATGACCCAGCAATCCCACTCCTAGGCATCTACCCAAAAGACAAAAATAACTGATTCAAAAAGATACCTGCACCCCCATGTTTATTGCTGCTTTATTTACAATTAGAAAGACATAGAAACAACCCAAATGCCTAAAAGTGGATGACTGGATTAAAAAGATGTGGTACATATGCACAATGGAATATTACTCAGCAATCAAAAAGAGAAACACATACCTTTTGCAGTAACATGGATGGAGCTGGAAGGGATCATGCTTAGTGAAATAAGCCAGAAAGAAAAGGAAAAAATACTGGATGGTTTCACTCATGGCAGGAGCATAAAGGGCCAGGGGCACAAAATACTACTAATAATGAACAACTGTATACCGGAGACATTTTATGGGGGTGGAGTGGGCAATGGGGTCAAAAATGGAGGAGGAAGGAAATGCACTGGACCGTGGTGATGGCATGGGGGTATCTGGTGAAGCCCTCAGGGATTATAGCTGAGATGGAAAAAGGCGCAAAATGATGTAAAAAGAAACTATTATTTTAAAAAGATGCTCTCTGCTGAAACCCCGGAGCCAAGAGAACTGCAGGAGCCGCGGCCCCTCAGCCCGGCGAGGTGAGCGTGTGAGCGGCCCCACACTGCTGTGCCCCGCGCCTCCTTCCAGCCCTTTCCTGAGCCACCCGTGGGGCTCTGGTAGCACAGGGCCCCCGCTGTGCTCTCTTCCGTTGTGTGAGAATGACTGAGACACCTTGGGGAGCACTTTATGTCTAGACAATTCAGGGGGCCTCGTGGCTGGAGCCCACCCTGGGCGCAGTCTGGACGCCCTGCTCGCCTGGCCTGGGGCCTGTGCGTAGACTCGGGAGGGTGAGGAAGGAAGTCAGTAGCCCCTGGCAAAAACCGAGGACCAGAATCACTCCCCACTCGTGAATGACGGCGAACCTGGCACTTCGGGGCTCCGCAGCGGATGTGAGACTCGCGGCCAGAGCACGGGACTTACCCTGACGCGCAGTCACAGCCGAGCGCCATGTTCGCGCCGACGCCCGCTGTCTCTGCCAGGGCCACGGGGCCCGCGGGGGTGGTGGAGCACAAGTAGTTCATGCAGGGGACGTCTTGGCAGCGAGTCGCGGCGCTTAGACAGCGATGGCGTGGAAACCCCCTGTGTGCCGTGGCAGGAGACAGGGTCTTTACCGTCCTGGACGGTCAGGAGGCCACCCTCTGCGTCCGGCAGGAGGCTCTGCCTTCCAGCGCTGCGCTGCAGACGCCCCTGGGAAGGTGGTGCAGCGCAGAAGTTGCCAGGGCCCAGGTGCCAGTTGCCATCGCCGGAGGCAGATACGGTGGTTACCGACACCAGTGTGTCTGTGGGTGGCTCTTGGCATTTCGGGCTTCGGAGTCCGCCCACTTTTGCCCTCATCCTACCAGTTATTTCTGCTCTTGGAAGGTTATTTTCTTCTTTGTCATCCCCAAGAGCTGACCGTTGTCATCTCGCCCTAACGACGCATCATGTTACTCATTTCCTTTCTCTTCAGAATGTGGGTGTATTTTTCCGGTTTCCTTGCTGGACTCGGACCGCTGGGGCATGCCTGCTGTCCAGGACCTGCTTGGCCACTCTCAGGCTTGTGCGAATAGATGCTTGTCGGCTGAATTGTTGAGTAAATGTGTTCTGGAGCTTGTCGCCAAAAAGAAAAAGCTGCAATGGCCACTGTTTCATTATATTAATGGTTCACAGGAGAAGAAAAATGAAGCAGGAAAGCTGTTCTAGAACAAGGGCAGATAGGTTTCACTTGCAAACCTCAGCTGAACCTGAGGAAGTTGAAGACATGACTGGATTTTGCTCCTCAAACTCCTCCCATGTGGAAATCCTTGTCAGCTTGTTCGGGTTGTCACGCACTCTAAGGTGACAGCCTTTGGTGGTGGTGAGAGGAGGTGTTGGGTTGCCAGGTGCTTCCGGAGGCTCCCAGGTAAGACTAGTGGGCTTTGGTGACATTGCAGAGGCTGGTTTCGCTGATGGCTACCTGGGGGGGCCCACAGGTGAGCTTAGTCCTGCTAATTCACGCACCACCCGCCTCTCATGAGCCATGTTAAAGGCATTTCTCCTCGAGCCTTAACTTATCAGTGAAAACCACGAATAAATTCTCAAAAGAGTTCTTGCAACTTGATACTGCAGCTTCTGTGCTACAAGGTGGACATCTTTCGTGTCCATTTACATCTTTGTTATCCAGTGACTTGTCCCTTATCGTCTTCACATTAACTGCGAAGCAGGGGTGTTTTGTACAGACATACACACCAAGCAGGCTGCATTCCAAGTTGACTTCCTAGTTCTTTGAAGGAGAGTTTCGGTCGAAGGGCAGATTGCTAAACTGAAAGAACCGAGGCTAAGTTCTGATAGCCTGATTTATCATATACCTATTCCTGCGCCCTTTGAAATGTTGAAGACATTAATTTTCTTTGTCAAGAGCCAATTAGAATGCTTTTGACTCTCCTGTGACTATCCTGCTTGCCCGTCCCCCTGGTCTTCTCTTTGTCCTCACGCGGACTCGTCCTGTTGACGGAGCTGCGTCTTCTGGATAACACCAGTGGGCTGCTGGCTTCGCTTCCCGCCTGGCCCTCGGCCTGCCCCTCCTTCCCCGGCATCCCGACGCAGCCTGGCACTTCGCAGGGTCTCACAGAGCATCTTGGGTGCTGGAGCAACACTTTCTACTTCTGGTTGCGACTGTTCTAGGAGACAGATGACTCAGTCTCTTGCTTTGGGACATGAAGCCGAGGGGAAAGCGCTGCCTATTCTAACAGTCAGCTCCTCCACCCTTCCCCACGCCACCCGCAAATGACCAGTTTCAACTTATTTGCGTGATTTCCTGTGTGACGTGGCCACGCAGAACCCCGTCCCTGGCCGTGCCCACCTGCTGAGTCAGGACAGCCTGGCCAAGCCCACTCTGGGCAGTGACCCTGCGGTACCCCCGCAGGCCAGCCCCAGGGCTTAGAAGGAACACAGGCGTTTCTTTCACCTAAAACAACGCGGCCCCCAGGGAATAGCAGACAGTGAGCATTCTGAAATACCCTACAGCTAGGTTGGCTTTGAAGAGGCTTCATGCCTACATGTACAAATAATGTTCTTTCCCCCAAGTTCCCAATTTTAACTTCAGAGTGAATATCTTAATATAGTCAGTTCACACACATTTTAGAAGTAACACATGCCAAAGGATGCACTTACTACTTTTTTTTTTTTTTAAAGATTTATTTATTTGTGCATACAGAACTGGGGTACAGGCCAGAGGCTCGGGGCGGTGAGAGGCTTCACCAGAGACAGAGCGGGGAGCAGAACAGGCAGATCGACGAAGTACACTGCTGAAGGGAGCAGCGGGCGGGTCAGGAGAGGTCTGCCGCGCCCTGTGGTCACCTCCGGGGCAGGCGGGAATCGAACTCATGCGGAAGCGGCTTTAGATTCTCAGTGCTGTGCTTTAACCCGCTGCGCCCCCAGGGAGGGCCGCACTTATTACTTCTTAAATAGAAATTGGAACATCTTCGGGAAGCCTGGGTTTGGTATGTGAATTGATGTCTCAAACGTGTGCCGGGCCACAGGGCAAAGTACCCAGTTGGGAAAAACCTGGGGTGTTTTTTTATTTACTGGCTGCAGATGGGATGAGTCACACAAACTGTTTTCTCATCTAAATAGATGACAATGATGACCTTACACAAAATGAAAAGTTAGGGGGTTATGGCCATGCTACAAACGCTAGAATGCTTTGCATCTGTAGGTTGGTGAAAGGTGAGGAAGAGGGGCGTGTCGGGGAGCTGGGAGTCGAGGCCTGAGGCTGTGGCAGTGGGACTGGATGGTGGAGTGTCCCTGGTGAATCAGGTGAGCGCCCAGCTGGGGACCCACAGGCCTGGAGCGCCTGTGTGAGCTCTGTTCTGACCAACTGTCCAATCTGAACATTCCCTTGGAAAGTGCAGTTTCTTTGCAGAAGTAGAAGTAGTTCTTTCCTTATGTTCTTTTTCAAGTTTTTGGGTGGATAGTGCTGCTTTAAGTTCCGTTTCTATGATTGTCTTGAGTTTCAAGGTTGGAAGAGGAGTTAGGAGAGGTCTGTGCCATGTACTTTCTGTCTCTCCCTCTCCTCCATCGAGAAGGACCTCGAGCCGTCAGGGTCTGTGCAATTCTTTCATTTATTGTTTTTCCCCTAACACCTGGCTAATTGTAAACATGCTTAGAGCTCCGTGAGTTGTTCTGGACTGAATTTGCTTTTGTGAAAAGGAGATGATGAAGTTCATAGTCTTCATCGAAGAAACTTTGTAGGATCCAGATACAAATGTGGCCCATTCATAGTCAAAAGATTCCTTAAATTTCATTACACACAGGCACAGTATTTGGCACATGCCAGAGATCCCACTTGCAAGTGTCTGATAACTGCATATTTGATGCGTTGAACCTGTGTGCGCTGAGACATCCAAGCAAACAGGTTATCCCTTGGCTCAGTGCTAGTAAAAGTCTTTCAGCGATTTCGCTTCCAGAAAGGTCAGTGCTGAGCTGTGTTTGGTGGGTGTCGGATTCCGCAGGAGGGTCTGGGCTCGTGGTGACATTTCCCAGACTCTGCCACGGGCTTGGCAGCTCTTGTGTTTGTTCCAGGAACCAGAGACAATCTCGCATCTGGAGTTTCCTTGCCAGGACATAGCACCTGTTTCTGAGAAAGCACAATATCACTAACTTTGCATACTCGTAGTCAAGAGGAAAATAACTTTAATCCCATTATCAAGGGCTGTCAGACTCTAATTAGATTTTCCTCTCTCGTTCCCTTGCTCCGTGCTTTGCAGTTAGTTCTGTTTTATAAATAGAAAGACAGTACTGACATTCTCCCCACAGGAATAAATAAACGAATAATTAATTATTCAGATTAACAGTGCATCTTTCTGGAGGGTCTTGAATAGTCAAAGTAAGCAGGCGTGGGTAAGACAGAGGGAAGCCATCTTGAAAAATTTAAGTGTAGGACTTTGTAACTTTTCAACAAAAAAATTAACAAGCAATTTCGCCAGCATGCCTTTGATGTTTGCTGTGTACTTTTATTTTCTAGAGCAGTTACAGGCTCACAGCAAATTGTGTGGAAGTCCAGAGTTTTCCACACGCTATCTCCCACACCGTCAACACCTCACGAACGAGTGGTCCATTTTTAACAACTGGTGAACTCGCATTGACCTATAAGCCCCCAAAGTCCACAGTTTACTTTGGGGTTCACCGTGGGCGCGCAGTCCACGGGGTTGATGGGTGTGCAGTGAAGTGTACAGTCATTACAGAATCACACAGCATAGCGTCACTGCCTGCAAATTCCTCTGTGCTCCGTGGCTCATCCCTCCCTCCCCTGAAAAACTGGTCACCACCGATCTTTCTGTAGACTCCATGGTTTGCTCATCGTGTTAGAATCAGATGTGGTCCTTTTGCACTGACTTCTTTCTTTTAAGGCTTGTTTATTTGTGCATTTGGAACTGGGGTACAGGCCAGACGTGCAGGGGCAGTGAGAGGATTCACCAGAGAGAGCGGGGAGCAGAACAGGCAGATGACGAAGGATGCTGCTGAAGGGAGCCGCGGGCGGGTCAGGAGCGGTCTGCCGCGCCCTGTGGGTCCCTCCCTGGCTGGGATCGAACTCTCACAGGAGCGGCTGCGGCCGGCTTGCTGTGCTTCGCCCTAGCCCGCTGCGCCCCCAGGGAGGGCCCGTACTGACTTCTTTCACCTTTTGTGTCTCTTTGCCTCGACTGCTTGTTCCCTTATGAAAAGCAAATGGAACCAGGAGCTGCAGACGTCAGGGAGCGTGAGGACGATGGGCGTTGCGTGGTCAGCGAGGTTGGGCCATCTGCTGGCAGCCCCCAACTGACACCTTCTGGCCTCCGTAGCCCTGGGCACGGGCTTGGTCTCCCGGCAGCGGGTGGCCGGTCCTCTGGACCCCAGCAGCAGCGTGACGGTCAGCGCGCACCGCCTGACGTGACGGGGATCTGCCGCTGGCCCTCATGTGGGTTCTCCCCGTCGAGTGACGTTAGCGTTTGGGGCTCTTCCCGAGCACCTGTTTGCCTTGCTAGAACAGGTGTCGGTGACGCCTCCTTGTGGTGCGTCACAGAGCCTGGCGCCGGGTGCAGGAAAGTGGCCAGGAGCGCTCGCTGTCTCCGTGGCCATCTGCCCCGACGGGTGGCCTGTCGTTAGCGTCCATGATGTGCTCCGCGAGCGCTCACACGTCGACCTGCCTGTCCTCGTGGCTCCCAGGCCCGGGAGGCGGCCGACGGTGAAAGTAGCTGCCGAATGACTCCACGCCCTCCCCGGGCCTTGGGTCTGAGTTCAGGGAAGACGCCCAAGGGGCTGCAGGAAGGCGGTGGGTGCCCGCCCCGGGCGCCACCAGCCCCGCCCCACTCACTCAGCCGTGACCTCTCTCCATCACAGGTTGAACGAGTGTCTGTTGGCCGTCAAGGACACCCACGTACCACAGGAGGTTAGGGTGCCGCCTTCCTTTTCAAGGGGACGATGGTGCCGACACGCATTTCTCCTCCTTTTTACATGAGTGTTGCTTTTGGTTTTCTCTTGTTTAGCATCATTTTGACAATGGCAATTCAAACAAGATTTGATTGAACAAAAGCTTTCAGGTTGATGATAGAAATTCAGTCTGGTTGCATCGGGGGTTCGCCAGGCTCGTGGCTCCTGGCTGTCTTCCGCTGTGGGAGCAGTGACCCCAGCCCCGGCCCCGTCCCCTCACCCTCTTCCTTTTAACCTCGTGGCATTAGTAATGGCTGCTGTCTCTGTCAGTATTTCAGGTTGTCTGATCGCTGTGTGATGTTCAGTATTTGTTTATTTTTTTTT
>NW_004567108.1:2146150-2155542 GCF_000260355.1 Condylura cristata | reverse complement strand
TGCAGATGCCGCCCACACAGCTGGGGCGAGACCCCGGCTCTCCGGGGAAACTGAGGCAAAGCGGGTGTGCGGGACAGCCGCAGCCCCGGCGCCTGCGGTGACAGCCCGTCCCTGGCTTGGAGGGGAGGCCGGTTTTCCTGCTTCTCACCTGCTCCTGGACTCGGACCGCTCCAGGCCACTCGTGGGGCTGGTGGAGGATGCGGGGTGGCTGCTGCGATCCCGGTTCTCCTAGAGAAGGAAGAGCGATAGGCAGCTGTGTGGCCATGGGGCCAGCGCGCTTCGGCGTTGGCCCAGATGCCGCTTACCAGCTCTGAAGAGAGACGCTGAAGGCCGCCGATTCAGGTGCCTGGAAAAATGAGGCTGTGGTCAGGCTCCGTCCCCAGGTGCCCAGCCTCGTGGACCCCGCCCGAGGGGCCAGCGCCCGGGGGCGTCCTCCGGTGGATTGCGGCCCTGGCCTCCCAGCAGGGAGCTGGGGGGGCCCAGGGAAGCATGGTGTCCCCTGCGCTGGCCAGCTCCTGGGAGCACAGCAGCAAGGGGGTGGCCTGGAAGCTTTTGGAATAAAATCAACATGGCCACGGCATCGTGCTAGTGTGAATTAATCTCACAGCATTTTTTTCTAATGAAGAGAAAAAAGAGCATAATCTACTTCCTTGTCTTCCTCATTCCTAATGCTCTGACCTACGCTTCGACGTCCATGGCCCCAGAGCTGCCGAGGAAGGACACGGCGGCCCCGAACCAAGCTGTGTCCCTGTAAGCTGCACAGTGTGCACTGTGCTTCTGACTGCTGTGGGCGCTGTAGTGAGCTCGACTGGGGCCTTTGAAATGTCCTCAGATTGCAAGCATGGCTGGTGCTTAGCACGCCGCGGAAGGAGGGCGATGGTCCTGTTGCGTTTATTTCGAAGACGTTTGCTCAGACTGCACATGCTCCATTACTTCACCGTGGGTGTCCTCCCCCAGGAGTCTGATTGCCTAGACGGTCGGTGAGATCTGCACCCCTGGGTGTAGACGCCAAGTCCCCGCACGGTGGGCTCGCGCGTCCTGTCATGCCAGATGGAGGGTGACGGCTGCCAGGACTCCCTGGAGCCCCCTGAGGTGGCCCCGCGGCGACCCAGCTCCGCTCACCTGGGCCTCCTGAGGCGTGCGCGAGGCCCCGGGGGAGCCTGTTGGATAGGAATTTGCCCTCGGGGTGGCCTCGGACAGTGGTGTCTGAGCAGCACCCGGCAGCCCCTGGCCCGCGCCTGCCCTCTCCCACGACGGCTGCAGGGCGCTGGCTCCTTCCTACACACCCAGTCTCTGTTTAAACTCCACTCACAGCCCTGGGGCCTCCTGCTGAAGCGGGCTCCCCTCGACAGTGCCGATTCTCAAACTGAGCCTCGAGAAGCAGAGGCATTGGCCGGGGAGGCCCAGAGCTGGCGCCCGCCGGGCGGGAGGGAGGGCATAGCCACCTGCACTGGCCGTGCCGCTCCCGGGTGGCCGCAGGGTCTCTCTGGTGCAGGCTGGTGTCCCGGGAGGGCTGCGGAGAGCTGTGTGTCACGGGAACCGTGACTGATGCCTTGTTTGCTTTTGCAGTTTTAATCAGAATCAAAGAAATGCTTGCGTCCTGGGCCCAGCCCAGCCCCTGCTGTTCAGGAAGCATCTAAACAGGTTTCTGGAAAAGCTAACATTTGTTCTCTTTGGAACACTGCTCATTCCAGTCTGGTTCTCTCTGCCGGGCGCTCGGGTCAGCGTCCCCCACTGGGCGGGGCAGCGGAAGAGCTTCCAGATGTGGCTTGCATGCCCCGTCCCAGATTCGGGGCGTTCAGAGAGGCCTGATGGCCACGAAACATGAGATGACTTCTCACGGAGCTACGTTCAAAACAAAGCCCCGCCAGAAGCCAGAGCAGCCGATCGGGGCCTGGAAGCGTCACAGAAGGGGCTTCTGGGAACCCGCTGCGTGGGCCAGCGCCCGAGCTCGGGGCTCGCCGAGGAAGATGCGCCCAGTTTGTGGGAACTTGACAGAGTCCTGATGTTTTTTCCACAACCTTTCGGCCGAGGGTGGATTTCAGCAGACCTAAATTATTGCTCCATTTCCAGAGAGGCCGTGGAACGGGCAAGTCTGACTGTAGAGTGTGTCAGCGCGGCATCGTGAGTCAGTACTGTGGTTGGGCTGCAGAGCTGCCCGACGGGTCTGGACCCACCGGAGGCCAGTCCTGGGAGGAGGGGCAGCAGCTGGCCACACCGGCGCACGTGGCGACTCCGCCCTGGGGCTGAGACCCGGCCGGCACCGTCCCACCAGGCCGGGGTGAAGCCCACGCACGGAGACGACAGGTGCCGTCTCTCCGGGAAGCATCTGTGGAGCAGCTGGCTCACACCTGAGTCACCACCGGGCCCACACGACGCATCCCCGCCAGGGGCCCACTGCCCACCTAGCCAGCCCCCCCTGGGTGAGCCCGCCCGGCCGGGGCAGGGAGATGCCGCCGCCTCAGAAGCCCCGGGCTCTGGCGACATCCGCTCTCCTGGATGCCCGAGGGCCTGCGGTCGCCTAGCAGGGTCTCAGACGTCTCCTTCGAGCTCAGGAGGGCAGCGAGAAGGAGGGGCCGGGGCGAGGAAGACAGAGCGGGCTCTGGACTCTAGACCAGAAACGGGAGAGGTTATTTGCAAAGGGACGACAGTGTGAGAAGCAGAAATCCCCAGCCCTGGGGGGGGGGGGTGAAGTCTCCAGTCTCTACTGGCCTGTCCCTGCAGGCGCGCTGGGCACGTGGCGGCTCCTTGGCTGTGTCCACGGCTGTTTCCTCCCCCATCTTTGGTGGTCATGGCCCAAAAGACAGCGCTGTGGGCAGACTGGGGGTGCCTCCTGTGTCTTGGGCCAGCCCCGACAGTGGGCGTGTCAGCAGGGCCCAGCCTCACCGCCAGGGCCTCACACCCAGGCCGCCGGCTGCGTGGTCAGGTGCACACTGGGTCTGAGCGTTACCTGCCCACCTGTCCAGGTGAGTGGGAACACTGCACGCTGCACCCCGGGGGCCCTCGGTGGCCTCTCCACGCGCTGTGTGTGGCGGGCTCTGCAGGCTAGTCTCCCCTGGGGCTCTGTGCTGGGGCCCCTGCCGTGGCGTCTTCCTGGGGAGAGGCCTCAGAGCAGATTAGCAGCCTCCAATTTTCCTGATGAATTGAAAAATCCCGGCTGCCTCATGCTCACAAAGGCAGGGCAGCCACCAAAAACGAATCTAATTGGCTAAATAAATAACGCGGAGCTTTTACTGCCAGCAGCCTTCCTTTATTGAATTATTAATGCTGACCCTCCAGATCGGCACCAGCTAATGACGGATTTGCCTCAGGTGGTTAATCGGCTCCAATCAGTCGTAAATAGCCTGATGGCTTATTTTGCTAAGTTCTAGCTTAGATATTGGCTCAGCCTTCCAGGCTGCTTTGGGTACAGAACAGTGAAAATCAAGCCATTTTCACATAGGTTTTTTTTAATCAACAAAATATATTTGCTTGTGTTCCCATAGACTGAACCAGTGTTTCTTTAAGCGTGAGGGTCCTTCTCGCCGTCTAGCAACGTTAGGGGAGATCGGGAGACAGTTACAGTAACCACAACTTGGGGGGTGTGCCGAATGCACAGGAAAGCCCCCGCCCCCTTGCATTTGGGGCATTATCTGGCCCCAAAGATCTACACTGTGCTGGCTGAGAACCCCTGGCTTAAACGAGAATATCAGCAGTTGCTAAAATACTGCTTTTAAAGGATTTTACCCAACGTGTGTGCAAGTGGGTCTTATGCACGTCCATTCTCCGTAGAGTAGTTCTCTACATCAACACACGTGCATCAGTGCTCTAGATGTTCTACGGAGGCTTTGAAAATTATCACAAATAGGTAAGATGCACCGCAGTGATGGGGGGCTCGTTGTGGTGGGGCTGGCGTGGGTGAGCCCCTCAGTCTTGGGAGTCTTGGCGTGGGGAGCACATGTGGGTGGGTGCCCCCCACCCTGGCTCTGCTCGCTCAGGTGACCTGGGCTATTGTCGTGACTCCGCTAGGGACTGTGTCTGTGCTGCAGAACAGCCAGGGGCTCGTGGGTCCGACCCAGCAGGACGAACGCTCTTCCCTGAGCCCAGGGCCGGCCGCTTCATCTCACGTCTACACGCAGGCCGGAATGGACTCCCACATGCATGGAGGCTGTCGGGGGCCGTAAAGGACCAAAGAGCAAAACAGAACCTCTTCCAGCACATTCTATGATGCCTTCTCTGTGCTCAGACGTGTCAAGAGGCAGGTGGCGGGGCCAGCGTAAAGTAATACGGACCCCAGAGCGACACCGACCGCTAACGTGTAGAGGCTGAGGAGCCCCGTTCCGCGAGTCAGATGCCTCTAGAAGGCGCGATCGGCCTTCCAGGTGTGGATGCTCCTACAATGAAAGGCGGAATCGCCTCATTTTGGGGGATTTGGCCGCAGACCTGGCGGTGCAGGGAGCAGCCGGCATCCGCGAAGAGGAGTGGCTGCCACTTTTCTCCTGCTCTGCATTCTCCCTTCAAGCAAAATTGGAAATAAAAATGTGCCACGGGGCATTTAATTTTGAGTAAGCGAATCTGCTTGTAATGGTGCCAGCCAGCTGGCCGCTTGAGGAGTCCAGTTGACGGGCACGTCGGCTGTGGGAGGACACCGCAGCACGCCACTGCCCGCGTGGCATGGGACACTTGGCAATGGTGCGCGCTTCGGGTGTCTCAGACATCTCTGGCTCGTTACGCTAATGGAACCAAAAGTCGGTGCTTCGGCAACCATCTCTGAAACTTCTGGGCATGGCCAGTGCTAAATCCGGCCATGGAGCGGGCCGTCTTCCGGTGGTCTGGCCTGGCGGGAGGAGGCCACGGTTCCGTGACTCGGCCGCTGCGGGAGGCGGCTGTGCGCGCCACTGGGCCCTTCTGTCTCGGCACAGGCCCCAGGAAGGACTCGGCTCTCTCCCCGGGAGGCCTGCGCCTGGAACTGGGGGACTCTGGCTTTCTCGCGTCCACAGGTCACACCCTTAAGTCCACACGAGGCTCATGTGGGTGCCTTGGGGATAAAGAGCTAACGGAGCCCCGTAACCATCAGGGGGTTCTTGGACCCTGTGGGCTCCCACCTGCCGCCCACCTGCCATCTATCCGGGAGCACCTGTGAGCAGAAGCTGCACACACAATCACGTTCTTGCCTTCGGTGTCTGGCTCTGGAACGGCCTTTCTTCCACCCCTCATCTAACTGAGAGTCCTCTTCACAGTCACGGCGAGTACTGTCTTTGTCAGACACTGGCAGTTTCCCCCAGATCGCTGACCGGGGCTGAGCCGTGCTCAGTACACCAGTAACGAAGGCCCTCAGGTCATTCTGGAAGCAACAGATGTCTGTTTCTCGCATGTGGACCCATCGCGCCTCTCAGCCCACCAGACTTCGCGTGGAGATGTTAGAGGGATCAGGGAAGACTTGCTCCTAGAGCAGGTTAAAGGGGAGATTGAGGCTGTTCCAGAACAGGGTGTTAGGAGATGCCAACTTTAACTGTGTCCGAAGCCACTGACTGACTCACCATCACGTAAGGAAATAACCAAAAAGATGTACAGGAAAGGTTTATCGGAGAGCAGTGACTGGAGGTCGCCGAGCCCGCCGTGGCCGGGAGGGGTACATACGTGGCCGTGGCCCTTGGTGGGATCGTTAGCCGTGTCAAGGGAACGTTTTGAATAATATTTCAAGACCCGGGGACAGATAGTTTCACATCTAGATGCGTGACGTGCTTGAGGATGTCCCGGGCTGCGTGCCCTGGACGCTACCGGGAACCAGTAACATCGCCACCCACAGGTGACTCCCTGCTCTCCCATTTTGTTACCTTTTGCCTTATCTGAAACTTGTTACAGAAAAAAACATAGCAACATAGAGCTGACTTAAAGGACGGTGAACGCCACCAGGTAGGAGTGTCGCGCTCACACCTCACCCTTTCGGGTTGCCATGGCAGGTGGCAGAAAGTGGGCCTCGGGGGGCGGCCCGTGGGAGTGGGAGGTGCCTGCTGCGTCTCAGGCAGACGTCGCTAATTGGGCGAAATTACTGTCATTTACTGTTATTAAACCGGTAACAAAAAACAATGTCTACTTGTTTTATTTTAAATACAGCCTAATTGCCAGTTCCACCCTGAGTCACGAGCGCCTCCCGGGGACCCTCCCCACGCCTCCCGCGGCTGAGCCAGTGCGGAGGCGGCTGCTCCGTGGGGGCTCGGCGGCTCCGATCTTCCTGTCGCCCAGAGCAAAGCTCCTTGCCTTTGCCCACGCCCCACGCAGTGGGGCGACCACACGGTTCGCCTGGCTCGCTGGGGTGTGACGAAGATGAGCTGGGCTTGGCTGCAGCAGGACTGTGAAGCCCCAGGGCGCCCGAGGGCGTGTGGCTGCTAGACCTGTAAAACTTTCCTCCGCACACTCCTGCTTTGGAGTACTTGGCGATCCTGTGGAGGACCCACAGGAAGGGCGCCAGGCCCGCGCAGGGCCTGGGCTGGCTCGGGCCTGCCCGGACAGCCCGCCCAGCCCCGCTCCCGCTCCGGGCACCAAGCTGCGGCGACCTGCCGAGGCTTGATTCTGGCTCCTGCGGCTCATTCGCCCTGTTCTGTCAAGGTGCAGCCACCCATGCTTCCCGCCCTCCGGCCCACTGGGCAGCAAAGACGTGTTTTCCACGTGTGCCCACCTTGCCAGCTCGGAGCGCTGCACACCAGCATGGCCGGGAGGACTTGGAATCCGCCGGCAAAGGCCCTCGAGCTCCCACCTGTGGAAGTAGAAAGCAGCCGGAGTCCTGATCTGGGGGGCAGGCAGAGCTCAGCTTGCCCGGGACGGTCTGTGCAGCTGGCTCCCGGGCTGCTGGGCCTCCGTGTCCTTTTTATGTGGTTCACGAGGTGGAAGGGCAGAGGCGGCGTGTCGGGGGCGGAGGGTGGATCTGGACCTCACCCTGAGGATGCCTCTGCGGCCTCTGCTCCTCGCTGGGGATAACGACGCCCGTCCTGCGTCGCGACTGCCGGACACCGTGCCGGCCTCCACTCTCCTGTCCCCCACACCTGCCCACTCCTGCGATAACTCGGGACACGCTGTGCCGAGGCCCAGCCTCCCTCCTGGCAGGGACTCGGAAGAGCATTTCAGACACGCTCCTTGGGAGTGCTGCCGTGATCTACTGCTGAGTGTGTGTGTGTGGGGGGGGGGAGGCGAGGGAAACCAGGTGAAACCAACCCCAGGTCGTTTACTCGGAACTCTTCATGATAAACATGGAGAAGAACAGCTTTGTACATAAGAGCAGATTGCTCTCCTCTAATGACGCTGGGGTAATTGCTTTTCCTTACCTTGCCTGTAAGTACACTCGCCCAGTTTCCCAAGCTAGAAACCTCAGCCTCTTCCTGTCTTCCAGCCTTTCTCTTGCGCGCTCCCTGATCGCTAGCCTCCAAGTTATGTCACCCGTAACCCGCCACCAAGAAGTTCTAGACCCCGTTTCCGCTGTCTGACTGCGTCGGCAGATGGATGCTGACTCTGCCGCCGTCTGGCCCGAGCGTCTGGCCCGCTGGCTCGACCCCCTGCTTCCAGCACCGCCTGGCCCGGGGCCCGGGGCCCAGGTGTGTGGCACGCAGGCCCTTGCACGCACAGCACTGAGCTCCTGGCTTCCATTGCCTCGAGGCAAAGTTGGGAACAGCCCTCCGTGCACGCCCGCCCTCCCCGGTGCCCAGGAAGAACTGCAAACTGGAAACCGCGGGGAAGACGGTGTAACATGGAGGTGATGCGAGGCTGCCGCAGGACGGGGCTGATGGTGAGCTCAGCCCCCGGAGCCAAGGCGTGGGAGGCGGCTAAGCGCTGCGGTGGATGGTGAAGACGCCGGCGGATGTTCCGTTCGCTGCAGCTTGGCTGGCGATTAGACGTCCCTGCTCTGGCTGGCGCTTATCCAGCCTCTGTCCCCCCTGCCCCCGCCCCTGTCCCGCCCTCGAAACATACACACCGCCACTGGGAGATGAGAGAATCCGTCTTCTTTGGTGATCACAAAGGGTGGGGCCCCAGGTGCTTGAGGGAGACAGCTGGCACGAGGCGGCACGAGGCGGGCACAGTCTGAAAGGGGCACAGACAGAGTTTGCGGTTGTAGGTTTTTGGAAAGTTAATGGTGTAGGGAACGGGGCTGCTGACCGTCAGGACAGGCGGAGGGAGGCTCCGCGGGCAGCTGGTCGAGGCCTCCTGGCCTGCAGCCGGCAGCACCGGCCCTTCGCCGCTGGGCTCAGCTCCGGCCCCTCGGCCAGGCCCTCGTGTGTCCCGGAGGCTGTTCTGTGTCCCGTCCCGCGTCAGCCTGCCCTGCAGGGTCACTAGATCCTCGGCCCCGAGAGAGTGAGGAACTGGCACGCGGCCTTGGCCGGCTCCAGGCCTGCCCACGTGCACACAGCAGGCGTCACCTGTGCGGGCCTGTGCTGGCCCCAGGGCCAGGGCGACCCCAGCTGTGATGGCCTTGACCCGGGCCTGGCTCCCTCTAGGGAGGTTGGAGGCGCCATTTAAACGCCCCATTTAAAATCCAACTTGGGGCCCTGCCTGGTGGTGCAGTGGGAGAAAGCACAGCACTATGGAGCTGTGCACAGCCGCTGCAGCACGAGTTCGATCCCTGCCAGGGAGGGAACCCCTGGGCGCAGCAGACCCCTCCTGTCTCCCCGCTGCTCCCCTCAGCAGTGGGCTTCAGAACATCTGCCTGTTCTGCTCCCCACTTTGTCTCTGGGGAGAACTCTTACCCCCTGCACCTCTGGCCTGTACCCCAGTTCTGTATGTTTAAGTAAATCTTTAAAAAGTTCAATGTGACTATAATAGAAAACAAAATTAAAATCCTAGGTTTTCCGTTCAAGCATGCGTACGGCACGCTAGACTTGAGACATCTGGAGTCTTCACATTTATTTCACTCAGGGACTGGGCAGGAGCACACGCCTGGCAGCAGCTCAGCCAGAGAGGTAGGGTGGTCCTCACGCCTGTCTCCTCGGGCTGCTGAGCTGGGGTGCTGGCTGCAGGCGCCCCGGGCCCTGCCGGGTGCAGCTGGCCGTGCCTCGCCGCGGTCCGGTGCCCAGTCGCCTGCTCAGCGCTTTCCGCTGCCGGCGTGGAAGGTCGAGTGGCTTGTGTGCCTGCACAAACAGGCAGCGGGGGTGGCTTGGGGTGTCTGGCAAAGTCTCGGGGTGCCGTGTTTGCCCAGCTCGGGTGGTGCAGGCGGTCCAGTGCTGGCCGTGCTCACCGCAGAGGCAGGCTGACCTCAGTTCTTGGCTTCCTGCCTCCCTAGTGCACCGCTGTGAAAGCCGTGCTGAGCTTCCCCGGCCTTCCGGTGCTGGGTCCCCCGGGACGTGGCCTCACAGAGTGGCAGTTTTCAGTCTCCGATGGACGAGCTCACTGTCTCCCGACCGTTAGCGCGAGCGGCTAGCCAAGGC
>NW_004567108.1:2136708-2144618 GCF_000260355.1 Condylura cristata | reverse complement strand
CTGTATGCATAAATAAATACATCTTTAAAAACTATATATACTGCAATACTTACTGGGGGACCTAGTGCTACCTGCCCAGATTTGTATGTTGAAACCGTAATCCCGTTGGGAAGCTCTTTGGAGCTGGCTGGGGTTGGTGCCCCTGAAATGCCTCTGACCATCAGTGTTTCCTGGGAGACAGTTCTGACTTTTTAAAGAAAACGGTTTACTTATGGGCCAGTAAGTGCACAAGAGATTGGCTTTCAGCGATTAGCCTTTTGTTCCTGGTGCGGACCTGTTTATTTCGTTATTATCACTGACGCTGATAGCATCTTGCCCTACTTTATCTAGCGAAACTTGGTCAAATCAAGGGTTGATTCTTCTTAGGCTGCAGATAAGTTTTCACTCAGTGTCGTCTGTCCCCCTCCTAGCAAAACCACGGGGCTCTGTGGGCCTGGATGTCACTGTGGTGAGTCAGACTGTAAGGCATGTCGGCTCTCAGTCCACCGGGGACCTTACCCCTTACCTGCCTGGACCTGCACGGGTCAGCGTGTCCAGGGTTGACACCAGCCGCCGCTGTCCTGCATTCGCTCCCTGGTGCCCTCCCAGCGGGCCTGGCTTTGCACCTGGACACGAGATTCTCTGTGGAGACCTTCCCTCGTGCAGGCCTGGGTTGAACCTTGGGGAGCCCTGTGCCTTGCTGGCCACCTCACACCTTCTGTCCACGTCCCGGGACAGGTCTCTAAGCAACGCGCTTACCAGCAAACTGTCTTAAGCTTTGAGCAAAGTGTTGGTTGGCCAACGCGCGTCTTGCAACAAAAGGCTCATTCTCTGCCTCTCTGGCCATGGTTTTCTCCTGCGTCTCATCCGGAAGAAAGGAGCATCGACCCAAAACTCCCACGGCGCTCCCATGTGGCTTCGAAGGATGAATGTCCAAAAAAGGCCACGGACCAAGTCCTTGGCTTGCAGCCTGAAGGGCGAGGTGCCGTGTTCCGCACAGTCTGCATCTCCCGGCAGCTGCGCAGCCAGAGCAGCTGGGCCGCGAGGCCTGGGGTCCGGGGCCCGTCGCGCTGCTGCCTTCAAGCGGGTCACCCCGCAGTCGCTGTGCCCGTCTTGGGGCGCCCCTCAGGGTCCTGCCTCCTCGCTCCTGCGTGCCAGAGTTCCCGGGGTGGCAGCTGCCTCGGAGCAGCAGGCTCTGAAACCCAGAGCAGGGGCCGGCGGCGCCCAGAGGGCTCTGCACGGGCCTGCGGGCTGCTGTGCTCGGCTGATGTAGCACATTTCAGCGGACCCACAGCCACGCGCTGGAAGAGTTCCGTGTCCTGGGGGCTTCCCGGCGTGGCCAGGCTGGGAAGGTTCCGGGAGATGAAAGGTGGCTTGGCCCCCCGTGGGTGTCCCGGCAGGCCTTTCTGCAGCATCCCCAACGTTGCCCACTGAATGGCACTTTCCAGTGGTGTTTGGGATGCAGCTTGTTGGGGTCCCCGCCCCGTCTCCCCGGATCGGAACCTCCCCTGCTCTGAATCGCCATGTTTCCCCTTAAAAGCGCTGCTGTTTCTGTCCCCTGCTGGTTTTGCAGCTGGGCCACTAGAGCCGCTCCTCTCTCCAGCCCTCCTGCGGGCTGAGGTAGACTCAGGCCACATCAGCACCCGGCCGGGGCACGGGAAGCCGAGGCCAGGGACACAGCGGCTTTGTCAGCTCCGCAAATCACAGCCTTTCCCTTTGTGCCCGTCCCTCCTCCTGCCTCCCCCCCCCCCGAAGTGCTCCCCTTTCTCCCTGTCCTCGGCTCCCTGTGCCGTCGCCTTGAATTCCCTGCAAAGCCAGGGTTTCCATTTTCTCACTTTGTTCTGTTTTGTCCTGTTTCCAATTACCTCGTGTCCTTATCCCCAGCCAGACCTGCTTCTGACCTGCACTCAGAGCCCGCCGCCGGCCTTTTTCCAGAAGTAATTACTTGCAGCCACTTGCAGAAGGGGGATGAGATTTCCCGACCGGGCACACTGTGACCGCGACGCGCAGCCCTCCCGCCCCTGGGGCCGGACTGGGGACAGGCAGCTCTTTGTGGGGCTGGGCAGCTTGGCACACCGCAGCAGGGGAGCAAAGCTGCATGCCACAGGCGACAGCAGCCAACTTGTGGCCACAAACCCAAGGCAGGGGGAGGCTTAAAGAGCTGTATGCGCAGTGGAATACTACTCAGCCACGAAAAGAGATGGACTCGTCACTTGGGACGGCACGGAGGGAACTGGAAAGGACAGTGCCAGGTGAAATAAGTGCGAAGGAGAAAGGCAAAGGTCAGGTGGTTTCACGCACCTGTGGAACACAGAGAGACAACGGGGGTGGACAGAACCAAACCAGGACAGGCGCTGCAAGTCTCACTGCAGACGTGGGCGCCCAGAGTGGGAGGCTCCCGGGGACCGTGGGGCTTCGTCGGGCCAGCTGTGGTCACCGCACTGTAGAGGGGCACCTGTCCTTTAGCTCCTGGCAGCGCCAGTCAGCATTGCGCACTCCAACCTAATGCCGCAAGGACAACGAAGAGGAGCAGTGAGCTGTCACTCTGCAGGGAACGCGGAAGGACTTCCTGCAGCCAGGGTTGATGGCCAGTCGCAGCCCCTAGCCGCCGGTGCCTGGGCGTCGGGAGCCCTCTCGGCTGGGCTGGCCACTGGGCTGCTTCCCGGTCAGGGCCTCCGGGGGACTGCTGCTCACGTCTGCCCACGCCTGGAGCCTCTGCGCCCCTCTCTCCCTCCCCAGACGGGGCTTCTGGAAGTTTTAGCTACATTTCAACTCTACTTCAGCGTTCGGTTCAGAATCAGAGTTTCAGCATGTCAGCGGCCTCCTCTGCCCTTCCTGCCGCCCCGTCCCGACGGGCCGGCCAGCTCTCACGCACGGATGCGCAGCCCCTGGCAGCTGGGCTCGGCTGAGAAGCCCGGGGAAGGCTCGTTAACTCGAGCCCCTGAGTTCTCACCGTTTCCGGTTACAAGCTGGCTTGGCGCAGCGGACGCCCTTTCTGGTCCTGGCCGGGCCGTGCTGGCCACCGGTCCCGACGTCTCCCTGGCGACCTCGGTGTGTCGCTGACCCGGCGCGGGCCAGGGCGTGTGGCCGGCTCGCAGCTGTCACCCTGTCAGGGTCCAGGCAAGGCGGGGCCTGGCCGAGGCGCGGAGGGACAGTCCTGCTGCCCGTGGGCTCGCCAGGACTCGAGGCCTTGAGCGTGCGCCGAGCTGTGGGGTGGACGGCGGCTCCTGCCCGCAGCTGGCTGTCGGGTGGGCACTGTGCTTCTGGGCTGGGAGCTGGGTGTGGCGCTGCTGGAGCTCCTCAGAGGAGGCCGCTGTGTCTCGCTTCCCGCGGGCTGGGAACAAGCGGTGTGGCGCTGGAGGGAGATGCTCGTTTTTTCGGCCATAAACAGGAAATAATTGCATTCCAGAAGGCAGCGGTTTTCATTCTTTTTTTTTTTTTTAAAGATTTATTTATTTGTGCATACAGAACTGGGGTGCAGGCCAGAGGCTCAGGGGCAGCGGAGGCTTCACCAGAGACAGAGTGGGGAGCAGAACAGGCAGATCGACGAAGTACACTGCCGAGGGGAGAAGCGGGAGGTCAGGAGAGGTCTGCCGCGCCCTGTGGTCACCTCCGGGGCAGGCGGGGATCGAACTCATGCGGAAGCGGCTTCAGCTTCTCAGTGCTGCGCTGTAGCCCGCTGCGCCCCCAGGGAGGGCCACGGTTTTCATTCTTAACACGATAAGAGGGCAGTCGCTGCGGGACCTCCAGGGAGCAAGGCAGGACGGCCTGCTTTTCAGTCCGTGGCATTGCTGCATCGCTTGGCTCGTTCTGTTTTGTCATGTTAACGATCTGGTGAGCTGAGAGGGACCCAGTGGAGATATGGAGACCTCCTGCCAGGACCTCCCGCCCGGGCCCGGGCAGCCGCGCCACCCGCCCCAGCTTAATTTGCTGCTGATGCTGTGTGAAGGGGCCATGCAGCCATCGCTATTTGGAAGCTCCCGCAATAGCCTCGGGGGTCAAGAATATATGACCCCCGATGGGTTGCGACACCACCACCCTTTGCACTGTCATCGCCCCTTAAATGGAGGAGGCGAAGGCCCCGGGGGAGGCAGGGCTGGGCTTCACGTGACGTAGCCGGGCTCCCGGTCCCGGTGCCGGCCAGGCCTCCGTCCCGCGAGCGACCTCGCCGCTGCTCATCGCCCAGTGGCTGTGTCTTCGGGTCTGATTTCCACTCTGGGGTCCCCTCTGGAAGGTCTCTGCAGAGACGCTTCGCTGCAGACCTCCGGCGCCGGGACCCGCAGTGGCAGGACAGGTCCTGTGCCCCCGAGGCCGCCGGGAGAGACGGTGCCTCAAGGAAGGAGCAGGAGCAGTTGCCCTGGGTTTCTGTTGCGGGACCCTGGGCCCCCGGCGAGCGGCCCGGGGAGGGCAGGTGCCACCAGGCGAACACAGCCCCCACCGGATGGATCCTTCCCATACCGCCCGCTCGACAAGGGGTTTGTCTTCTTCATGGTCTCGACAAGGAGGTGCCGCTGGGGCCCACCCGGAGGGGTCCTCGGCCCTCCCTGTCTTGCCATGTCTGCTGGCCCAGCGTGCTGGACCTTTGTTGCTGAGATGCTAGAACGGTCCTTGAGTGGTCTGCAAACTCAGAAGTCCCCGCGGTGCCTGGAGACCAGCCCCGGGGGTGGTGTCCTGGGCTGGCATCACTCGGGCGGCCAGAGTCAGTGCTCCGTGAGGCTCCGCGTTCCCAGATCCCCCACGGGCGTGAGCCCAGGGACGGGCAGCCTCGGCTCGAGCACTGCACCCCGCAGGGGCCACGCGGCTCCTGCCCCTGTGGCGTCCGGTCTCGGCCATTGTGGATCAGCTCTGCAGCGGGCAGAGCCGCTAACGGAGGCTTCAATCTGACAGCCCCCACCAGCACCAAGCAGCGACACCCCAAGGCTGCAGGGGGCTGACCCCTGCCTGGCGAGTTGGTCTCCCCCACACGTGAAGCTGTCTGGCTTCTCCCGGGGGGCCTTTCCACCAGTGCTGAAATGGATGAAACTGAAATGGAAGACAGGGCTCACCGCCCAAGCTGGTAGCACGGGGGACACTTCTCAGCCCCCCGCGCAAGTCTCGCAGACACAGCGGAAGTCGCTGCAGGAAGGCGAGGCCCTTCCGCCTCGGTGAGCAGTGGCCTGTCCCTGGGGTGGCCCCCAGCCCAGGTGTGTGTTGCGAGGGTGGCCAGTAGCAAGAAGAGGCTCGGTCAGGCCACGCGCCCGCCACCCAGGGCGCACGCCTTCTGGAGGCCTCAGACGCTCCCTTGACAACGGAAGGCCCCACAGGTCAGTGGCTGATGTTAGCAGGATTCGAAGTCGTTTATAGAGTCTTTGGAGGGATGGAGCTATGCAGCGACTTCCAAACGTGTGCAGGGTCGAAGCCCAAGACAGCTCCGTAACCGACTCCAAGTCAGAACACACGGGTGGGCCTGGGCCCCTGTTCCGGGCCAAGCCGCAGCCTCGGGGCCGGGGCGCCCACAGTGAGTGGAGTCGGGGAGCTGCGGGTGTGTCCAGAAGCTCGGGCTCCGTGCGGGGCGTCTGTCTGAGAGTTCAAGGAGGACATCTTTTCATTTCTCCCTGTTGAGTTGCCGGGAGACCCTTTGTATCTGGGAGTTTCAGGGAACCAGCTATCCTTGCCGGCAAAATGTTTATCTGCATCTTTTTTTAAAAAGGTGTATTTACTTATGCACACAGAACTGGGGTACAGGCCTGAGGTGCAGGGAGTGAGAGGCTTCACCAGAGGCAGAGCGGGGAGCAGAACAGGCCGATCGACAAAGTCCACTGCTGAGGGGAGCAGCGGGGAGGAGGAGGGGTCTGCTGTGCCCTGTGGGTCACCTCCAGGCGGCCACGGCTTGGCTCAGCTTCCAGTGCGGCGCTCGACCCGCTGCACCACCAGGGAGGCCACCAGGGAGGCCCCCGCGTCATTTTGGACCACTGCCAGTCCACCAACAACTGACTGAATTTCACGGCCATTCTCCAGGGGGCAGAAAGCCCCTTGTTCCTTCCTGCTCTAGCTGGGCATTCTCTGGGGAGCTCTGGGTGTCTGTTGTGGGTTCCATCACGGCTGGCATTTCTTTCTTTCTCTCCCTTTTCGGTCCTGTGGGTCAGGACCAGGGGCAGAAGGAAGAACGGCCCTTCCGTTCATGCCAGCAGAAGCTAACAGCATAGCCAGGCAAGGTGTCCTTGGAGTTAAATCCCGGTCCCAGAATCCAGTGTTGGATTTCAGTCTCGTTTCATCCTGCATCTCCTTTGTGCTGCAGCCTGCAGGCTAGTCTGCTTCATGTGTCGTTCTGAACCAGTGGGTGTTGCGAGGCCTCATTTTTCCAGAAGCTGGAGTCACCCTCCCTTTGCGGGTCCCGGGCCTGCCGTCTACCAGGATGGATCCATTTAGCTGTCAGAGCGAAACCCTGCAGATGAGCCACTTGTGCGAGCCTTCAGCATCGCTGCATGAACGCAAACCTGCCCTTTGAACATCTGGCAGCGAGGGTGACAGAAGACAGTGGTCACCATTCTGAGGCCCGGGGGTCCTCCGAGAGCCGACTCTGGAGGTCGCTGGTTTGGGGCCATTGCTCAGTTTCGGCCCCTGGTTTGCTTACCAGCAAAGCCCGTCCTTGCCTCTGGCCTTCGTCCCTCGCCTCTGGCCTTCGTCCCTCGCCTCTGGCCTTCGTCCCTCGCCTCTGGCCTTCGTCCCTCGCCTCCTGGCGGCTCCTCAGCGCCGTCTGTGGGAGGAAGGGCCGGAGGTGTCTGTGCCACCCGCTTACTCTGCTCCAAAGCAGGATGCTGGCTCCAGGGCAGCAGCCTGCTGGCGCGACAGGGGGGCGCAGTAGCTTCTGCGCGGAAGCGAAATGCAAACCCGTGGCGTTTCTGTCTTCCCGATTGTTAGTCGCTGCTCTGAGAAACGACCCCCCCGTGTCCGCCTCCCCTTTTCCCGGGGCCTCCGAGGGTGCCAGGTGCCCACGGCGTGCAGCCTCAGAGGCTGCCCGGGCCCTTCCGTGGAGCCGGGCTGGCGTTTCTGCAGCAAGTGCTCCTGTCTCGCTCGTGCCTCGTCTCCTTGGGCAGCTGTCAGCGACTTCTCTTTGCTCAGGACGGGGATTTGCCCCCGCGGGTCTCCGCGCCAGGACCTCACCTGTTCCTGCTTGGGCCCTAACCCAGCCAGAGAGCCAAAGAGAAGCTCTGACTCAGGCAGTTGCCTTTCCAAATGTCCGTCGAGGATTCTCCAGGAGATTCTGTAGTGAACGGTCTCAGCGTGGCGTTATTGAATGGAAAGTCACGACTGGGTGCGAGCGAGGTCAGCTCCGGTGGGGAAGGCCGCCCCGAGGGTGCCCGCCCCGAGGACCGAGGCCTCTCCTGCACGGCCCCAGCTGGGGCGCGGGCACCCCGAGTGGCCTCACGCTCGGATAGGTGAGGGGGCACTCTCTTGTTTGCTTCTTGGGGAGGCCGGGACCCTCAAGCTCTGCTTCCCGCCATGTCTCCTGCCTGTGCATCTGATGCCCCTTGCTGGGGTCAACTCCTGTCCGCCGGAGCCACAGCTGTCGCACTGATGCCGTCTCCCTGGAGACACAGCTGGACCGGCTGCGTAGGCCCCAGCGCCGGGCCGGGCTGGGCACAGGCCCCTTGGGAGGGGCGAGGGAGCACCTGGTAACGGAGAACGAGTCCTCGGCCTCCTCTCTGCCCACCCGCCCCGCTCGCCCGCACACGCCCTAACGGCCGGGGTGTCTGCATCTAGAGGAGAAAGCGAATCAATCAACATCCGACTAAAAGCAACGCCCAGTTTCATTGGCATCCTGCGCCCATCTGACTGTAAAGCAGCGGGCAGCTTGTCCAAAGGGCCTGCTCTGGGCTAGCCTCTGACACCTGCCGGGAGGCCTGCAGGGAGGGCCTGTGCTGGGGGTGGCCTGTGCTGGGGGTGGCCTG
>NW_004567108.1:2127598-2136425 GCF_000260355.1 Condylura cristata | reverse complement strand
GCTGGGGGTGGCCTGTGCTGGGGGTGGCCTGTGCTGGGGGTGGCCTGCGCTGGGGGTGGCCTGTGCTGGGGGTGGCCCTGGCTGGGGCGTGGTGTGCTTGGGGGTGGGCCGTGCTGGGGGGTGGCCTGTGCTGGGGGTGGCCTGTGCTGGGGGTGGCCTGTGCTGGGGTGTCCTGTGCTTGGGGGTGTCCTGTGCTTGGGGGTGGCCTGTCCTGGGGGTCACCTGCGCTGGGGGGTGGCCTGCATGCACGTTTTTCTGGAATGCCGGATTGCCACTCAGATGGCAGGAGGCAGCTCAGAGCTGGGACAGAGGTTGTCCGGTCAGCATCCATCACTGGGTCTTGTCCTGTCCACTGACCACCGAGGCTGCCTGGCTGGGGGGAAGAGGGGGTCCTGGACTGCGTAACTGGTTGACCCATGAAGGGTCTCTCAAGCAGCCCCATGGCCACAGATGAGCTCCTGCCCACAGATTCTGCTGGGGGCCCCCTCCACTGCCCATGGACACCCCACCCTGCAGGCGGTCTCCCCTCTCATTCCGCTGACTTCCTGGGGTTCCACGTCTACACTCAGCCCTCAGGCCTGGCGCTGGTCCTGTGTCTCCGTCTCAAGACTCGGGGTGTTCCCCGCGGACCTGGGCCACCGTGGGAATGTATCCTCGCGCACGCTGTTCATTTGCGGCGGGCGGCGGGCGGTGAAAGCCCCCGTGTCCGCAAGGAGCCCCGGGGGGCGAGCGTGCGGCGTGTCTGGGCTCCTGCTGGCGTTGGACTTGTGCGTTTCGCGTAGTGGCCGCGTAAGGGCGGGGGCCGGCGACCCCGGCAGGCTTGGGGGGACTCACCGTGAGTGCAGCGGGGCCCCGGCTCAGCCCCCACCATGCACGGGGAGTTTTTCTTTTCTCGGGCTGAGAATTGCCACGTGGGTGGAGGATCGCCACGTGGAGTTGACGGTGAGCTGGAAGAGGACAGCAGAGGCCGACGGGGACCTGCGTCGAAGGGGCTTTCGGGCCTTCGCCGTGGTGGGTCGCTCCTGCCCGTGGGGCCTGTCCACACTCCAGGCTGAGGACAGGCTTGGAGGCCGCATGGGCTCTCTACCTTTGGACTTTCTCCTCCTCTTCTGGAAACTGTCAGGGGCTGCTGGGTTACCCAGCAAAGTTGGAACTCCCCGGACGAGGGGCGGCACTGACCCCAGAGCTGAAGGGCGCGGCTCCTGTTCAAGGTCATGGCTTGCTGTGGTTCCCCTCCTGGGCCTGTGGGGTCGTGGCGCGTGGCGGCACGTGGGGGTGGACCCCGTCAGCAGGGCCTGGTGTCCCCCAGGCTGGTGAAGTGTCCTTCTCACCCTGCAAGTAAACGCGGGCATGGAGAAAGCCCGGGGTGCAGCCCCGAACCCGGTACTGGCGTTCGCATCGGCTCAGTTCAGACTCGGGGAGGCACGTTGCCCACGTGTGTGCTGTGGTGGACCTCCGTGGCTGGAGTGTGGCTCACCACAGGCGGGGCCACGTTTTGAGGCCTGAAGGCTGAGGCACCAGTGTCCTGCTGTCCAGCTGGGCTTTCTCTCCTCCCAGCAGAATGTGTTCACTGCCTGTGGCAACAGTCCCGAATTCTCACCATGCCCTCTCTGGCCTCTGTCGCTGTGGCCTCTTGGAGGACGGCCTCGCTCGGGCCATGGCTGCTGTGGGGCCTGGCAGAGTGGGCAAGGGGAGCCCCGCCCAGTTTTTATTTCATGTGGACCCCGGGGGCCCTATGGAATTGCCAGGCCTTCATGGCCATGGCCAGTGGGCTGGCCTGGTCATGACTCAGACACACACAAGAAAGTTTAAAAAGCAGAATCAATTGTAGAACAGACACAAGACCCCAGAAAAGAGGTCAGACACCCGCCAGCTGCCACGTCCCCGTGAGCAGCCATTTGCCGCCACACCCCAAGGAGGCATTCTTGGTTTGGGGGAGACACTGGCCGCTCCCAGGAATCTTCGTGGGCTGAGTGTGTCTTCTGACCTTGGGCACAGCTCCTTTTCCCCTCGTTTGGCCTGGAGGTTTTGCGTCTGCGCCTTCTTCTTTCCAAAGGATGCTGTCAGGGCTTCCAAAGACACATCTGGGACCTCCACACGGGGTCTGGGTCGCGGCGTGGCAGGGCCACCTGGGCTGGCGTGTGTGGCTGGATGGCCTCTGCGAGTCCCGTGGACGTGCAAGTCATCGCCCGGAGGCAGGGACCTCGGAGCAGTGTCCAGCCACTGCCCCTGGACTTGGAGCCTCAGAACCTCCCAATGGCTTTTCAACCGACAGAAAACCACACATTTCCAGATGCTGTGTAACTTATTTTCAGTAGGCAGATGGCCGTGAGGGTGGGGATCATTGCATAGAGAAAGAGCGAGAACATTCCAGAATGTTCTGGAACATTCTGCGGAGAGGGGAGAGCAGACCCTGACAAGCAGGGTCTCCAGAAGCGCGTGAGCCCCAGAGGGTCTGAAGTCAGCGGAGAACTTAACTCGTGATGGGCGACTTCCCTTGTGAGTAGGAAGTAGGAAGTCGCTCATTCTCCCATTTCTGTCTTCAGGGAGGGTGAGGTTCTGCAGGTGGTTTTCCTCTTACTTTACAATATCAAGTTTTCAGGATTTTTATGTTAACTTGAATGGGGAGATTTGAGTGGCCTCACGTGGTTTTAGTGAAGTGAATTTCTTTATTGTTTGCAGTTCTTTTCCTTATAAGACGGTGTGTTCAAGTACATTCATATGTAAAAAGCACAAACTCAGATTCCTTTACCCTACACCTTCTGCCTTTATGTCCTGCTTCGGAAATGCCCTGTGGAAGATACTGTCAGTTCCCCAATGGCATGAAAGAGACTTCTTAAAATGTGCTATTTGGTAAAGCCTATCTGATTTGACTTTCAAGGTGCTTACAGTAATTAAAATGGGTTTGGGATATGCCTATTGCTGGCTTCCTGAGCTTTGCTTGCAGTTAACAACTTTTTCTCCTTCCTGAAGAAGGACACCCATGGGTGTCATAGGAGACAGCTATGCCTCCTTCCAGCTGTCCTGTGTATTTTGCTAAAACAGCTCTGAGGCTGTGTGGGGCAGTCCTGGAACTTTCTAGAACTAATAAGCCACGACCACAGCCACTTTGAAAAACAAAAAACTGGCTCACCGAATCCTTTCTGTTTTCTTTTTGAGGTGTTGGTGAGCCACTGGGCTTGAGCACCCCGCTGGCGGTGGGTCTTCCTGGCGATTCATGAGCAGGGACAGAGTCACTGGCCTCTTCTCTCCGTGGTAAGTAAAACACAAACGGGGATGTGGAGGAACCCACATTTCTGCTGGTGGCACCGTGAGAACTCATGACTGAGTTTGCCCTGTTGTTAAATATGGCAGTGAATGAACATATTTTCCGAAAACTGCCTTTTTTTAAAAAAAAAGATTTATTTATTCATGCATACAGAACTGGGGTACAGGCCAGAGATGCAGGGGTGGTGAGAGGATTCCCCAGGGACAGAGTGGGGGGGGGCAGAACAGGCAGACGGACGAAAGACACTGCTGAGGGGAGCAGCGGGCAGTCAGGAGAGGTCTGCCGCGCCCTGTGGTCACCTCCGGGGCGGGGATGAAACTCATGCTGAAGCGGCTTTAGCTTCTTAGTGCTGTGCTTTAACCCGTTGCCACCAGAGAGGGTCCGAAAACCGCCTCTTGTAGGACAAACCCATTCTGAACCCCTCGCCAGGTGAAGTGCCCCCAGAGACCAACTCCCTGGTTCACAGCCCCACCCGGCCATGGTGTGATTCTCTGCTGCAAATTCTGAGCTCCGCCCCTTTCCCTTGGCCTGCCTGCCCCTTGTTCTCTGGCTTTCCTGATCCTTTCTGGAACTTTCTCTGGGCCCCTGGACCTCTGGGACTCCTGCTCTCGGGTCCCAGTGTGTGAGTCCTCATCCCACACCAGGGCTGTGCTGGGCTCTGCCTGCTGACCCCTGGTCCTCAGGGCATTTCCTGGTCAAGGATCTCCAGGCCACTTCCAAAAAATTCAGCCAGCATTTCCGTTGTAGGCCTGCAGATAACTAGTTTCTAGATGTAGCATTTTAATTTGTGCTCTTCTGTGTTCTGCCCCTTGTACTTATTAAGGCAAACATACAATTATCTTGGGCTGCCTGATCATTATGCTTCACTAAAGAATTTGTTACCAAATCTTCCTCTGTCATTATGAGCAAAACCAGATCTGAACAGGATTGACACTTAAATCAGGGGATAGTTCGGTGACAACCTTTGCCACTTCGATCAAACAAAGTGGATCTTTTTGGCTTTCAGTGTTTCTGTTTTTTAGTTTGACATTTTCTTACAAAAAGAGACATTGCATTTCCACGGTACTGGTCATCATCTCAATAGATTGCAAGAAAAATCAATTAATTTGTGCTCCTTTCAGGAGAGGAAGAGGGGACTGCTGTGCCCACGTGTGCATTCAGGGGTGCACTCGGGCACACGGAGCCTCCAGGTCCGAGGCCTGCGGAGCAGAGCCCTGCAGGTGACCCTTAGAGCCACCGGCCCCAGGCCGCTACTCCATGAGGGATGGAGGTGGCCTTCTCTTCTATAGCAGCATCAGACAAATAATACCTGATTATAAATGTAACAGAAAACGCCCATAGGATCTATGAACAGGAAATAGCAAGTTGTGGAGTCATATATTTAATATAACATCGCTCATCTTAAACACACACACACTATCTTTGCGCACAAGTCCGTGCGTTCATAAAGTCTGCTAGAACCTCGCTGTCTACGGAACTCTAAACAGACTGCCTCAGAGACGAGGTGTTGGCTCTCTGTAAGCTCTGCCTTCGATATCTAACATCCCGCGGCAATCAATCCCAAGTTTGAAATCCCGTTTTCGCAATGAAAATGTGATGAAAATAATAAATGCTTATTATGCAAAATGCATAAAAAAGGGAGAATACACCCATGATGCTGCCACTGAAGACAACCACGACTGTCACTTGATAACGCATTTCTGACAAGTCATTTCAGAGTTGAAATAACACTAGACTCCAAATGCTGAATGATGCTTGTGACTTGCTGCAAACTTGCTACCCTTTGCATGTATGATATTGATTCCTTACCACTGAAAATGGTCAGCTCATGTCAGTGTGTGTGTGATGTTCTGTCATGTACAGTCACTCTGAAAATTCACTGTCACTTTATTTCCGGTTAACAAAGACAGTGCTCGTGATCGTGTGGATTCCAGGCGGCTCGCTAGATTTCCGTAGGTCACGTGCCCTGTGACAGGAGGAATGTAGTGTCTGCCATGGGGGTCTGAGAGAGCGGCGGCCGTTATTATAAAGCCTTCTTTTGGGGGACGATCAGTTTATCTTATTTCTTTTTGAACGCTTCATCGTTTGTTCATTTTCGTAGTTGACTTTTAAACGTTTTTATTGTGGTATTTGGTCACTGTTTTGAAAAGGATGTGGAGAAGGAGAGGGGGCTTACCGTGCGTGAGAGAGCTTGACCTCTCTCCGTGGAGGATCAGCATTTTTATGGCGAATGCCAGCAGACTTTGGTTTTGAGCCCACCACTTTGTTGTCTTTGCCCATTTCGTTTTCTTGTGAACTTTGTCCTTTTAAATTTAAAGACGCTGATATGATTGTAGCCTGACTTTTTTCTTTATAATTATTTCAAGCACTGCTTAGAAATTCACTAAACAGATTTACTTTCTTCTGATCTGTTTAAAAATAGCCAAGTCTTTCAGGGTGTACATTTCGATTATTCAAAAACAGGCTGATTTTGAGCATTTTCTCACAGTTGTATTCTGTCTCTTCCTCACTGTCAACAATCAAATCCTAATTTTAATTAAATGAGGAGGTTTAGACTGAAAATACTTGGTCGCATGAGACATCTCCGCTGCTGTTGCTTTTCCTATACACCAGGTTTGCAGCCTGGAATTCTTGCCTTCTTTTATTTCTTCCTCCTTTGCTTTGGGAAAGGGCAGCTTCTGCCTTCTTTGAGGTTCCACAGCCTTTATCTATCAGTATCTGTTTTAAAGATTTATTTATTTATGCCTACAGAACTGGGGTACAGGCCAGAGGTGTGGTGGGTGAGAAGATTCACCAGAGATAGTGGAGAGCAGAACAGGCCGATGGACGACGGACATTGCTGAGGGGAGCAGCGGGCGGGTCAGGAGAGGTCTGCCGCGCCCTGTGGTCACCTCCGGGGCAGGCGGGAATCGAACTGTGCTGCTGTGGCTTTGGAGATCTTCATAATGCTGTGCTTTAACCTGTTGCGCCACCAGGGAGAGCCCCTTTATCTATATTTTTAATAACTATATTGCAGTATTTTTAAATAGATTTATTTATTTATCCACACAAGAACTGGGGTACAGGCCCGAGGGGTGTGTGTGTGGGGGGGGGAGAGGATTCCCCAGAGACAGTGGGGAGCAGAACAGGCAGATAGACTGAAACACCCTGCTGAGGGGAGCCGCGGGCAGGCCAGCAGGGGTCTGCTGTGCCCTGTGGGTCAGCTCCCCGGCTGGGGATCGAACTGGAGCTGCAGCAGCTGCGGGGAGCTTCATAGTGCTGTGCTCTAGCACATTGCGCCACCAGGGAGGGCCCTGCCTGCAGTATTCTTTTTTTTATTTTTATTTTTAAAGATTTCTTTATTTGTGCATACAGAACTGGGGTACAGCCCATAGGCTCAGGGGCAGTGAGAGGCTTCACCAGAGACAGAGTGGGGAGCAGAACAGGCAGATCGACGAAGTACACTGCTGAGGGGAGCAGCGGGCGTGTCAGGAGAGGTCTGCCTCGCCCTGTGGTCACCTCCGGGGCAGGCGGGAATCGAACTCATGTGGAAGCGGCTTTAGATTCTCAGTGCTGTGCTGTGACCCGCTGCGCCCCCAGGGAGGACCCTGCTTGCAGTATTCTTAATAGAAATTAGCGGGTCACGTCATCACGATGTCACTCCCGCTCTTGCACCTGACACCTGCTGTCTGTGCCACACACTGTGTCTGTGGCCAGGCCTGGCAACGGGGTGTCAGGTTGACGTCCTCCTCACGCCGTGGCCACGCCCACTGAGGGTGAGGGGCACCTGTCAGGTGCTGCCCAGGACGGGTCAGAGCGGCATTCAGGAGCGAGCGCAAAGCTGGGCCTCCTTCCTGGGGTGGAGGCCGCCTTGCACAGGCCCACCCAGCCCGACTCGCCATCTTGGCCGTCCTCAGCTCTACTTCCTGGCTGTAAAGTAGGAGTAAACGGAAGGACCTGCGCTGAGAGTGGGCGTGGAGAATAGGTATCTGTGAACCAGACTGAGTTCCTGGAGAACAAAAGGAGAAAAAGAAGACACAGTTCTGCGTTGCTGTCCGCTTGGACGGGGGAGCTGCGTGTGGTTTTGGGTGGTCTCGGGACGCCCGGAGTGCCGAGCGGGGTCCGGCCCTCGTGCCCCTTGCCTGTGGTCCTGCCGTGTCTGCGCCCCACGAGGTGTCTGCCACGCCAGGGCGATGCGCTCTGCGGTGTCACATCAGTTCACACCAGGGCCAGTGACGCGGGCCGCACGCCCGCCCGCCCCGCAGGGCTGGGGAGACCCGAGGGCCGCTGCTGGCCCTCAGAGGCCCGTTTCAGGGGCAGGCGAGTGGGGCTCCCTGACTGGTGGACGGAGGAGGTCAAGGCTGCCGTGCGCAGGGACATGGGTGGCGGCACCCTGTGTTTGGGCCTCTGGGGCTCGGGGCTCGGGGTTCTGCATCGTGGCTCTGGTCAGACTGTCGGGGTGTCTGCTGCAAACCAGCCCTGTGTACCCACTGGGGCTTTCCGTGTGCTCTGCCTGTGTTTCTCTCGCTTGTAGCTTCCCAGACCGCAGAGGGAGCAGCCTCTTGCTTCCTTTGCCTTTGCTGAAAGCTTGCGCAGCGACCACCGTCGGTCAGACCGACGCAGACACAGAGAAGGCTGGGAAGGACGGTCGGGGTGCTGGGAAGTCAGTGTCACCGCCGAGCCAAAATAGTGACCAGAGCGCATGTTTCTGTTGTTGGGGGGCGGCTGTTTCTGCATCTCAGATCTTCCGTGGGTGGCCAGGGACTCCCTTGCTCTGGACTGGGGGCCATGAGCTTGTGGAGAAGCTCACCCGGCCACCGTGATGGATCGAGGGCGAGCCCCTGCCGCTGGCCAGCCGCACCACGTCCCGTGGACGCTGCCCCTAGCTGAGGCCACCGCTTCCGCTCCTTCCCTCTTAGCTAAAGGTGGCACGAAGCGATTCTTCCTTCTCTTTCCTACGTCATCTGTGTTTTCTCCTCTCGGCTGGGCCTTTCTGGGGGAGTTCACGCGTCCACCAGCTTTCCAGCCTGACCTGTTGACTCTCAGGTCCCCTCCGGCTCTGACACACTCGTCTCGTCGTCACAGGAAACTCCTTGTAGTGCTTCTCCACACGCGTGGACCCTGCCCTGTGTTTCACCCCCTCAGCCTGCCAGCCGTCAGAAGCGCCTCTTCCAGATCAGCAGCCGCCGTGCTGCTGAGCCTGCACTGGGGTTTGCTCCCGCCTACCGGAGGCGAGTGAGCGGCCTCCATCCTGGGGCCCTGTCACCCCTCTGAAGCATGTCTCCATCAGGTTGCAGGGCCACGCGCTTCTCTGGCCTGAATCCTAATCACTGTCCCTTCCCTTTTGCGTCTACTGCTCGTGTCTCTGCCCTCCAACAAGGCGGTCCCCTGGGGTTCAGGCCTTATCTTTCTTCTCTTCCCACTGGGCTCTCCATTTCTGCTCTCCCCTACACAAGGGAGGGGTTTTTGCCTGTTTGATCCCTGCTCCGTAGACAGGCCTACTGCATAGCAGCTGTCCATGATTATTTGTTGGATGGATGGGTGGGTGGGTGGGTGATTGGGTGGGTGGGTGGTGTATGG
>NW_004567108.1:2125165-2127498 GCF_000260355.1 Condylura cristata | reverse complement strand
CTCTCCATTTCTGCTCTCCCCTACACAAGGGAGGGGTTTTTGCCTGTTTGATCCCTGCTCCGTAGACAGGCCTACTGCATAGCAGCTGTCCATGAGTGGGTGGTGTATGGATAGGTGGGTGGGTGTATGGATAGGTGGTATATGGTTAGGTGGGTGGATGGGTGGATGGATGGTGGATGGGTGGGCCTGTGGATGGATGGATGGATACATGGATCTTACGAGTTTTAAAATCGAATGAGAAAACCCCATTTCTATTATGAAGATGGAGCTGGAAATCTGTGAGTTTGTCTGCAAGAGGAAGGAATAAAATTATTTGGTGTGGCTTTTCCACATTGTCCAGCAGTGTATAGTTACTGGCTCACCAATTCTCAGCTCACATGTCACCTGCCTTTGACTCTTTGTCTTCCTACCCATGACCGGCGGCTAAGGCAAGGCGTCCTGGGCGAGTGGACACGGCCATCGGAAGCTGGCTTTGCTGCAGTCTTTCTCATAGACCCAGCCTCTCCTCTTGCGACCGGAAGGACATTAGCTTGGTTGCACCCGTCATCCGGTACTTCACTCTCTGGCACGTGATAAGCACTGAATACTTGTTATTTAATGAAGTGATTGAGACTGAAAGTAAAATAGAGCGTAATCTAATGGCCCTTGGGGCTGCGATAAAATTGTGCTCCTCTGGGCTACTGCTGCTGTGCTTGATTTAAAATGTTTATTTCACGATTTCATAATCACTAGGTAATTGGGTTTGTGGTAACCATTACACACGCTGCCCCAGTCTCCAGCAGGAACCACCCACTCCACTCTTCCCCGCATGGTCTGCGCTGCTCTTCCGTATGAGTGAGCGTCCTTGACAGTGCGGCTTAGGGAGCAACGCGAGCATAATTCCTCTGTTTGTACCTCCCCAGGGGTTCTGCGTAGTGCGGAAGTCACTGAAAAGGAGGTGACAGCGATCCAGGTGTGCGGGGGCCAAAGCAGCAGCCTCTCCTGGGATCAGGCAGGCCTGCCTGGCCTGGCACATGTCTTCAGTGGAACACTGTTTCTTTAAGATTTATTTTATTTATTTATGCATGCAAAGTGGGGAGCAATCTAGAGGTGGGGGTCAGGGGGGCGCGGGAGAAGACTCCCCAGAGACAGAGCGGGGAGCAGGACAGGCGGATCCACTGAAACACACTGCTGAGGGAGCAGCGGGAGACAGGGGGGGTCTGCGGTGCCCTGGGGTACCTCCCTGGCCGGGGATGGACTCGTGCTGCAGGGGCAGCTTCAGAGTGCTGAGGCGTGACCCTTGCGCCACCAGGGAGGCCCATTGGAGCATTTGATCTAACTATCAGGCTGCAGAATTTCCTCAGTAGCTCCTCCAAGGTGTGTATGTATAAATATAGCATACACATAAAATATAGACACGCACAAACACATGTGCATAAAACAGCACAGCTGGCAGGTCACGGGCCGAGCACTCGGAGCCCTGAATTTCCTGGGATATAGTTATCCGGGATGCGTGGTTATGATGCCTGTGCTTGCTGGCTGCACAGCTTTGGCAGGCAGGGAGGGAGGGAGCGAGTGAGCGTGAGCATGCTGGATGGCTCAACTATGATTTCTGGGCAGGTAGTCAGCGGTCACTGAAGCATCCAGCTCCCAGAGAAGAGCCACCACTTGGCAGCAACCTTAAATGAGAGGTTGCTCACGGACACGGTGCTGTTCTTGCGCCCCGGGGGGTCGGCACACACTAGCCTCTCAGCACGCACTCACCCCTGGGCCCGGCCCGCACCTGGCTGGGCTGCCCGCGGTGCTCACGCTCGGGGGCTGTCTGCAGCCGCGGGCCTGGCCCTGTGAGAGACGCCCGTGCACGCGTGTTTTATTTAGTCCTCTAGACATCAACCTTTACACGTATCTCCGAAGCAAGTGTCTTTTTGGAAGGCAGGTCTAGCTCTTCCCTTCCAAATAGCGATGCCTTTTCTCTAATCTTTCGGGAATTCCCTCCTCCTTAACTCAGTTTGATCCGTCTTTATATGCTCACTCTGTGCTTCCACTGTTGCATTTTCTAGGAATTGATGACCTTGCTTCTCGTCACTTCTGTTTTCTCCACAGTGTTATGCTCCTGTAAGAGTATTTCACTGTGCAGATGTGAAAAATGTCTCTAAAGTTCTTACAAGTTTTTTCTAAGTTGCCATAATAGTAGCAAGCATGAGACAGTGAACGGTGATGGTTGAAGGTGAAGGTCAAACTCTGGTTCTGTGATTACAACGTGCATCTTGCTTATTCTGACTCAGTTGCTTCTGAAGTTCTATCTTTATGGTCTTTATGGCAGCAATTATTACCATTCTTCTTTTTTTTTTTTT
>NW_004567108.1:2121712-2122617 GCF_000260355.1 Condylura cristata | reverse complement strand
CTGGGGGCGTGGTCTCTCCTGGGGCATGGTCTGTGCTGGGGCGTGATCTGTCCTGGGGTCGTGGTCTGCCCTGGGGCGTGGTCTTTCCCGGGGGCATGGTCTGCCCGGGGGCGTGGTCTTTCCCAGGGGCATGGCCTGTCCTGGGGCGTGGCCTGTCCTGGGGTGTGGTCTGTCCTGGGGGCGTGGTCTGGCACCAGAGGGAGCTTTAGGGTCATGGGAGGGTGGGCTTGGGGCTCTGCGCGGCTCTGGTGACCGGGCAGGGGGAGATGGGCAGAAAATTGTGAGTTGGCAGCGGTGGGCTGGGGCTGGGCCACTGGAAGGACGGGCCGGAGCGTGCACCTGGGGGCCACGTCGCCGTCGTCGGGTCCCACCTGGGCGAGCTTGGAGGGGACGGCCTAGGGCGATTGAGGGGAACCCCTCATCACGGCCACTCGCACCCACGCTTGGCACTTGGGCAGCCACCTGGGACTGAGAGCATCCCCAAGGTGACGTTCCCGGGGGTTTCAGCCCACCGGAGCAGCAGAACTCCCCTCCGCATGGTCCAGGCAGCGCCCGGTCATCAGGCCAGGCCAGATAGCATGTGACTTGGCCCTCCCGCGCGCAGCTCCCAGCCCCGGAGGCGGGCCAGGCTGCTGGGGGCGCAGCCATTTACAGGGCTTCCCCTGTTCCCAAAGCGCCACTTTGTGACATAAAAAGGCGCCCTGCTGTTTTCTCGCCCTGCACTGCGCTCCTCCAGTGACCGTGGCGGTTTCCAGGGGCCGTGGGCTGTGGAAGTTCAGCACCGAGGGGCTCGCGGGTGCATTTCATTTCTGCCAAGGCGCTTCGCGCTCCGGGTCCGTGCCAGCGGCCGCTGGGGCCTTGCTGACAGTGGAGCTCTCTGAGCATTTGCGGGGCTGGGAGGAGCC
>NW_004567108.1:2120702-2121612 GCF_000260355.1 Condylura cristata | reverse complement strand
GGGCGAGGAAACCCGCCAAGGTCACTGAGAGTCCTCGCCCGCCGAGAATAGACAGCACTGTAGTCTGGGTGTGACGCACCCACTTTATTTTCTTAAGGTCGCTGAGGGAGCCCCATGGTAGAATATTGTGGAAAATAATTATAAAGCAGTGAAGCCCACCTATTTTAAATGTTTTTCTTTTTGCAAAATAAAGCAGCGATGCCTTTCTGCAAATAGAATCTTCTTGGTTTGTTTCTCTGAGCTGGCAAATATTTTGAGGGTGGGAACCCACAGCCACGGTAATTTCTTGCCAGAAAACACATGATTCGTGGTAAATCTCCACCAGAAACCGCTCACTGAGAAACATCTGTCTCCAAGAACAGTGTGTGGGCCGCGGGCAGGCCGTGGGCAGGCCGTGGGCACCTGACCCACGTGGGACTCGAAATCGTTTCCGTTATGGGTGTGACACACGCGGCTTTTGCTGGAAACAAGGACAGTGAGAAATAACCTGTGTCCACCGCTGCGTCCCCCAGGGGAGTGTACGGAGTGCCCGCGTTGTGCTGAGGAGGCCGCGGTGGACACGGGCGGGCAGGCCAGACGGCCAGGTCTCGGGGAGCGTCTTGCGGTCGGGGCACAGCATGACTGGCCACGGTGAAGAGGGGGTCCGGCGGAGGTGGGGAGCGCCGTGCGGCTAGCGCCGAGGGCCTGAGACGGGGGACAGGGCGGCTCGGGGCGTGCAGGCCGTGGGGGAGGGCAGTCCCGGGGCTGTGACCAAGGTAGCAGAGTGGGAACTCGGGGTTCGTCAGGCAGGGCAGGTGCGTGGCTGTTTATCGTGGCGCTGAGGCTTCTGAGAAGCCACGTGGGTGAGATTTGCCTGCATGTTCGGTTGCCATGGGCATGCTCACGCTCGCCAGTGTGAAGATGGACTGTC
>NW_004567108.1:2117551-2119152 GCF_000260355.1 Condylura cristata | reverse complement strand
CCCAGGGGGCATTTAGTTAACCCCACTCGCCTTTGTGAGAGCAGCAAAGCGCTCAGACTCAGGATGTCGCGCTTTTATCAGTGGCTTAGAACTGTGATTTTCGCTCAGAGAGAAATGCATGTGGTTGGGTGGTGTGAAGTTGCAGGGTGGCGTGACCCGTGACAGTGGAAATGAGACCTGCCCCTAGAGGCTGGGGGGTGTGCTTCTGGGGGTGGGCCGGGCTGGGGACACCAGACTCCACACCGGGAGTCATTTCGTTGGCAAAATGCCAATACAAAAAATAATAATGTCATCCAAAGAGCTCGTCTGAAAAAACCACTTTACTGAAGTATGGTGGCATCTAAAAACTGGCGGTGCTTGACATCTCTCATGGAGTCTGGGGATCAGAGTGTACCTGGGACATCATCACCTCCACCCAGACCCTAGACATCAAGTTTCCGCTCGCCCCTGTGTTGTCGTTGTCACTGCTGCTATTACCACCAACCACTGCGTTTTGCTAGGACCCTTCAGCTCAGCTCTACCGTCCCAGCGAACTTCTCGTATACAGCATAAGGTCATTCTCTCTAGACGCGACCGGCGGGTAGTTGCTCCATTTTAAACATCCTTTTAGAGGCCGAGGATTACCTCTCTGGAGCAAGTCGGGCGCAGGGCCAGAGGTCAGCGTCCAGGCCCCGAGTGGCCGCCTGACGCGCTGTGCTGAGCACTCTGCCACCGGGCCGTCTCCTCTCCCGCAGCCACTGCCGCGGGACGCTGGGGTTTGCGGCCCAGGCTGGGCAGCCGCGCTCGGCGGGAGGCCCAGGCGCTGCCCCTCTGGGGCCCTAGGACTTCCCCATTAGAACCAGGGCTCAGGCGAGGCTGTGATGCGGAGGGCAGCGCTGGGGATTATCTTTTTCCCATTGTGCTGGAGATTAGAAACACCAAAACTCCTTCTTCATTGTCAGAGCCAGTAATGGTTCCACCAAGGTCACCAAGTTTAACAAGATAATCCCAACCGCATGGAAGATGGGAGGGGCAGGCAGAGTGACACATATATTCCACCAGGGCCACTTTACTCCCTGCGGAAAAGGCTCCGACTTCACCCCGTGCAGAACGCGGGCGATGCCCGAGCTGGCGACAGAGCCCGCAGTGAGGCCAACAGCCCGCTCCTCTGGTGGGCCTCGCCCCGTCGGGCCGCCATGGCCTCCCCTCTGCAGCGACGATAGCGAGGCTGCCACGGGCTGCTTGGCCCGGGCAGAGTCCGCTCCTCCCCCCGCTGGACCCCTGGCACGGGCACCTGGCCTGCTCACCTGCCGTGCCCTGCCCCGACCTCCCGACGCCGACAGTTGCTCAGGAAGCTTGTCACCCCGTGTCCACGTTGTGCTCCATTCCACGCTCAGCCCAGCCGTATTTATAGCCGACGACTCCCAACCCGGGCTTTGCCCAGACTGAGGGCCACTTGCGGCTCCGGCCACCTCAGGGCAGGACCAGCCACTGCTGGCTCTGGCTGATCAGGTTCTTCTCGGCCGCGCAAGGGCAGAGGGCGCATCGTGGCAGGGCCTAGGACAATACTATGTGTAGTTTTACTGAGGCTTCCCGAGTTTGTCTTTCAGTGGATTGTTTTC
>NW_004567108.1:2105708-2115401 GCF_000260355.1 Condylura cristata | reverse complement strand
GAAGATTGGGGAGTGTGGGGACCATAAAGTGAACCCTGTTGTTCTGAACATAGCAGAGGTCAGTTATAGGTGTGCTAAGGGGACTTTGCATTTCTTTAAAGGACTTCAGATAAATTCTACAAAGGACATAGATTCTTCTCTAACCCCTTTGCCTCTTTAAATCAAGAATCCTTTCAGTCTTCTGATAACTTTCTTTCTCCTGTTAAGTGTCCTCACTTTGAAGATAAACATTCATCACTGGATTAGAAGCCTTAAATTCGCCCTGAGGTGTTGGTGTTAGACATTTAGTATTTCCCTTCTCTCCATCACCAGTGGGGCTTGGACCAGGGAAACATGCTTCCGATTCTTCTTTTCTTTCTCTGGACATGTAAATAGTGTTATTCTCTGTGTGCTATGGGTAGTGACAAATACTATAATTAAGGTAAATTATAATGGTAAATGCCTAACGCTTAATGCATGAGATGTTGTATAAACAGAAGGAGAGTTTATACAACAGCTCCAGCCCCCTGCACCCCTGTGGGCGTGAATCTTGCTGCTGTCACTTACACCAGGACAGCTGGTGGGGGGAGGGTGGGAAGAGGCCACAGTGACTTGCTTGGTGACGACACACCCGTGAGCCTGTGTTTCACCACCCTGGGCCACAGCCCCCAGTGCCAGCCAAGAGCACAAGACAGTTGACGACGTGACTCTTCCATTTGCACCGCGGCAGGAACCAACATGGCGGCCACGGCCAGTTGGGATGTGCCAAGCAGTGGTGTGGCCAGAGGCTCTTTCTCTCTGTGCACCACAGACAAGCAACAGTGGATCCTCGATGCCTCCTGAAGACTCGATTTGTTAGGGCTGGCAGATGCTGCGTCAGTGAAGCCTCCAGCCATACCCGCTGCCGTGGGGTGGGGAGCGCACCCTGGACGAGTCCACAGGAGTCTCTTTGGTGCGACTGTAAAGTGCTAGACCACCCGGGTGCACCTGCAGGCAGGTCCTGGCCCACAGGTGGAGCCTCTTGTCTCATCGCTGCCGCAAGGCAGCCGGCTGGCCATGGGCTGGACCCCTGGGTGCGTGCCCGTGGGACTTGCTGGGTCTGTGGGGGTTTCCAAGCTGCGCCTTGAGTCAGGGCAGCGAGGTCACAAAGGCTGTGGCCCTCCATCCTCCTTGGCCCTCGCTGCAGGTCCCTCACTGGGGCCTGGGTGCCTGGGTGTGGCTGGTGTCTCTGGCCCCACCACTTTCCCTACTGCCCGAGGGAGGCCTGTGTCCGGCCAAGACCATTCAGTTGTCCTTGATGTTGCCTGACATAGTTAAGATGCGTGTTACCTGCCTGAGCCTCTCTCTCTGGATACCTACAGATGTCCCCGGGGAACGTTCTTCCCAGTCCTGGTCAGTAGGGAGCTTGTTCAGGACTGTTCATTGCTGGCAGGTGCATGAAGACCCAACCACAGAACTCCTGCTCTGACAGGGCATGTGGCTTTCCGTCACTGCGGGGCTGGGATCTGTGGGGGCCGTGGTCACAGGTGGAGGTCAAGGGTGCTCCTCTTGACCGAACCTGGGAGTCCAGGGCTTTGCATAGCAGGCATGGTGGGAGGAACCTCGGAGCTCCCCTAGAATTACACCGATGAGCTGACACTAGGAGGCGGGGTCTCGGGAGGTGACTGGGTCATGGGGGGCTCGTGCACGGGGTCAGGCCTTCACAGCCCAGACACAGAGTGGGCGGCCCCTGCCTCCCCGCTGTCATGTGTGGACACAGCGAAAGGCAGCAGGCAGGACCCCAGGGTGGTCCACGCAGGCCCGCCTGCAGCACCTGCTTTTCTGCGCCCCGGGTCTCCAGATCTGGGCGTGGAGGCCTCTGGGGGGGCAGTGTGTGGGGGCTGGGCGCCAGCCTTAGCTGGCTCAGCGGGGAGGGACCTCGAGCCTGGTCCACAGCTGCCCCTCCCAGGCCCCAGCAGCATAGGGAGGCACAGAGGCAAAGGGACATGTCGAGGTGAGCGACTCCTCCCCTCCCCGGACGTTGAAAGCGACAAGTGTTGGCTGTCCCTTATCTCTGCAAATGACAGGCCGAGCCAGGGAGCGGCTGGTATGATATGGGCAGTTGAGAAGAAAAACCCACAACTGGGATCCCACTTAAGGCTTAACTAAATGTAGATTTATGTGAGAAATTAAAAAAAAAAAAAAACAGTTCAGCGAAGCGGATGATATGTCTGAGCAGAGGTGGTAAATACATGCCGCGTCCATGGTCGAGTGGATCACATGGTTAATTAAAAGTTGTGGCTTATAATTTAAAAAAAAGTCTTTGAGAAGCAATTGTCTGTGAATTGTGTCCAACTGGTTTTATTTATTCTAGTGAAACTTTTGTGGGTAAAATATAAAAGCGGCAGCAGCTTAAAATAATACAACAGAGAGCTGAAATGCGCGCTATAAATTGCCTCTTACTTTTACATGGCAGAATAAAGAGAGAATCTGTGCAGGATAGAAAAAATAATTAGAAAGTTGTCCATGACTGTACAGGTTTCCGATTTTAGCAGCGGGGAGAAGTTTCGGGGTAGAGAGCGCATTTCTGTGTCCTCAGGGCTGTGGCTTGGGGGGCGGTTTTTTCAGCAGAGGATACTCCCACCGGGGCGGCAGGAATTCTGGGCAGCTGGAGAGACGCTCGCAGGTGTGTGGGGCTGTGATCGCCGCCTCCGGTCGCTGGTCTTCTAGCGCCCTCCTTCCTTGCAGGGCACGGTGCTCTGTGGATGGCACCCAGGCCCGGGTCTAAAGTCTAACGCAGTCTGCAAGCAGGCATCGTTGACATTGGGCTGGGTAGTGTCTTCATATGGGGCACCCACACACAGGCCAGGCACCCCGCCTCTCCCAGCGGCCAGGGGTACCCTCCAGCTGCAGCGGTCCGGATCACCTCGGACAGCTCCCATGTGCCCTGGGGAGAAAGTTGCTCCTGGTTCTGCCCCCACTCACTGGACCTGGTGGCGAGCGGCGGGCGTAGCAGCCATGACAGCAGCCCGTGTCCCTGCGTGGCGGGTCGCTGGTGGGGGCCGGCGCTGAGTGGTGCTGGCCGCGCTTCTGACCCGAGCAGGCGTGATGCCCTGGGCACCGAGGCAGCAGGACAGCAGGGCCAGGCCCGCCCCCACCCCGGGGGCCCCGGGCTCACCGGAGCCGGCCGGGGGACGTCTGCTGGTGCCCCGCGGGGCTCGGTGACATTTAGTTTCCATGTTCTTGAAAGGAAAATTCCCCCATTTGCCTAGACCCACCATCTGGAAGTCCTTTCTCATTTTATTGCCTCTGACTCTTTGCCAAGTGAAAGAAAAAAGGTAGAGGATGAAAAAAAAAAAAACGATTAAAATACCGATTTGAATGCCACGCTTGCAAAGGAAATGCACGTTTTTCATCTGCCGGGGCCTGTTACGCTGAGCTGGGCCTCGTCTGGCCAGCGCCACCGCCCACTGATGTGTGACTGGCGTGTGACCGCCGCCCACCGCTCTCTCAGGTCCGGGGTTCACCTGCCAGCGGAGGCTGGTGGTCAGCTTCTTGCCGCGGCCAGACGCCCTGTCCCAGCCTGTAGAGGCCTCTGCGGCGGCAGGCGTGACCTGAGAGCCTCCACCTCAGAGTAGCCGCACAGCGGGCATCTGGTGGCTGATTTACCACCTGACGAAAACTAATCTCTGGGCCGGGCGGGTCGTGTCCTCTGGTGGCCGATTGTGGTGTCTGGGCGGGGGGAGGACGCACCACACGGCACTGTCCCGTCTGCAGTGGCGACGCTCACCGCAGCCCTGGGCGCGTCAGGCCCTGGCTAGGCGTTTGCAAGCCAGCAGGCCGTCGGGAGGGAATCCCGCGACCGAGGTTTATTCCCAGTCAGCTGGACGCTGACGGCCGGCTTCTCGAGCTGCTCTTGTCCTGCTTCTGGGGTGCCCCCACCTGTCCTCTGTGGCAACGAGCTGCCACCCTGCTGGGGCAATTGGCAGATTTTGCGCAGGTGCTTGGATGAGCTTCTTCTTGCACAAGGTGACCGTTTCTGGGGAGACAGCAAAAGCCATTCGCTCAGGGCCTGTGATGGAGCCCGGATGTGTGTCTGTGTCATGCAGTGGCCTCAGAGGGCCATCTTAAGGTTGGTGCTCATCTAGGGAGAATATGTCAGCAAGGCACTGGCAGAAAGAGCTAGGGAAAAGCTCTCATCCTAGATGAAAGTGATATTTCCTTACTTCTCATGAATTACTAGATCTTGCACACAGCTGAGTGGAGCTCCATCTCTTACGCTTCACTTACTGTAAATGAAATTAATTTTGTTCTATGGAACCCTTTGAAGTCTCAGATATTATTACAGTGAAATATGATGATTATAATAATGTCTATTTATGCATGTAATATGTGTTTTTCTAAAATAATTACAAAATAAATTTTCATTCTATGGTGACAAGAGAGTAGGAGATCTTTTTGGTTATCATCCAGCTAAACAAGAAAGACAGTAAATACTAATTCTGAATCAGATTCTCCTCGATAGAAAAATGCTAGGAAATGTTCTCTCCTAAGTTCCTCAGATGCGTTTCCCTTAAAGAAATTTTACAAACCTATTTTACTACATACGTTGCTTGCATTCAGCGAAATTCATTTAGAGGTTTCATAAACTTTGCAAAATCTAGCCTCTTAGGGAAACTCAAGACACAAGGAGAAATGTTTCAGAGACATATAATTATGGTTATATCATCTCAATTTTCTTAACTGTACACACCTTTTGTTGTGAAATAACACCTGCTATCATTCGCTTTCCCTGTTGTGATATAACTAGAAGGAAATGCATATATTTATGTCTATTTGTGTCTTAAGCATCTAGCTGTCATCTCTCTATTTTTGGTCTTCAACTCAGTTCCCGGCACAGAGCTCCTAAAATCATTAGCATTTCCAAAGCTTAACAACAATAAAGGTGTCTTTCCCATGTTTACGTCACATGCTCTTCACCTAGGATTCTAACTCTCATCAGCGGCATCGGAAGCCACTTGCCTTCTGGCCTCCCGGCCTCACATGCTCGCGTCTGTGAGCCCCATCTCTGTCTGGGCACTTTGCGGCTGTGAGGTGATGCTTCCGTGAAGCCCTGTCTTCTGCCGGACACTCGGGAAGGTGTTGGCCCTCGGCCTTCCTTCCCATGAGTTGCTGACCCTCTGTCCTGGCACTCCTGGGATACCCTGCCTGCTCACTCTTGGGGTCCTTGGGAACCCAACTGGGAGTGCAGGCGTCGCTTCCTGTAGCCAGTATCCACACGCCTCTCATGTAGGGTTCTGCGGAGTGGTAGCTCCGCAAGAACGGCACCCCAAGGTTGCTGATGAGTAGCTGTGTGTCCGCTTGGCTCTGGCGAGGGGCTCTCTTTACACACTGACAGAGCAGTGATGTGTCTACATATTCCTCTTGGTACAGGAATGGCACTAAAACCATTTACTGATTCTTTGTTTTGTTGTTTTTTTTAAAGATTTATTTTTTTATACACACAGAACTTGGGTACAGGCCAGAGGTGCAAGGGGTGATAGGATTCACCAGAGTAGAGTGGGGAGCAGAACAGGCAGATCTACTGACTTGGACTGCTGAGGGGGCAGTGGGGAGACAGGAGGGGTCTGCTGCGCCCTGTGGGTCACTCCCTGGCCGGGGATTGAGCTCGTGCTGTGGGGGCTGCAGACAGCTTCCCCATGTTGAGACTTAATCCGTTGCGCCACCAGGGAGGCCCTGATTCTTTGTTTTCTATGACCCTTTTGATCTGAAAACCTAAAATCTATTTATTCATTCAAGATAACTGTTCTAAAGACGTGTTTATTTCCAGAATCATCTCAGAGTGGTAGACTATGGTTTGTTCTCACATAAATAGTCGTAATGAAAAATGATGTAAAAATATATAAAGTAATAATTTTTTTTTTAAATGTTGGGTTTAAAAAAAATAAGGAGATGAAAAAGAACAGCTCTGGAATCCAGGACAGGCTGGTTTTCCGCCTGTCACGTGCTGGGGGACAGCTCTGCCTTCTTGAAGATTTTTGTTCATCCCGGGGACCCTTTGCATATAAGTTAAGACTGTTAGGCAGTTCCCAGAGAAATTAGACTGCACAAAGAGAGGTGGAGAGAGAGAGATCCACCTGCCACACCGGCGCGCTCCGTCCCCAAAGGCTGAGCCCCGAATTCCAGGCGTGCTGCCTTGCGCAGGTTGTGCGAGGAACCCTGTCACCCACCCATCGGAGCAGAAGCGTCTATTGTCTGGGAAGGGGTCGAGGTAGCTCAGCTGCTGCTGTGGGCCGGCAGCGCACTGCGGGGACTTCTGCTCCCGCGAGCCGCAGGAGCCAAGGACAGGCGCCCGGCAGCGGGCCGGGGAAGCAGCAGGACCCAAGCGGAGCTGGGAAGCTTCTGCTTCAAGGCCTTCTACACGCCTCCTCCTAAAGAGACCTGTGGTTGCCTGCTTGGCCCTAACCGACCCTCCTGCTGGTGAGGCCATGATGTTTTCTAATCACGATGCACTATCTAGTGTCAGGTTTTCTGTTGCAGGACTCAGGCGTCTACGTTTCTGCCCTTGCTTGTGGGTCCCCTGGCTGCAGAGTTGAGGTGTTTGGTGGCGGCGGGGTCCTCGCCGTGGGAATGGCCTGCGGTGTCCCTGGCCTCTGGGTGGCAGGGGACCTGCCAGCTGCTCAGGCTGGACACGTGCGTCTTTGCCAGCGTGCAGCTGGGGGCCCACCCTTGCTCCCCCTCGCTGCTGCAGGGCTTGGCGGAGGCACACGACCCGATGTGGCTGCATTCGGAAGGCACCCGCCTGCATGCCAGCCCCCCGCTGCCCTCACGCCCGTCTCTCATCGCCTCTGTGCCCACTTCAGCCCAGTGATGGCTAGCAACGGTGTCTAGGTAAGAAGCTGTAGTGACTCAGGGGGCCTGGAGACAGTCAGCAGCCTGGCAGGGATCGCGCAAGGGGCAGACCGCCTGAATTCTCCCTCCGCCCAGAGCCTCGGGGCCCAGGTCTCCGGCCAGGCCTAGAGGTGCCAGCTTGGCACGTCCAGGCGGAGAACAGCTTTTGGAGGGCGTGGCGAGCGGTTTTATTTATGACTACGCAGGGGACAGTTTTTCAAATGATCACAGGACGGAATGAGAAATGCCTTTATGAGGGAATAGTCCAGATGGAAATTGCCATGTGCTGTAACTCAGGAATGACGGAGTGAGGGGCAGGCTGGCCGGAGGTGGCGGCAGCCTGTGGGGCTCTTTTACTTACTTGCAGATTGTTTGAGTTACTTATTTATAACCCGTGAGAAGAATAACTCGGGCACTCTGTGAGATGAAAAACCAAGAACTGAAAATCCCCGTCCTGGGGACGTTGCTGGCTTTCCAGGGAAACCGGCCATTAAGACAAGCCCAGGAAAGTGGACACAGGAGAAGGTGACCAGCGGGAGGGCCTCCCCTTTGCAGTCCATGTGAGGCAGCGAAGATCTATCAGAAGTGTGATTTTTTTTTTCAAGATTTTATTTATTTGTGCATACAGAACTGGGGTACAGGCCAGAAGTGCAGGGGTGGTGAGAGGCTTCCCCAGAGACAGAGCGGGGAGCAGAACAGGCTGAACGATGAAGTCCACTGCTGAGGGGAGCAGCGGGCGGGTCAGGAGAGGTCTGCCGCGCCCTGTGGTCACCTCCCGGCAGGCGGGGTTCGAACTCGTGCTGAGCTGGCTTTGGCTTCTCAGTGCTGTGCTGTAACCCGCTGCGCCACCAGGGAGGGCCCAGAAGTGTGATATTCTTAAGGAGATCTTACTTTCTCTCTGGAACTCCTCGTTGCTATTATTACTATTATTATTATTTATTTTTACTTTCTTAATAGCGAGGGCCACGGGTTTTGCTCCTCTGATAGTACAGCGTATGGTCTCCTGGTGTTTGCACGCAAACGGGTGAACGACACTGGGAATAAGGCTTCCAGCATCAGCGCTCCGCCAGCAGTTTCCAAAAGACAGGGAAGCCGACGAGCAAGGGCTAAGAGTCCCCGTCTAACGGTTGCTTGCCCGGGAGGAGCGAGCCTCGGTGGACTTTAGGCCGCGCCACGCCGGAATGCAGGCCCTCCTCAGGGACGGGTCATCCCGCGGAGCTGCCCCTGTGAGCCTCACTGTGCTCGGGAGCCGCTGGCTGCTCCAGGCCTTCGGTTGGCGTCTCCGACGGTGACCACATTGCTGCTCCGTGCCTGGGACGCAGCCACTGCCCGCCAGGTGCCCCCAGGCCCTCCTGAGGGGGCAGGGGCAGGGGCCTCGGGTCACTTCTCAGCTCCTCCATGGAGGGAAACACGGGCTCCGCGGGGAGAAACGAGGTCGCGAAAGGCTCGGCTCTGCCGGCCTGACGGTTAGCCAGGAAGCTAACTCCAGGGCCACTGCCCAGGGCCTCTGCCCCGCATGCAGGGCCAGGCCTCTGCCCCCAGGAAGGGGAGCGGGGCTGGGGTCGCGCCAGGGGCGATGGACAGAGGGCGCAGGCCGAGTTCTTGCCTGGCCCTGAGCTCAGGTCACCGACGTTTGCCGCCAGCTCGCCCTGGCCACCCAGGCCCTTGGCCGCGAGGTGACCGGGCGAGGGCGCCGGCCCAGGCGCGCGGGTGTGGGAGGCGGCGGGCTCCTGGGACGGGGCGTCAGCACCTGCACTCAGCTGGTGAGGGCTTCCACGCGTCTTCGGTGGCATTGCTGAGGGGACGGCTGCAGCCGCTGTCCACATGAGCAACGCCGCTGGCCCAGGCAGCAGAGGGGTGCAAGGGGTGCAAGTTCAGATTCCTGGTGCTGGGGTGCCCGTCAGTTTCTCCTAACCAGCGGGGCACAGCTAGCCCCGTGGGCGGAGCCAGGACCTCCCCCCACTGCGAATATACACAGTGGACACTGATTCTGACAGGAACCTGGCGCCGCAAGGTTAGAGCCCGGAGCGGTTACCGTGTCTGTTAGCAAGACTTATGCCTGGTGCTAGGAAGCGGTGGCGTCCAGCCGCGGCCCGAGTGCTCGTCCGCAGTGCAGGTGACTCACAGGCACAGCTGAGCAGGTCTGGAGGGCAGGCCGTGGAGGGCGCTGGCTCGCGGCAACGTCTCCGTGGCTGTGCTTGGAAAACAGTCAGCGTGTCTCTGCTTCGCTTCACCCGAGGGCAGGTGGCCGTGAGAGCCTGAGACCCGGATGTGACCTGCATATCAGGGCCGTGGACGTCGCCGCCCTGCGCTTCGTAGGTGGGACGTTAGCGCAGACCTCTGAGGTGATGTCCAGGAAGGCCCTGGGCCTGGCTGGAGCGTGGAGTGAGCACTGTCTGGTAGCAAAGCTGACCCTTTCCTGCGTTTCGGACCTGCTGCGAAGGTGCGAGAGCCGAGGCCTGCGTGCGTGTCTGTGTGCGTGTGCGAGTGTGTGCCTGTGTGTTGTGTGTGCATGTGTGTTGTGCATGCTTGTGTTGTCGTGCCTATGTGTTGTGCCTGTGTGTTGTACACATCTGTGTGTTGTGTGTGCATGTGTATCGTGCAGGCCTGTGTGTTGTGCACACTTGTATGTCGTGCAGGCCTGTGTGTTGTGCACGCCTGTGTATCGTGCATGCCTGTGTGTTGTGCATGCCTGTGTGTTCGCACACCTGTGTGTCGTGTGTGCATGTGTATCGTGTGTTCGCACACCTGTGTGTTGTGTGTGCATGTGTATCGTGCATGCCTGTGTGTCGTGTGTGCATGTGTATCGTGCATGCCTGTGTGTTGTGCGTGTGTGTTGTGTGT
>NW_004567108.1:2103846-2105608 GCF_000260355.1 Condylura cristata | reverse complement strand
GTGTGTGCATGTGTATCGTGCATGCCTGTGTGTTGTGCGTGTGTGTTGTGTGTGCATATGTTGTTGTGCCCGTGTGTTGTGTGCGCGCACACACACACATACAGTTTCCGTTTCTCGTCTTTCTCAGACTCTTTCTTCTGTTTTACGGAGTTTGGTTTCTAAGGCTCAAGCCTCCTGACAAGGGGGACTCAGCAGAGACGCTCGGTCCATTGCAGCCGAGTACGCGGGTTGGAATTAGGGCTCCGGTTTCCATTGGTGTGGCCGCAGGCCCTGGTCCTCACGCCGCCCCTCCGGGTGATGCGTGTGAAGAATTCCACACTGTCATCTCCACAGCAGCCGCAGGGAGAGCACAGCGAACATCCTCACTCTGCCAGTCGGTGGAGCGTGAGGTGGGTGAGAGACCCACCCAGCGTCACCAGCCGGCATCACCTGCCTCCAGGGCAGCGGGCGGGTTCTCCCTAGCGGTGACGGGAGCGCCGGCTTGTGCCCTGAAAGGCCGCCCGCCCGCAAGAAGGCAAGGGGGTGTCGAGAAGGGGAGCCCCAGCCCCGCTGGGTTTGCGGGTGAGCGCTTCCAGCGAGAGCTGGCTGCCGTGGCCGCTGGCTGGCAGGACGTGGACCCGCACGCTCGCCTGGCCACAGCCCTGCGAGAATCCCGTCACCTGCAGGGTGCGGGCGCTGGAGGAAGCTCTCGAAGCCGATGATCATGGTCTCACGTCTTCGGTGGGGCGTGTGGGTGCACTCGCCGCGAGTGCCGCCGCCAGCCGCGGAGCGGGGGGCACCGGGCCCTGAGTGTGGGTGGGGGTGGGATGCGCGTGACCACAGCCCTGTCTCTTCGCCCACCTGCCCTCGATGCCTCCCCGTGGCATACGTTTACCGGCTCTGCAGCACCGTCATGTTTTTCTTTATTTCTGCTTTTTCCGTGCGACTTCAGCTGACAGGTCTTGGGCTAATGTGCTGTTGACTTGGAAACTGAAATCTGCTTTCGAGTTTCCTACTCAGATGAACCCTTAGGTCGCGTGGACGCCCGGGAGAGAAGCCGGCGGGCGTCCTGCCGCATGTCCTCCCATCCAAGTACTGGCCAGGCCCGACCCCGCTTGGCTTCCGAGACCCCCGAGACCCTCCGCGCTCGGGCGCCTTCAGGGCGGTGTGGCCGCGGGCCGTCCCGCTCACTTTCTGTCGGTCGCCCTCCGCCGGACAGGTGCCCGCGGCCGTGGGCGCCCGGTGCTGCGCGCTGTCTGCAGGGTGTGCGGGCGCGCACAAGGTCCCAGGTCCTTGCAAATCTATGTAGCCCTCGTCCCCCTTCCTGCCCGCGTCTTCCAGCACGCGCCGGGCCCAGAGCGCCAGCCCCGCGCTCCTGCGCCGCTCCCCAGCGGCTGCTCCCCGCCGCCCTGCCGCGAGCCCGCCCACACGGCCTTGCGTCCCGCTGCTGCGAGGCGCCTCCCAGCCAGCACCGCACACGCGTCCTGTCGGGTGACAGTGACCACGACAGCATCTGCAGGCAGCCTGCAAAGAGCTGCAGGTGTCGGAGAAGCGGCCCACAGCGCTGTGCGTGCGTTTGCCCCACGCTACTGCAGCAGTTACCGCGTCTCCCGGCCACGGAGCCTGCGGCAAGGGGCCCCGGCCCCCGGGGGAGGAGCGGACGCCTCCAGGCCTGGGCCAGACGCCGTGGCTCCCCGCCGCGGCCGTGTGGAAGAGGTGGCTCGTGAGGCGCAGCAGGCCCAGGCCCGGCTCCAGGGTGTGCGTTTGCGCTCCTGTGTGAGGC
>NW_004567108.1:2097375-2103331 GCF_000260355.1 Condylura cristata | reverse complement strand
CGTGTGCCCGGCCCAGGGCTGCCCTGTGGGCATGTGAGAGCAGAAGTTTAGATGCTGAGCAGAGTTAGCTTCCTGCCCCTGCATTTCCTATTTTATCATGGACGTTTCTCATGTTCTTAAAATTTCTGTTAAAAATAACAACCTTTCTTCATGGTGTATTTCAGTTATATAGAACCGCTTTCTCCCTCCCTGAATGGAAGCTTCAGCATCATGGCTATAATGCATGTTAATCAGACTGGGTGGAAATATTTTCATGTCATCTCTTTTTTTTTTTTAAAAAAAAAAAAGATTTATTTTCATTTATTGATGCATACAAGAGCTGGGGTGTAGGCCAGTGATATGTGGGAGTGAGAAAATTCCCCAGAGACAGAGTGGGGCGCAGAACAGGCAGTTTGAATGAAACACACTGCTGAGGGGAGCAGCAGGAGACAGGAGGGGTCTACTGTGCCCTGTGGGTTCCTCCCTGCTGGGGGATCGAGCTTCTGCAGTAGAGGTGACAGCTGCTTGCACTGAGATTAACTTGTAGGCCACCAGGGAGGTCGCAGGTCATCTTTGTTGACCTAAGTGATGAGTTCCTTTGGGGAATGCCCCAGAGAAGAAACACGGAAACGTGTAGCGTGCTTGTGCACACCTTCCGACGACCTGTGTGTGTGCTGCATCAAAGCAGGGAGCTTGTTGGACAAAACTCAAGAACTCGCTGGCTCTTGCTGACATTCCAAAATGGCGGTCACGGAGCAATACCAGATTCTGCCGGGGCGGGGGTGGGGGCGACTGCGCACTTCTCCCCCAGGTAGCTCTCCCCCACCGGCCATGCGGACCTGTCTCTGCTCCCTGCCAGCCACGTGCTCAGCCAGGCCTGCGCTGGGGGAAGCCCCTGAGTTTCCAGACTGAGGTTTGGGGGAGGTGAGGCCCAGGCCTGTCACCTCCAGCTCACCTGGGGGTTGTGGGCCACTGCTGTGGGCCTAGGGCTGCAGGAGTGTCGGGAGGTGCCACTGAGCACGGCGTCTTGCCGCCTCCTGGGACGTTAGGGAGGGGCGGCCCTGCCCTCGGCCCGCCCGGAACAGCTCTGTGGTTATGGGCAGACCAGCATCGTGGCCTTCTCCTGCGCTGGTCTGGCAGCAGGTCCTGTCCCGGCGGCCACGGCGGCCCCTCTCCCGGCGAGCGCACAGAGGCCACCCGGCGGGTGCTGGTCAGCCCTGGGAGCCCGCCTCCTGCCGGAGCAGGGGTCCGCACAGTGCGGCCACCTGTCCAGGCTGGGAAGAACAGCTGCGTGACCTCAAAATCAAGCTGCTTTCCCTGGTTCAGGCGACTCTCGTCAGGAAGAGGGCGGAGGGCGTGCGCCAGGGACTCAGTCCGCACCCCGGCCCTTGTCCTGGAACTCTTCCTCACCGACTTTAGGGAGAATGACAGGGGTTTCCAGTTGGGTCTGGGGAGGCCCCTGCGCTGTGCACATGTGTGCCTGTAACCACCGCCTCTTGGGGCTCCCTGACTTTGACTTGCGTGACCTCCCTGTCATTTACTGACACCCTGCACATCAGACCTGAATCTGAACAGGAACTTGGACACTCCAGTCCTGTTCAGCCACTGCCCCTTACTCGTTTATTTTAGAACTAAATATCTTTACTTACTTGAAATTACAAAATAAATGCACGCTGCTGAGAAACTCAGCCCACGCAGACCCGGGGAAATGCTCCCCGTGCCTGGAGACCAGCCTTTCTTGCGCCTGCACACTCCAGGCACGCACAGCCAGGCCTGGGTCTTTTGCTTTCTTTCTCTCTCCCTTGTAGATAAACAAACCCCTGAAGTTTTTCCTTTTTCTTTTTTAAGATTTATTTATTTATGCATACAGAACTGGGGTACAGGACAGAGGTGAGGGATGGTGAGAGGACTCCCCAGAGAGTGGGGAGCAGAACAGGCCGACTGATGAGGCACCCTGCCGAGGGGGCAGCGGGGAAACGCGAGAGGTCTGCGGCACCCTGTGGTCACCTCCGGGCCGGGGATCGAACTCGCCCTGAAGCGGCTGTGGCCAGCTTGCAGTGCTGTGCCCTAACCCGTTGCACCCCAGGGAGGCCCTTCCTGAAGTCTTACTTCACTCACGTCATCGGTGGACTTTAATCTCCGTGTCGCGTGTTAGTACGTGGGATTTACAAACTGAGTAGCACCGAACAGCATGCAGGTGCCACCATCTCTCCGCTCTCATCACTCACAACTCTGTTCTCTTCACGCCCGACTCGCCAGTGTGTCTGCTGCCCCCGGCCCGGGAACATCCGCCCAGAGACTTCACTCCCTTCCTTGCCAAGTGCAACCGTTTTAATCACGCACGTGATTTCCAGTCTTGCAAAGCTCAGCTGCTGCCCGAAGCCCTCTGTCGGCCTGACACTTCCTTCCACGGGCGCGAGCATTGGGAGGGGCATTCATTCAGCAGCTGTGTGGCACTGTCTACGCGCAAGGGGCTGCGGTGGGCTTCTCAGGGTACCGTCGTGGGAGGGGCCCCGTTTGGTCTCTGCGTCCCCAGTGTGGCCAGTTGCCGTCAGAGACAGTGGCCACGCTGTGTGGAGAGGGAGCCAGGCCCACGGTGGTGGCTCACGGAGATCCTGGCTTCTCACTGGGTCAGGCGCAGGGGTGGACGAGCCGGTGATGGGAGTCTCGGGTCAGGGGTGGACGGCTAACTTCAGGGGGGCGGGCTGGGCAGGGGCTGGGCAGGGGCTGGGCAGGCCACGCGGGTCCTGGCTCCGTCCGCGGGGTAGACGGCCTGAGGTAGAGAACTGTTTCTGCTGCTCACCCAGTATTCATTCATTTTTACTTTAGTCCTACTGTGACATTTCAGCGTTCATGTCTCTGCCTTTTAATGCAGCTTTAACACATTCAGAATGTGTTTTAGTCTCGCCTCTTGTTTTTTACAATAAATATTGATTGATTCTGGTCTACATTATTGTCGACTCATTCCTCAGAGGGTTGGATGTTAACATTATTTATTTTTAAAAGATTTACTTATTTATGCATACAAGAGCTGGGGTACAGACCAGAGGTGTAGGGGTGAGAGGACTCCCCAGAGACAGAGTGGGGAGCGGAACAGGCAGAACTACTGAAACACACTGCTGAGGGGAGCAGCGGGGAGACAGGCGGGATCTGCTGCGCCGTGCGGGTCACTCCCTGGCCAGGATCCACCTCTGCTGCCGAGGCTGCAGGCAGCTTCAGAGCGCTGTCTTTAACCCCTGCGCCTCTGGGGGGCCCAGCGAGGCGCATAGGTGTCTACCCTCGGTCACTGCGATAGAGCAGCGACTTCCCTGGGCTCCGTGGACACTTGATGAGTGCTGACTTGTTGCTTCTGTGAACGACAGTGCTGGAATGTTCTCCCACACTTTCTGGGCACTGGGGCGTCTTCCTGAGGCGGGGGCAGCCCAGCTCGTGACGCTCAAGTGTGGTGGCATCTCACTGCAGGAAGGCTTAAGGGCTGTTTTCCCTACAAGGTTTAAAAAGCATTTTCCTCTTTAAGAAATCGTCCTCGTTTGTTTATATTTGCTAAAACCTCAGTGCTGCTTCTTCACTGCTGGGAAGAGCTCTGTGTTCTTCCAGGTTGTGCCTGTAATTGTAAGCACTGGTTTCTGTCTTCTACAGAGGATGGACTGAGGCATAGGCAAAGGGCATGTGTTCTTGGCACCTTCTGAGCAAGGGGTGGTGGGCAGGGGGTCTGAGGCCACGGCCGCCATCCGGCGCCCCGGGCCCCGGATCACCCCTGGAGTGCTGGGTCGCCCCGGGCCCCGGGTCGCCCCTGCAGTGCTGGGTCACCCTGCCCTCGATGTGTTTGCTTTTGCTTTTCTGCACTTACATCAGGAATTGTTCTTTCATGAACTGACCCACCATTCCGTAGCGTTTAGGGTTCTGAAATACAGAACTTAAAGCCGGGGGACGGCTTTAATGTCATTCTTTCCGCAGCTGCGGCCTGTACTCCGAGAATGAGATAGCGAATGGTCTCAGCGGGTCTGCCCTCCCGGCCCCGCATCCTTGGCTAATCATTCCGCGCTTGGTGGCAGCTAATTCAAAGTCTCCACTGGTTTCTTCTGATCGCTGCCTGGTCGGTTGGCTCTTTGTGAGCCCACTTGTGGTTTGGCACAAAGGTTTCTGAAACTCGCCGTAACCACTGCTGAGCAGCTGGGATGACGTGAGCGGGCCTCTCTGCAGCTACCTGCCCGCAGGCTCTGGCCTGCACAGCGGCTTTTCTGTCACTCCAGTGGGGAGCGTGGCTCCAGCCCTTCCAGAACCTGGTCTGTGCAGACACCCACAGAACCTGCGACGCCCCGGGCTTCCCGTGGCTCCTGTCCCGGTGGGTTAAACGGGCCTGAGCCCGGGTGGTTTCCACTCCGGGTTTGGACTCGGGCGCTTGCCTGTCGGCATTTCGGGCCCCCGGTACTCGTGGGGTCTCCTCGAGTCTCGGCCCCACATCTGTGAAGTAAGCAGGGATTATACTACTCATTTCAAGGGGTCATTTCGGGAAAGTAAGGCGCCAGATGGCACTGCAGGCGACCTCTGCAGCTTCTTACACTTTCTTACTCTCTGAGGAGGGCGATCCGTGCATGGTGACTTAGGGAGGATTTCTTGTTCTTGTTTTTGATAGCCTGGCCAAAAAGTAGCCATCGGCCCTCTTGAGACCCTCTTATTTTTCTCCTAGACCAAAGACTGTGAGAGATTCAGATGTTCTCAGCTGCGTCTATGCTGACTCCGGGTCAGGCACGAGGTCTGAGCCCAAGCAGAACCCCCAAGCCCCAAGTCTGGGGCCTCCGTGCGACAGCCCAGGCGTATCAGCCGTCTGTTGCCTGCGGATTGCCTGGGGATGGCTCTGGTGTTTGTGTCCTCACCCGAGAGCCGTGAATTTGGTGAAACTCTGCTGTGGACTGTAATCTCCTCCTTCCGTGTCTTCTGACTTGGCGAGTTCCAGGCCATCTCGGTGTTCCAGGACAACTTCCCGCAAACTCCCGGGGTTCACATCCGTTGTTGGGATGCTTGTGCTCTGGCCTGGAGACTTCCTCTTTTGAGTCCGTCTGCCTGTACTAATCCCTTCATCCTTTTGACCATTAACTGGAAAATTATGACATTTGGAAAGCACATTTCTCAAAACCATGAGAATCCTTGTTTTGGACCAGATGCTAAGAGACTTTTAATATAGGAATAAAACATCTGTGACAATGAAAAGCAGCCTCATAAAAGAAAAGGAGGCATGAACCGCACTTTAATGGAGGCATAAATATTGTCAAGAGGACAGAGCCGTGCGGTGCGGTGGGTGTCCATCGGTTCCTTTCGGGGTGCTGGCTTGTTACGTGAGGTCCTGTACTCAGCAGCGGGGGTTTCAGTCCTGGGGTAGCACGAGGCAGGTGCCAGGTGGTTGCAGTTCGGGGTCATTCAGGTAGAGATGACACTTGGATGGGTGGGTCTGTATTGTGTATGGAGGTTTCAGCGAGAGGCGTAGACTTGGGAATCACCACAGCGTGGGGTTCACATGAGTTTGAAGAGTGAGCCTGTGAGAGTTTGAAGAGAATGGGGAGAAACGGACGTTCAGGGACATGGGATGCTCCTTTTTTAAAAGATTTATTTGTGCACACAGAACTGGGGTACAGACTAGGGGTGCAGGGTGGTGAGAGGCTTCACCAGAGACAGAGCGGGGAGCAGAACGGGCAGATCAACGAAGTACACTGCTGAGGGGAGCAGCGGGGAGACAGGAGAGGTCTGCCGCGCCGGGTGGGTCACTCCCTGGCTGGGGATCCAACTCGTGCTGAAGCAGCTTTACCTTCATAGTGCTGAGACTTAACCCGCTGCACCTTCTTCTGAACGGGGCAGTAGGAGCCCTGGCGGCCGCAGGAGCCAGAGGGATGGGGTGTCTGGGAAGCAGGCCAGAGGGTTGCTGGAGATTCCCAGCAGAAAGGATCAGGCGCATGCAAGCCTCGGGGCTGGGGGCTGGGGG
>NW_004567108.1:2083219-2096633 GCF_000260355.1 Condylura cristata | reverse complement strand
AATGTCTGCTTTCCCCCATTTTACACCGCGAGGTCATTTATACGGCCGTAAAATCGCGCCTCGTCTCGGTGGGCATCGCCGGACGCGGGGTGGAGCCCAGCGGCTTCCCACCGGCCACCCCCGGGGCGCCCGGCCCTTGCGTGGACACGCTGAGGGTCACTCACTGGTGTCACGCCGCTGCGGGCCGAGGCTCGGCTGTGGGGCACCCGGGTTCGCATAAGGAGAAAGGGGTCCGAGGTGCAGCAAGGCAGCGTGCGGGCGCCTGTTGGGGCCGCCGCATTCCCGTGGGCCGCCGCCGGTCACTTCATTTCCTGCGGATCGCGTGTTCCGTTGTTTTGGAGAAAAAGGTTAGAAGAATCTATTTACTCCAACATTGTACATTAACTTAAGTGCATTGTTTTATTGATTCTTTATTTAATCCCATTTCCTGCTCGCGACCGCTGGGGGGGGAGCAGGAGCGAGTTAGTGTGATTCTGTCACTCTGAGTGCCCAGAGCTGAGGCTCCTGGGGTACAGCCAGAGGTGCGGGAGTGAGAGGACTCCCCAGACACAGAGCGGGGAGCAGAACAGGCAGATCTACTGAAATCCCCTGCTGAGGGGGCAGCGGGGAGACAGGAGGGTCTGCTGTGCCCTGGGGTCACTCTCTGGCCGGGGATGGAACTGAAGCCGCAGGGGTGACAGCCTGAGACTCAGCCCCTCGGCCTCCAGGGGGGCCCCCTGCTCCGCCTGCTGAACCCCTGCAGAAGGCCTCTCTCTGCTTTCTCCTCTTAGTGGGGACTCCCCTTTCTCGGGTACCTAGGACACGGCGCTTACTTCTATTTGATACTTATCAAAAGATGGATTTTTGCTTGCTTGACTAATCTAAACTCGATTCAAATAATAAAAAATGGACCCCAAATTTCCAGAACGATGTAAAAAGTGACCATGTGGTATGTTCAGTGAGCACTCGACTCCTGTCCTCTCTGCACCCCATGTCGGAGGGGCCCTTGCCCACAGGTGGCTCGGTGATGTCCCCTCCGACCACCTGTTTCATGCCGGCCTCTCCTCTCCCGACTCCCTCTGGGTCAAGGCTGTGTTGTTGGGGCGAGCCAGCCCATCCATCCTGTGGCCCGGGGCGTCACCAGTGAGGGGGGATGATGAGTGCGCATGGGCGCAGAGATGGCGGCTGGACTGTCCTGCTCTCCCTGACTGCCTGCGAGACCCCAGATGGGGAGAGCCATTGGGACTTTGCACTCCCCTTTCACCTCTCACAGTCAGGGGGTCCTGGACTCATTTCCTGCCTGATATGGGGGGAGGGGGGTCACCTGCTTGCTGGCGGGGCTGATGGCCTCAGTGTTAGGACGTCAGTGACGTGTTTCTGGTTGGTGCCGGTGCTGATCCCACGGGTTGGCACACACGCTGGACCAGAACTAGAAGGCCAGCCTGGGCTTGGCCTTCATGCAGGGAGGACTCAGAACGCAGAAGCGGATGGCCACGGGCTACCTGTGCAGCCGTGCCAGCAGCCTGGCACTGGGCATGTGGCACCCTGGCAGGCATCCCCAGGGTGTCCAGAGGGGTGCCACTGCGTGCAGCGGGCGTGGCAGCCCTGACTTGGCGGGGGACTCCGGGCAGCTGGCCTGGGCTGGGCCTGGTGGGGGCAGAGGGAAGCCCTGGCCGAGGGAGGGGTGAGGTGCCTTCCGGAGCGCTGGCTGTCGAGTGGGGGTTTTCCTTGGAAACAGCAGAGCTCTCTGCAAGTTTGGGTCGGGGAGGGCTGTTTGCCTGGCAGCCACTGCCGATTGGGTAACAGGCTGGGGCCTGGCCGTGCCAGGGAGTGCGGGAGGGACCAGGTGGTGCTGGGGTGGCTGGGTGCCGCTGTGGTCGGCTGCTCGCAGCCGGGCAGACACTGTGGCCCGGCGAGCAGGTCAGGAGCCTGAAGGATAATCTCGGAGACAGAAAGAGCAAACAAACAGGAGGCTGGGAGCGCTGCCCTTCTGCGAGCCTGGTGCCTCGGGGCGCCAGGCCAAGTGTGGTGTTGAGGAAGGGGCTCCTGGCAGGCGCCTCTCCCCCTCGGCTTCCGTCCTGCAGACTGAGGACAGCGCCTCTCTGAGCGCCCCTCCGAGCCGGCCTTCAGCACCAGCCCTAGAGTCACAGGTAGGGGAGAGGAGGGGGAGAGGAGAGAGGCCCCGCGGGCAGGCTGCCTGACCCCAGCTCTGGCCTGGGCCTGCAGCCCCCACCACTGGCTGCCGGCCAGGAGCAGGGCTGGGGCGCAGCAGAAACCAGCCGCCCCTGGAAAGAGGTCCAGACACCGACTGGGGGTCTGTTTTTATTACTAACAGGCCGGGCATTGTTCCTTGAACAAAAGTTCTGTGTAAGCTTTTGTTTCTTTGATTTCTCTTTTATCTGACAGTATTTTTTTTCACTGAAAGGAACAGTTTATTTTCTGTTCCCCAAAGCCTATTCATCGGCGGTGTGGGTGTGAATGGGAATGTTATTTATTGCAGACACTTATGCACAGAGTTATGCTTATTTCCACTGAGCGTACAGAGAGAACCTCCCACATCCGGAAACCAAAAGGTGGGTTTCAGGGGTTCTGAAGTTGAGGCCGCCCTAGAGCTTCTATTTTGTAGCCCAAATTGGTCTCTTGTGACACATCTTCCTACGAGCAAACTTGTTTGTTTTGTATTAATTCACCCAATATAGTTATATTTTTCCAGAAGTGATGGGAGAATTTAGAACCACTTAGGTTGACACTTACCCTTGGAGAAACTTTCAGAATCTTCCCCCCGTAGAGCCAACCGTTACAGTTAATAGGACTTCCGTGTCTATTGAAATTTTGCTGAAACAGCCTCACAGATTCAGCTGGCTGATTTGTGCATGCGTATTTTGGGAGCAGTCCTTCAAGTAGCGATAACTTACTTAATTCCTAAAGAGGCAGAGGCGGTTGGATAACCCGTGTTCTCAGCCCGGGCTGTTGGCCGTGTTGGGAGGTGACTTCTGTGGCTCAGTGGGGGGTGGGGACTGAAGAGGGGGGTGCCTGGGGTTGCTGGGAAAGGCACAAGGATCCCCCAGAACAAAGAGTTCTCTGGCTGCACATATCAACAGTGCTGGGACCACGCACTCACACCCTGACATAAATCTGCCCCATATGCTGACGGGGGGTTGGGGGGGATCAGTAGAAGGTGGGGTTGGGGCGCTCACGAGGCAGGATCTGCTATTAAAAGCCGAGTCTATTTGGAGCAAGGACTGCACCAGGGGCACGCCTGGGAGGGCGAGGGAAGCCCACTCAGTGCAGATGTGCGCCCCGCCCGCCGCCGGCCCACGGCTATTTATAGCCCTTTATTTTAAGAAAAAGGACATGCAATAGTCTGAAAATTATGAACTTTCAGAACCACCTGTTAGCAGCCCCTGCTTCCGTTGGCTTCACCTGGCCAACGTATAATTTCGCGGCACCGCGAGCCAAGGGCCTTCCGCCGCCAGCATCTCCTTCCTGAGCGGCATCCCGTCCTCCCCGGCTCTCCACCCCCAGGGGAGGATGTCTTGGGTGCCTGCGTTGTTTTCTCGCTGACTCCCCTGTGCTTCTTAGGCAGAGCTGTCGGGGTGGGTGGCGGTGGTCAAGGACGGTCAGGGCCACGTGGCAGCTGTCCTGCTTCAGATGACAGCAGGTCTGAGGGGGCTGGCGCCTGGCACTTTGCAAAACGACGTGCAAGATGAGAATTTGCTCTCGGTGGACGTGAGCTGGGTCTGGAGCCCGGCGGGGGGCCACCACCTGGCTCCTCCTGGGATCTTCTGGATCTTCTTTCTCTACAGTCCCTTCTCCACTCACCGCTTCTCGTCGAGAAGCCACAGGGAACGATGTTTCCCCGCCCCGGATCGCTCCTGACCTGGCCCTTCCGTGCTTATCGGATTCTACCGAATCTTCTGTGCCTCCGCCCACTCAGGGGCAGCGGGTCTCCCCCACTCTGGCCCCATCATCATCCCCCTCTCGGTTGTTGTCACCTGGAGTCCGTCTCCGGTTCTGCTGAAACTGCCCCCTCTCCGGGTGACCTGGCTCTGACCACCAAAGCCAGTGCCACATCTCTGCCTGTTGGGGTGCCAGTGGCCAAGCTTGTTTTCAGAGGTGTCCTTTCCAAGCTTGGGTGGGCCTAATGCACCCCCTGTGGCTGTTAGGGGATGCACCCTCTGATCCCTCTCTCATCTCCATGTGGTCACTTGTCCAACAATCACGTCTACAGAGACATTTTTGCTTAGCTGTGCTTCCTCCTGGCGACCCTTAACTCTTTTTCTTTTTTTTTTAAAGATTTATTTATTTGTGCATACAGAACTGGGGTACAGGCCAGAGGCTCAGGGGGCGGCGAGAGGATTCACCAGAGACAGAGCGGGGAGCAGAACAGGCAGATTGACTAAGTCCACTGCTGAGGGGAGCAGCGGGCGGGTCAGGAGAGGTCTGCCGCGCCATGTGGTCACCTCCGGGGTAGGCGGGGACCGAACTCATGCGGAAGCGGCTTTAGCTTCTTAGTGCTGTGCTCTAACCCGCTGCGCCCCCAGGGAGGGCCCGTGACCCTTAACTCTTAATGCGGATGTTAATCCTTCCACGGAGCCTATGCTGCCTCTGAATCCCGTGAGCACTGGTGCTGGGCCCTCACGCAGGCGCCTGGGCAGAGGCAGCTGCAGCCTGGACTGTGGGAGACATCCCCAGGCAGACCTCCGTGACGCCTCTCTGACACGGCTGTGCCGAGGTGTCCCGCGTCTGACCTGGGGTCTTGGCACCCCAGAATGTGCTCCAAGAGAGGACGCAGGTCGGGCGTGGACACCAGCACCCATCACTGCTGCTGTTTCTGGCTGCGCCACGCCGTCAACAGCAGCGCAGCTAGAGAGAGGGGCGGACGGCTGCCTTGGACAGGGAGGCCTGTCGCCGACCGCACTTCCCTCGCGGGGATGTTGACTGGCTGCAGCTGTGTGCCCACTGCACGGCCTGACACCACTCGGAACAGCCCTGTCGCCTCAGACGCGCCTCTCCGCCTCTGTGCCCCCTGCCACCGGCCTCTCAGCGCCCCTGTGCCCAGAACAGTCTTGAATGCCTTCGGATACGGTAGAGGAGCCGGGCCTCCGTGTGCTTGTCTTCTGGGCCCTAACCCACTGCGCCCTCGGAGGCTCTGTGCCGGGGTCGGGCTCAGGGCGGTGCGCGGCTCCCAGGCGCGGGCCCTGCCCCTTCCTCTCTCCCCGCCCCTGTGTCTCTCCGTACTCTTGGCTGAATGCTCTTCCAGAAACCTCCATCTGCCGAGCCCTCTTTGTCCTCCAGGACTGAACTCAAATAGAACTCCGCCATGGCCCCATCCTGTTCCCTGAAATAGCAGCCATCCTCTCCGGGCCCCAAACCTCTCTGCTGCTTTTTACGGTTTTCTAACAGCTTGGGTGATAGTTATTTTTACTAGCCTATCTTATTTAAAGTTTATGGACTTTTTAAATTATTCATAATCTCGACAATCTCACAGCACAGTAATTTCATTCCACCTAGTAGGTGCTCAGTGTGGTTTTGTCTGATTCCCACTGAGTATCTCCAGCCAGAAATCTTGCAGGCCCGTCACCTGTGCATTGCGAAGGATACGTCCACGGAACACGGGCGACTTCTAGGCGCTGAGCGGCATCGTATCGTTTGGATTATTAGTGAAGGGCAGTGACCACGTCCTTAAGTAGCGTGTTCTAGATTCTAAGGCAAGAACGGGACGCCCCAGGTCCTGGATAAGATCTGGGTCTGATGACGGACAGGCAGGCGGGTGGAGGGAAAACCGATCTGCTGTTGTCACGTTCACTCCTCACTCTCTAGGTGTGACTTGCTAGAGACTGAGCTGGACGGTTCTCTCATCCGTAGGTTATCTCACAAAGCTATCGGACAAAAGAGGTCTCTGCTGGGGTGAAAACACGCACGCGCCTGCGGCACTCCCGAGGAAAGGTGTGTTTGCCCGGGCTGGTTGCTTTGTGCTCACGCTAACGCCAGCTGAGCTCCTGTTCACACGATCGTTCTCTTTGGTGTGTTCCAGGCCTCTGCCCCACATGACCGGAAGACGAGCTTCTGCTTAGAGGACACGTGGCCGTCCGCCCCGGCCTCCGCCCGCCGCCATGAAGGGGCCCTGCCTCCTGGCGTGGCTGTTCTCCAGCCTGGGCTGCTGGGGCCTCGCCCGGCCCGCCCCCGACGCAGCTCAGTGCCAGCGCGCCGAGCACCCGGTCGTCTCCTACGAAGGTGAGGGGCGGGGGCTGGGTGGCGGAGACCCTCCCTGCGCACCCGTGTCCCAGGAGAGGGCACGGCCTGCTTGTGTTTTGGTGCTCTGGCTCCTCGTTTTAGGCCCTCTTTAAAATACAAGCAAGAATGCAAACTCCTCCAGCTCAAGAATTTCCTATCCAGAAACCGATCACTCTGTCTAGAAGAATCCAAGACCCGAGTTCCCAGGAAGGGAAAACCCCAGCGTTCCTCGCTGGTGCGGCAGTCCCTGTGGCTGGCGGAGGAGGGCGTGAGAGTGTGCCCACAGAAATAGCAAAGCCAGCTGTATAAAGCCGAAAAGTCCCCCTTGGCATTTCCAAACAAAGCCTTGGTCTTCACGGAGAACTTAGCCTTCGTCTGCCCTTGCGTGGCAGACAGAGGTGGTCGAGTGTCTCAGGGGTGCCTGGCTCTGGGGCCGACCCGCTAGAACGCCTGTCCGCTCACGAGTCATCCATTCGTCAAGCTAGTGGGGTTCTCCCCCCAGACCCCGCAAGCACTCAGGTGACAAACTGCTGCCTGTCTCCGAGGAAATAGTTTTATCTCCAAGCTAAGTGAAGTCATTCAGGCCTTGTGTTTTAATAATTCTTTCACAGAAACTTTTATGCTTTGTTGTTTTCCAACTTTGTATCATGCACATCTTTATAGACAGAAGTAAATGGCCTCAGGGACACTCACTTTACTAATTCATAACTCACCTTTTCCCACAAACCCCCACCTGTGCTCCACCATCTTGCCAACATATTATTTGGAAGAAAATTCAGAAAAACATAATTTTACCTGCTGTATTTCTGTTCCTGACTGCTGTCACAGATATGGGGCTCACGAGACCATGCTCACGCCAAGCAAATAAACTGAAAGCAGCCCCCTGCAATCCACTTTCCCGCCCACAAGGGGACCCTGGTGGCCTCCCAGGCTTGAGGCTGATCCTGTCACAGCCACCGTGAGGCGCGCTGTGAGTGGCTGGTTTCTCTCTCACACTTGCTCATCTTCTATGCTGTGATGTTGTTGGTCTTGCAAATGGACTTTTAAAGGCGCTTTGGCTTCCTGCGGTGGTTTCCAGTTGTCTGGATTTTGAGAGGATCCTGTTTGCGCCTTTCAGATGTCCTGTCCTGAGCTTCTCTGGTGATTCCTAGCACTGTAGTGGTGCTGAGGTCCTGGCTAAAGGTCTCTGCTGTGTCACAGAGGGGCTGGGCTTTGGGTTCAGGGATAGGCAGGCCCTGCTGACCGCTGCCACGGTGGCCATTCACCGTGGTGTGCGGCCGGGCTTCTCGCTTCCTTGAGTAGCTAGAATCTTTACTCATAAAGGACCTCTTCTTCATCTATTATTTGAAAATCCTGAATATAGGAAAGATAATTTTGTTTCCTTCCCTACCACCTCCTGGTTTTTATTTTTGTTAGAAACTTGATTATTGGTTCTCGAATACTCTCCAAAAGCCACACATAAGATGCTATGATAGATTTTTGTTTGTTTTGCTCATCTTGGTTACTAGACTCACTGTTGGTGCCCGGATGCAAATACTTGATAAATTTCACCCAGTTGCTGCGTGCAGGAGTGTGGCTGTCGCATTTCCGGCCGGTGGGAGCCCGACGCTGCCAGGTGGTGTCGACTCCCTGGGGTGGCAAGAGGCCCCGATCCTCTCGGCTGTTTGGAACTGTAGACTTCGCGAGTTACACAGCTTGAGCAGAGCTGAGCTGTGGTTTCCCCAGCTAGATGTCCCACGTGGAGCTAAGGGAAGCATTATTAAATCTGCTCCGAGTTCCTCCAGACGCTCCGGGGTCTTTCTCAGCCTCCTCTGAGTTCTCGTGCCGTAAGAACCCTCAGGACACGATAATCCCTTTGTCCTTTCCTGAAATACGCCCGCAGTCATTGCAGAGCAGTTTCACGCAACGCCAGTTATTCTGGACTATCGCAAAGCCCTGGAGATGATCTTCCTCTTCTCTTAGCCCTTCGAACACGCACTTAACTGGGGAATTCAACGACATGACTGCTTTGAAGCCTCTTTTTAGATGATTATGCCAGCAGCGCAAAAATCCAGTGGATTTTTTTGCTTCATTTTGCCTGTGAGTTTTAAAGATTTTAAAATTTGCACTACACTATTGTACAGTGTTTCAAAGTCAAATTAATAAAAAAGGAGGGGTGTGCGGAGAGATGACTTCGGTGCCTTGTTGTCTTCTCCCTCTTCCCCTGTCCGCATTGAGCTGACCTTTGACTTAAATTAGCGGCGCGTGCTCCTCTCCGTCACAGACGCCTCGTGCAGCGCTGGGTAGCCGTCTGCTTTCTTAGACAGAAGCTGTCAGACGTGCAGCCTTGGCCCTGCCGAGCGCGTTCTGAGACGGCGACGCTCTCTGGAGGCTTCTCCCTAGTTTACGGGCACGTGGCTGTCCTATGATGGGCCCAAGCGCCTCGGGCTTTAGCGGGGTCACTTGTGCCACCCGCCGTCGCGGACAGCGTTACGAAGCAGCACTTCAGTAGAGGTGCGAGGCTGCCGTGGCGCGCGGAGAGGCCTCGCTGGGTTGGCCGGGTCAGGGGAGCAGCGCGTCTGTGGGGCCCCTTGCTTTCCTGGGGTCGAGGCTTTGCGTCCCCTCGGCCTGAGCAGGCACCCGTGTGCGGCCTCTGCAGCGGCGCCGGTGGGCCGGGGGGCTGAGCCCACCGCAGCAGGCCCCAGCGCAGCTCAGCGCAGTTTCCGCATGCATATCTTACATTCGGAATGGACACTCAGTGGGCACCGAGTGGGTGCCCGTGGCCATGAGGGCTTGTGCCAGCATGGAGGGGCCCGACAGGAAAGGCCGTCCCCGCTCAGGGCTGTCAGTTGTTTTAGGGTCATAGACCAGCATTCTCTGGGGGTCTTACCAGGCGCCGCTGGGAGCACTGCCAGCAGCCTGGCTGAGCACAGGGTTGAGGAAGGCGAGGCAGTGCCCGAGCTGCGGCCCTGGTGTCCGGGGAGCGTGAAAGGAGAGTTTAAGCCCTGAGGGGAGCGAGGCGACCCAGCCGGCTAGTGTCCCCTAAGTGCGTCATGAGACGCTCGTGTCCCCGTGGAGGGGCGGTGTGGGTAGAGGAGACCAGGTGCTGAATGAGGGCGCTGTGAAGGGTGTCCTGGGAGGTTCCCACCTACCGGGATGGGCTCAGCTTGGGGGGCGGCAAGGTGGCGCCCCCACCCCGCCTCAGGCTGCTGCTGGTGTTACAGGCGCGGTGGAGAGGGACGCATGAGAGATGGTGCAGGCACGTGAAGAACTGGGCGCACGCTGGACACTGGGGGGCGGGGCGTAGGCGAGGCCCAGGGTGTCGGGCGACACCGCACTGACCGTGGTTCCGCTTCTCGGCTGTGAGGGAAGACGGGTGGCAGGCGTGAGGGCCAGCCGAGTGAGACGGGCCAGCGCGTGTAGACGGACGGGCCAGCGAGTGAGCGGGCCAGCGAGTGTAGACGGACGGGCCAGCGAGTGTAGACGGACGGGCCAGCGAGTGTAGACGGGCCAGCGAGTGAGCGGGCCAGCGAGTGTAGACGGGCTGCCGCGTGTAGACGGGCAGGCCAGCGAGTGTAGATGGGCTAGCCGAGTGTAGACGGGCCAGCGAGTGTAGACAGGCCAGCGAGTGTAGACGGGCCAGCGAGTATAGACGGACAGGCCAGCAAGTGTAGATGGGCCAGCGAGTGTAGACTGATGGGCCAGCGAGTATAGACGGACAGGCCAGCAAGTGTAGATGGGCCACCGAGTGTAGATGGGCGAGTGAGTGTAGACAGGCCAGCGAGTGTAGGCGGGCCAGCGAGTGTAGACGGGACAGCCGAGTGTAGACAGGTCAGCGAGTGTAGACGGGCCGCCGAGTGTAGACGGGCGAGTGAGTGTAGACGGGCCAGCAAGTGTAGATGGGCCAGCAAGTGTAGATGGGCCAGCGAGTGTAGACGGGCCAGCGAGTGTAGACGGATGGGCCAGCAAGTGTAGATGGGCTAGCCGAGTGTAGACAGGCCAGCGAGTGTAGACGGGACAGCCGAGTGTAGACGGGTCAGCGAGTGTAGACGGGCCAGCGAGTGTAGACGGGACAGCCGAGTGTAGACGGGCCAGCGAGTGTAGACGGGACAGCCGAGTGTAGACGGGCCAGCGAGTGTAGACAGGCCTGCTGGGCTGCTCGCCACTATCAGACGGAATCGACCAGTCCCAGTGAGGCCCCGGGAGCCAGCCGAGAGCCTTTCAGCAGGAAGTTGGCCCCAGAGTGTCCCGCTGGCAGAGTCCGAGGCAGGCTGGGCGGAAGCCGCCATGACACGCTCATCCCGTTTCCCTGGATGCTCCGTGCTGAGCACCGAGAGCCCCACGTCCGGGAAAGCCTAGAAGCTGGTCACCTCCTGGGAATTCTGTGTGTATCCGGTGCTTCGTGCTGTGATAAATACCCCAACAAGTGTCATGTCATCACGAACTCTGGAAGCTGGATGTTCAGCCTCAAGGTGTGGGCAGGCACGTTCTCCCGGAGGCGCTTGGAAGGCTCCTTCGCTTCTTCTTCGCTTCGGAGGGCCACGGCATCCTCGGCGTCCCTGCCTTGGGCTGCATCCCTCCCCGCCCTCTCTGTCACGTGGGCCTCCGGCATCTGGCCCGCGACACTTTATTTCCTTTCCATGTAAGGAAGACAGTCAAGATGGCGTCAGGAGCCACGTTAGTCCAGTGCGAGGACCCATTTCCAATAAGGCCACATTCACAGGAACCGCCCAGTAGATGGAACTGACCCGACCGCTTCAGGCGGGCTGAGGGAAGGGACTGGCTGTGTGAGTGTGTTGGGGGGGGGGGTGTAAAAATGAGGTGGAGAATCAGGAACAAAAAGAGCTCGTGTCTCGCCAGCAGGGATGAGGACGCAGGATGGCTTCTCAGAGAACGTCCCCATCACCCCTGAGTGTAGATGGGAAGGAGCCAGGGGAAGGAGAAGGAGGAGGAGAGGAGAGAGAGGGGAGAACACGGATGGGGCAGCCTTCGGGGCTGTGGGAGGGAGCGGATGTGAGCACAGGTGCGGGACGAGCTCCAGGAAGCACCCACCTCCGGGCACCCGGAGAGGGGGCGGGGGCACCCGGGGGAGGTGGTGGGTGGGTGGGTGGCAGGAAGGGGAGGAGGCTCTGGAGCGCCCATCCTGGCTGAGAGTGGTCTGGCCAGGGGCCAGCGGCCAGGGGCGTAGGCAGGAAGCGTCGCTGCGGAAAAGGCAGGAGACGGGTCAGACACAGCCCGAAGGTTGCGGTGGCTGTCAGGAGCCCAGCGCGGGCGGCCCCGGCTCCTGTGCTCCCGGGCTGCGCCCTCGAGTTGCGAAGAGTAGGCGGGAACTGCGATAAGGGAGAACTGCGATAAGGGATGAGTCACCCTGACGTGTAAAATCTTGATTTCTGGGAACATCGAAAATGTCCTTCTCGAGTGTTGGGCTTAGGAGACCGCGGGGGGCTGCTCATGACCTGAGCAGGTGCTGCAGCAGTGTCAGGGCAAGCGCAGGGCCTGTGGAGGGCTGATGCGGTTCACCCGCTGGGCAGAAGATGCGGGCGGGGTGTTTTCTGCCGCCTGGGGAAGACATGGGGCGCTGCGGCCGCCCCTCCAGGAGCACCGCACTGCGCTGCGCCCCCGCTGTGACAGCTGCTTGCGAGGTTCCCCCGACGGCACCTTCTCGAGTATTCTCCCTGCGTGCCGCTGGCCTGGCAACACCCCGGCCCATTACGTGGCTCCACGCACGCCGCGCCCCTGTTACTTGCTTGAACGCCGCGCCCTGAGGAGGGAGGAGGCACCCCTGCCGGGTGGGCTCCGAGTCTCCCCCACCTCGGGGGCGAGCGCCCAATGTTTAATGGCCACTTACGGCGACAGGGCCCTGGCCTGCCTTTGCTGTTTACTGATCCCAGTTTGCCAGCGGCCTGCCGACTAGTTGTGCCCCCTGCCCCCCGCAGGAGCTGATTTGGGGGTCTAGGCGCAGGCGTGGTGGGGCAGGGGCAGGCCACCGCCGCCCGTCTGTCCCCGGGGCCCGGCCTGGAGAAGGGAGTGTTCTGCTCCGACGCCTCGGACGAGTCCTGTCTGCAGTCCTGCTGGCTGCCCCCTCCCACCCGGGTCCCGAGAGCCCTGCGCCTCCCTGCGCCCCAGGGAGCGGGCGTCGTTTGGGCCCCAGAAGGCTGTGTCCGCGCTCCGTGTGGCCCCAGGTCCTGGCGGCCGCCGTGCAGAGGGCAGGGCGCCGCTGGGCCGTGCGCCGTCGGCCTGCATCGGCCCTTGGCGTCGCGTGCAAGTCGCTGCCCGCCCCAGGGAAGGCCCAGGTCGTCGAGCAGCCTTGACCGAAAGGGCCCCATGCAGGGGTTTCGACTCGGCCTCTCTCTGGCCACGGCGCGAGTGGTGGCCCAGCGGCCAGCGTTTTCTCCCAGTGGTGCTGATGTCCGCGGTGCTCTGTGCGCGATCTGAGCACCAGCTTGTCCAAGTGATGGGAGCACAGCAGGCACGGCCTGCTCGCGCTTGCCTCTTCGCTTGGGAAGCCCTGCAGGCGCCGGCCCCTCCCACCCCGGCAGACACTCTGCACGCACCTGCTGTTGTGCTGGCCTCCTCCCCGGACTATGCCGGGCTCTGCCCTGCCGCCTCTGGGGCTCAGAAAGCAGGGCCCGGGCAGGCTCGGTGACCGTCCAAGGCATGGTGGACTGTGGCCTTCGTGAAAGCAAGGGCGAGGCTGCGGGGAGGCAGCTCCGGGGCCAGTTCTGTGCCCGTGTCCCCAAACGTGTCCCTCAGCCCCCTGAGGGCTCCCTGCTTGCAGGGCTCTACCTGGTCCCGTGGTTCACCCCTGGCTCCATGCTCTGTTGTGTCTCCATGCAGACCTCAGAGCTCCTGCGTGTCCCTCTCCTCCAAGCAAGTCCACAAATCCACGACTGGCTCCCAGCTTTGTATACGTCCCTGCTTGTCCTGGCTCCAAGCCTGCCCCGTGGCTCCCCGCCCATCCCATGGCTCCCTGCTCTCCCCGTGGCTCCCCACTCGCCTCGTAGCTCCCTGCCCAACCCATGCCTCCCCGCCCGCCCCGAGGCTCCCCGCCCGCCCCGTGGCTCCCTGCCCACTCCGTGGCTCCCCGCCTTACCTGTGGCTCCCTGCTCTCCCCGTGGCTCCCCGCCTGCCCTGTGGCTCCCCGCTCTCCCTGTGGGGACCCGCCCGCCCCGTGGCTCCTTGCCCACCATGTGGCTCCCCGCCCGCCCCGTGGCTCCCC
>NW_004567108.1:2072278-2083037 GCF_000260355.1 Condylura cristata | reverse complement strand
CCCGCCCGCCCCGTGGCTCCCCGCCTGACCTGTGGCTCCCCGCTCTCCCTGTGGGGACCCGCCCGCCCCATGGCTCCTTGCCCACCATGTGGTTCCCTGCCCGCCCCGTGGCTCCCTGCCCGCCTCTCTGCTCCCTCTCGCAGCTGCTTTTCCTCTAGGTTTTGGTTGCGGGTGTCTGACACCCCCAGAAGCCCTGGCCCCGGCGGGGTTTCTTCACTGCTCTAGGACCCCCGGCCTCACGGCAGAAGGGCTGCAGCTGTCCTATAGACTTCGCAGACTTTGGATACACGAACTTCGGTTAAAACTGCTTTTGGTAGTTGTCCCTGTTCAATCTCAGACTTGCCATTGGACCTCACAAGCCATCCGTGTGTGCGCTCACACAGCAGTGGCCGGCTGGCCTCACAGAGGAATTGGGAACATTTATTTTAATTAAAAATAGATTGCATGGAATTCCTCGTAATACTTAATTTCAGTATTTCCTGTGCATCTGATTAAAGTGCAGAAAGACGCTGGTGATTGTTGGAAACCGTCTTCTACGCAACGCTTTTCTTTGTAAAAACTGGAGTTTGCATGAGCCGGTTTCTCCCTGGTTTCATAACAGGATATGAATTAGCCTCCTGTGAGTTTACTTGGGGAAGAGTTGCTCTGGATTCTCAAGAAGTCCATGGTTCCGTAGGGAATTTGACTTTGTGACCGGACTTGGGGCTGACTGAGTGTTTTCTAGAATAAAAGGCCAAAATCACACATCAAAGCATTTGAATCTATTTGTTGAAGCAGATGCCTGATTTGAGGGTAACACTGCATTTGAGGTACAGCTTTAAAATGTTAAAGCCTGCTGCTAGTTTACCGTCTGAGAATGTTGAAAAATAGTAAACGCTGCAATTCCTGAATGTCGTTGGTGGTGATCACTCATGGGAGCGCAGCGGTGTGGGAGGGAAGAGTAAATGCAGAGAGCTGCTTCCAGCATCCACGTCGTGCTTTTCTCCCGTTATTCATCTTTGAAGACAGGAGCTGAGAGGGTCCCCGGTGTATGTTTTTTTAATAAGCAATTACTAGATTCTGATGAAAGCAATTTATTGAACTTTGTGAATTGTCAATAACTGTTATATTACTTTTGTGGTCGACGGCTGCAAATAAAAGAATTCATAAGATTGACCATGATTGTTTTATCTGAAAACAAAATTTCAATTCTCTTTATTGATGTGTCTCAGTGGAGAAACAGATTTTATTATTTTAAGATTGTGTGAGTGCAGTCTTAACAGGAACGGGTACTCTGTAAGTAAAGTGGCTGGAAGGGGTCCTATTAGAAGTGGAGGGAGGACACTGGGAAGCTTTCGCAGGGTCCTGGTTTAGAACAGTCATTTCGTGTGGCCTCAGATAGGCTGTCTTGTATTGCATTCATCCGGAAGCATACTATAGTCTCTCCAGCCATTAGATGGGGAACCTTCGTTTCTCCCGCGGGAGGGGGAGGAAACCTCAGCCTGGTCCTCTGTGTGGAGAGGGGAGAGCTCCGTGCGCGGTGGGGGTGAAGGCAGCTGTGTGCACGGCTCCCCTGGGTTCCTGTCCTGCCTCTGACGTCCGGGCGGTAGCCTCGGGGACCTGCAGAGACAGTGCCCCCTCTGTAGCAAGGTGGCCCTGTGTTTTCGGTTACTCATGCCACGAAGGAAACGCTTCTCTGAAGACCCTAAACCCTAATCAGCGTGCCCACTAACTCAGTCAGCACCTGGCTGCCCATGTCCTGACTGCCTCCGAGTTGGCTGGCTGGGCAGTGCTGGGCAGCACTGTCCTGTGATGTCCTCTTGCTTTCCTGCGCCCTTGCAGGAGCGAGCGACCCCAGGGTTCAGCCCAGCAGGGCGCTCTCCTCAGTGGGGCCAGACAGCGGGCTTTGCGCCCCGGGTTGGGGGACAGCAGACTGCCCCAGCCCCCAGTCACCCGAGCTGGCAGAGCAGCAAGGCCCTCCCACTCGAAAGCACCTGCACAGGTGTGACGGCGGCGGGTGCCCCGGGGAGGCGCGCAGGAGCCGGGGCCTCGGGCTCTCCTGTGTGTTTCACCCTTCCCCTGGCTGCAGCAGGAGACGCCAGCTCCCGCAAGTTGGACATAAACCAGCGAGGTGGCTTCATGAATTATTCAGTCAGGTTTTCGTGAGTGCTTACGACGTGCCAGGAATGACTTCAGTGGCGGCAGTTACCCCAATGACAGAGGCAGAAACCCATTCCATTCTCTCAGGGGCGATGGGTCATAATAAGGTGGTACGCTGTGGGCTGGATCCTCGTGGAAGGGCAGCGTCAGGCAGGAGTGGGTCTCATGGGGGCTCTGGCAGCTTCTCTCACCAGGCCTGGCTGCCCTGGACCTGCCGCCTCCTGCCCCAGCGTGGACCCGCTGTGAGCGGTCCTCCACTGGCTGTGAGCGTGGCCTGGCCCTGGATTGGGGGGCTCCTGCTCTCGGGGTGAAGGAGGCGCCGGGAAGCTGGAGGATAGACCACATTTATGGCTCCCGTCGGGCTGAGGTGTGTGGCAGTGGGCCGCAGCTGGGAGCGGGTGCTGCTTTGGGCAGTGCCCGCTGGAGTCGGGTCTCTGGAGATGGCACAGCTGTGGGAAGAAGCTGTGGGCTCCTGCCCGCCTCGGCCTTGCTCTCCTGAACCTGCATCTTGCGCTCTTCCGTCGAGCTCCGTTCTTTGGCCTCCTTAGTTCTTACGTCGCCTTCACAACCAATTCCCTACATCAGAATGTCTCCGCTGGAGCACCGGGGATGGCTCCTTTGTTCCCGAGTCATTTAGAAGGAGAGTTAAAGGAAGTGAGGGCAAATGAAGGAGACAGCCTTGGAGCCAGGCGTAGGCAGAGCTAGGGCCGGTGCAAGTGGAAGGCTCAGGCAGATGCAGACCCAAGGCTGGGGCAGAGGGGCCAGGGCGGCCAGGATGCAGCGGACCTCTGGGGTGGAGGCAGCGTCGGAAGATCGGCCAGGTCAGTCCCCTAGGGCCTGTGAGGATAATGGCTTTTCTTTGAGTGACATGGAAGCTTCCGGAAGATGTTGAGCGGAGGAATAATGTGATTTAGCACCACTTAAAAGGCTTGCCCTGGCCGCTGTGCTGAGTGAGAATGGACCAGACAGTGGGTGAGCGGGGTCAGGGCAGGGCGACCCTTCCGGGTGGTGAGTAATTTAGACTGGGAGGGCAGTGGCCGAGGGAGGCTGGCCAGTGGACTCGGCGAGGGCTAGTAGGGTCTGGTGGAGCCTCTCGCAAGCCAGGCTGCCAGCATTCCCTTTCAGATGGGCTGCGAGAGGCAGGTCAGGTGACGCAGGGCTTTCCATTTGATTGGCTGGGCAGAAGTGCTCACCGGGTGAGGACGCTTCGGGACAGCCACGCTGGACGTGTCAGGAGCTCAGCGCTGTGCATGTTGAGCGGGAGGGGCTCCCTTGAGCCACGTGGACATCTGAGTAGCCAGGTGCACACGTAACTTCTGGGGAGAAGCCTTGGCTGGAAGGACACATTTGGGATGATCAGCATAGAGTGTTTAAAACCACGAGGCTGGGGCCCTCCCTGGTGGCACAACGAGGCTGGACGAGATCTCTGGGAGAAAGTGTGTAGGTAGAGAAAGGAGTTCATTAATTAGAAGTTGATGAGGGAGCTCCGGAGCAGCTCAGTACATAGCGTTTGGAGAAATGAGATGGCAAATACCATGCAGAAGGGGCGTTCAGCGGTGTCTTGAAAAAAGCCAAGTGGAGAAAATATCCCCTTCACAGGGACCAGGAGTGCAGAAAACTTGGCTCTGAACACAGGCAAGCAGGACAGTATTCGACAACAGTAGCACAGATGCTTGAGGGAGCCGAGGGGCCCAGAGTCTCTGATCCTGGACTGGGGTTCACCAGGGCAGCAGCACCCTTGGGCAGGAGAATCTCTGAGATCCTTCAAGTCAACACGGCACCTGCCTGGTGGATTGAATAGGACTCCCCTTGGCTGTGGTCAAAGCACGAACTGCCTGTGTTCAAGAGAGAGTGGGGGAAGAGGCCGCTGCACATAAAAGGGGGAGACCCTGCCTGCCCCCCTGACTTAGGTCTAAGTGCCAGTTGTTGAGGAACGGAAAGAGCAGCAGCTTCAGGAGAAAGGGTGCTGGGTTTGCGGTAATCGTGAACCTGGGCAAATTATTCAATAAGTCTGCACCTTCATTCACACTTAAAAAAAATAAGAATGGCGATGTTGCCTGTGCAGGGCTGTTGAACAGGGGAGGTGACAATGCATGTGTGAGCAAGTATAAAGACCTACAAGGCCCTCTGTCCACCAACCAGTGTTGGTTACGTCCCTATAACCAACATTAAAAGTCGCTGGCTTTGTGCTGAAATGTCATTATATGCCACTTCTAATGATCAGCAATTTTGCTTTTTTGAAAGCCCAAATGGGCACATACTTTGAGGAACTAACAGTGATAATGTGAGCCAGAAATAAGAATATTTGTTCTTCATGATTTTGTCTGGGTTTTAATGTTAATTGCTGTATAATGCAAAGATTTGTTATGAAATTCTCATTTAGGAGTTAAAGGGGAAATTTTGCATGGATGGTCTAAGTCAGATTTGAGCCTTTGATGAGTTGAAAAAAATGGGGTAGCTTAATTTAAAGTACAATTCATTCCAATTTAGATCCCATTTGAAAGCTTTTATTTCTTAACTCCAAAGGGTCAGCCCTGCTTAAAAAGATGTGTCTCTCCAAAAATAAAACTCAAGCATTTAAAATCATAACTCCCCTACTTCACAGTGGGGGAACAGAACCTTAGATGATAAATCTGTGAATCAAACTATGATTCTAAACCCAAATTCATTTGTTTTGGGAACACACAGTCAAAGCAAAGCAGATTATGTGTTTGTGTGTTTGTCTTTTGTGGTCAAACTTTAACCACACACACCATCTAACGCACATCACTGAAAACTGGTTTTGGAAACTGCACATGGATTGTCAAAGAGCTTCTATTTTATGTGTCTCTTAATTCACCAGGATTGAGTGACTAGGTGACTTTTAAATTTTAAGTTGAAAAATCACCTAAAGGACTTTACCATCTGACCATGATGGAAAAGGGGGCTGGTTTACCTCCTGCTTCAAACACAAAATCAGACAAAATATTTAGAAACCACAGTTTTCAGACAATGGGCAGTAGACAGAAGGCAGAGCAGGACTGTGATTACTTAGACATTGATGGGAACTAGACAAGCTCCATGATTACCTCACCCTCTGGAAGACATGTTCAGGGAAAACGCAGTAATGGCACTGCAGGTGACACCGCAAGTCAAATGCCAGCGCACCCCAAAATCACGTGTGTTTGATCTGTGAGCACATCCAGAATAGTCTGGAAATCAATAGACTAGAATGGCATTTGGAAAGTCATTTGGGACGTTAAGCAGGATCATGCTAAATGGCTCATAGGCAACAGAGCAAATACAAAAAGGGGATGCTAAATTCCTTGATCCCAATGACAGTAAAGTTATGCTTATACGACTTAGTGGTATGTAACTAATGTAGAGCTTAAGGGGAATGTTATACATCTGCCTGTCTGTCTGTCTGTATCCATCTACCCACTGTCTATCTGTATCTTTCTATCGGTGGTAACATTGGTTTACATCATTGTATATGATTCAAAAGAATAGATTCACACTTCCTCAGATGTTATAGTGTTATATGAGGGATTAGTATACTAGGAATTGAGAAAGATCTAATACCAGTGATTTTAGATGGAAGGGGTAAAAGCAGAATGAAAAGTGAATCAAATGTATTGTAAATGAAAGGAAGGAAAAAATGAAGATAATTAAAGCTGTGAGGATAGTTTTTTGCTTGGTAGAAAAACTAATAAAGATCAATGAAATGAAACCAAGTTCTGTCACAAGACCATTAATATCAATAAGCCTCTAAGCAGATTGATTTGGAGTAAAAGAGACATGTTTATTGATGTCAACAACAAACGAGCCATCACAATAGAACCTACAGAAGTAAGTACATAGTAACAGAAAAAATGAACAGTTTTATGCGATTGATTTAGCAACTAAATGGAGTAGAAAAACACTTTGGAGATACAGTCTATCAAAGCCCACTTAAGGGAAGACAGAAGTCTAAGTAATTCTACAGCATTGAAGGAATTAAATGTATATTTTAAAATAATCTAACAAAGGAAACTTCAAGCCCAGATGGCATCAATGGTGAATTTCAACAAATATTTAGGAAAAAATGATATTTGATTCCATTCTTCCAGAGCAGAAGCTAATGGTGCTCTTTCTCAGCTTACTAAAAACTCATTAATCTTTTACCAGAACTAAAGAAAACATTCCCAAATCTAAAATTAGAGACCAATATTGCTGTCAGACATAGGTACCAAATCCATGGTAACATTTTAACAATGAAATCTAGGAATTGCAAAAAAGGATAATACATCATTTCCAACTGGATTTTATCCTATAAATGCAAGATTGGATGAAATTGGAGTTTGAAAATTCAGTCTATGTAGATCAGTGCATTAACTGATTTATTTTTGGAGAAATTTGTCTCAGCATATAAAGAAACCTCATTTGACGAAATATCACACAAGCTCACGATGAACTCTATGAGTAACAGGTGTTGCCACATGACACAAGACTCCTTAAAGAATCTGCTTCTAACTGATAATGGCAAAGACTGATGCTGTTTCCAAAAAGTTTGCTCTTACCACATTTAGTCAACATTATATGAGCCATTGCGAAATATAATAATATAAAATGCACAATACAGTAAAAGTAATCTAATAAGAAAATGCCAAAGGACTAGAAAGGACATATTGAAGCTGCCTTCTCCCCCTCACTCTCTCCTCCTTCTTCTTTGTGCACAAGATTATCTATATAAAGCAGCCTATTCAAAAATTGAAGAACAGTAAGAACGATTGCATTAGTTTTCATACTTTGGGAACCATAGTGCATAGGGCAAAACAGACTGCTTGGCGATGTAATGTGAGCTAATAATTAGTGGTTGGAATTAAATTATAATTCACCAGCATCCTACATAGAAAAATAAGATACATTTGACAATGTGCAGGAATCAAACATTGAAAATTATAAACTATTACTAGAAAAATTTAGAAGAAACTTAACAAATGGAGATAAATACCAATAAATCAGAAATTCAGTGTGGTTAGGACATCATTTCAGCTATCCCATAGGCATAGTAATCAAGAGAGCCACACCAACCCAGTCCAAATATAATTGTGCCTTCATTGTGAAAACTGAAGGGCATTTATCCCAAGAATGTAGCAACACTGGTGATAAGGGCAGTCTGCACGCCCCTGTTCACGGCAGTGCTGTTTATGACAGCCACTTATATAAACAACTGAGTGTCCGTGGCAGGTGAATGGGTTAAAAACTGGTTTTAAAACACAGAAAATTCGGGCCTTCTCTGGTGGCGCAACGGGTTAAAGCACAGCATTAAGAAGCTAAAGCCACTTCAGCATGAGTTCAATCCCCGCCAGCCCCGGAGGTGACCATATGGTGTGGCAGACCTCTCCTGACCTGCCCGCTGCTCCCTCAGCAGTGTACCCCATCTGTCAGCCTGTTCTGCTCCCCACTCTGTCTCTGGTGAACCCTCTCACTGCCCCTGCACCTCTGTCCTATACCCCAGTTCTGAATGCATAAATAAATAAATCTAAAAAAAACCAACAACACAGGATTCAGAAAAAGGGGGTTGAAAGAGAAGAGCAGTGATGGAGGAGTTATCATTCCTAAATTCAAAACAATGTGGTGTTTGCACAAGAGAAGCACATAAATCAAGGTATCAGAAAGCAGAGATTAGAAATAGACCCACAGGCCTATTCATTTAATTTTCAACATAGTGCCCTTGGAAATTCAGTGAGGAAATGATAGTTCTTTCAACAAGTGGTACTGAAAAACTGAGTATCTCTAAAGCAAAACTGAATTGAAATGGATCATAGATCTAAGTTAAGAGCTAAAATGATAAAACTTCTAGAAGAAAACTATGACAAAATTTCCGAGGCCTTGCATTTGGCAAAGATTGCTTAGGGTGTAAAAGCACAGAAAAGAAATTTTGATGAAGCGATTGCATCAAAATGGAAAGCATTGCTCTTCAAAGTCACCACTGAGAAAATGGAAGAGTGTTACTATGGGAAAAATTTACAAAAAGGCATATCTACGAAAGGTTTCCTGCTCCATGCACATCAACCAAAACATAAATAAATAATTGAAATTTTATAACATGGATGAGCGGTTTAGGCAATTTGCAAAATGCTAATGACAACCATTAACTGTCCATCCAATTAGTTAAAGTACAAAGATTGAGCATAGTCTGTATCGGTGAGTGAGCATAGTCTGTATCGGTGAGGAGCTTTGTTGTTGCTAATAAAGTTGCTGTAGCCACTCAGAAGCTTCCTTTGAAACTTAAACACACTCTTACCCTAAGTCCTAACAAAGCAGCTCACTGCTGTCCAAGACTAATGCAATGCTGAACAGGTCTGCAGAAAGCTTAGTACCCTAAGGGTTCAAGGAGCTTCATCCCTACTCGCCAAGACCCAGCAACAGCTCAAAATCTGGTTAATGATGGAAAACAGAACGTTAAACGGAAAGCACAAAACCACCTCTACAGACAACAAAATGACTAAATCTGAAGCATCATGCTAAGCAAAAGAGGCCAGACATAAACCATCTCGTAGTCTTTACTCATCGCATAGACACCATGTTGGTGACTGGGTGCCTGAGGAAAGTTGTCCAGGGAGAAGCAGAGCCTCCCGGCCCCCGCAGTGGTGGCGAGGGGTCTCGCCTGCCAGTGTGCATTTCCATCCTGACAAAGGTGGTGCTGACAGGTGTTCACGTCCCTTAAGGTCACTGAATTTAAATCGGTCCATGTTACTGTTTCTAAATGATGCCTTAGTGGAGCTAATTTTCACAGTTATGTCATTTCCAATGCTAACACGCGGGCTCGTCAGAAATGTAGAACCCAGTCATCACATGGCTGTGAAATCATCTGGATTTGTCAGGACACAGCACCGCCGTTCCTTGGTTCTGAGGCTGAACATTATCCGAGAGCTCGGCAACAAGAGAGGGAGGTAATTTCTGAATGTGTTATGCAATCTTCAATAGAATGTCTGGGTCACGCAGCAGAGCTACTTAAACCCCAGTATATTCAGGAGTTTAGCGGAAGCCCAACACGGAACTGTCTAAGCAGTAGAGATTCCCCCATAGTGTTATTTCAAGAACTAAAGGCCCTATTGTTCAGCTTAATTTGATACAAGAGAGGAAAGTTATATAAAAAGCTTCTCTAAACACTGGCACTGCCACTGCCCGAGGGTAATCGTTAGAGGAAGATGTGTTGGAGACACATGCATCATCACAGCTGAGAACTGCTGGTTTGTAGGCTGGTTCCTGTTGCATTGACGTGATAATTACAGTTCTTAGAATTAGCATCCTGTAAGGCCAAAGAGGCGGAGCAGACCTGAGTCTTGGTGCCTGAGTCTGGCTGTAATGCGCACAGCTCTGTTCCTTTTGGGGACTGACTTCCCCCAGCTGGCGGTCCTTCCCTACGTCCCAATTGAAACAGGGCCATTGGGAGCAGACGGTGACTGAGCTTGGGACACTGTTGAGCCTCTGACCTGCCCTGGGTGCCTAATTCTGTACTCCGCGTCGGGGCAGTGGATGGCCCTGTGATTTCAGCCGTGATCAAGCTATCTCATGGCCAAGAGATTTTTTTTTTTAAAGATTTATTTATTTATTCATATAGAACTGGGGTACAGGCCAGAGATGCGGAGGGTGAGAGGATTCACCAGAGACAGAGTGGGGAGCAGAACAGGCAGATCGTGGAAGTCCACCGCTGAGGGGAGCAGCGGGCGGTCAGGAGAGGTCTGCCGCGCCCTGGGGTCACCTCCGGGGCAGGCGGGGATCGAACTCATGCGGAAGTGACGTAAGCTTCTCAGTGCTGTGCTTTAACCTGCTGCGCCACCAGGGAGGGCCGGCCAAGAGATTTTTATTTGATGTTGCTAGCTTGACAGCTGGCGAGCGCCCCAAGTTTCTAAGCTTCACTGCAGTAAAGACTAAAATATACATTCCTGTTTCATCTCTGATTTATTTGCTTCCACACAGCAAAAAATAAAGGTGCAAAGTCTACAGTGAGTATGATTCCACTGTCTATGTCAACCAGTTGTGAAGTGTATGAAAATAAAAGATCAAATGAACCTTCACACAAAACATATTCATTTCCCTCACTGAACAAGTGGGATGAAAATGCTGTCAGTGTCAACAATGTTGATATCAGTCAGAATATGTGTGTGGCTCTCACAGTACATGGCAGATTACCGGGCTTCGCTCATCTGTTCCCTTGCGGGGATCGAGAACAGAGGCAAGGGAGCAGTCTCCTGGGGCCACATGCAGCACTGGCAGGGTGCGAGGCACAGGGCTTTGTCACATGGTGGCTTCTGGGCAGAAAGGGAAGGAAGCGTTGGCAGAGGGATGGGAACAATCCTGACTTATCACGAGCTGAGCCAGCCTGGCAATGGGGCGAGGCGAGGAAGTCACCAAAGGGCAAAACCCCAGTCATTACATCAATTCTTGATTGCAATGGCTCCCCCACCACCACCTGGTCCCTTATGCTCCTGCTATCAGTGAAATCATCTGGTATTTTTCATTTTCTTTCTGGCTTATTTCACTGAGCATGATCCCTTCCAGCTCCACCCATGTTGCTGCAAAGGGCATGAGTTTATCCTTTTTGATGGCTGACTAATATTCCAGTGTATATGTGTACCACATTTTTTTTTTT
>NW_004567108.1:2067097-2071988 GCF_000260355.1 Condylura cristata | reverse complement strand
CCACCAGGGAGGGCCGTGTACCTCATCTTTTTAACCCAGTCATCTCCTTTTGGGCATTTGGGTTGACTCCATGTCTTCCCTATTGTCAGGAGAGCAGCAATAAACATGCGGTGCAGGTGTCCTTTTGAATCAATGTCGCTGTGTCCTCTGAGTAGATACCTAAGAGTGGGATTGCTGGGTGATGGCACACAGGTGAATTGGTGGTGGGAAGTCCACAGGGATTACAACCAAGATGGAAACAGGCACAAAATGAAGAATGGTGTAAAAAAAAATAAGATAAATTCTACAGTAATACAATATTTGAAAATCTTCAAAGTGAATGACCAAACCATCCATGGTGAACACACCATCCAGATGTTAAACAAGGAGAGTACAGGGCTGTCTCCTGCAAGCCCTCTCAGGCGATCGCAGCTCCAGGGTGTGGAATCCAAGTGTGCATAGTTTAGCAACCTTTTTGTGTTGGCCTGTCTGGATTTTTCCTCATCTTTAAAAACATCGCATTCAAGTGTTGTTCATCTTGATGGCTGCGTCGTTTTGGTGACTTGTGTTTTGCATTCTTGGAGGAGGTATCAGATGCCTTCATTTTGTCCCAGTTCCTTGTGGAACAAAATTGGGTCTGTTAGCAGAGGAGGCGTTGAGTGTGAACCTCGTTTCCGGGCGGGTAACTGGTGACTGCCCTGGTGCAGCCTGAGGCCTGTCCTCAGATGCCCTTCCCGCGGTTCGCTCTGTGGGTTACCCTCGCGGAGTGCTTCTGCCTCACGTCTCTGCTGGTAGAGGCTAAGCCCTACGTGACCGCCCAGTGCCTGCTGGGCTTGGGTGTCCCTCAACTGGGCCTTCTCATCACGAGTCCTCACCGCGTCGGATGGAATCACCGGCAGGTGCTCTCTTGAAAAGAAACAGAAACTTACCCAAAGTTCTCATTTTTATATTTTCTCACATTTTAAGAGAAATCTTGTTGAATGACTTGACATGTTAAAGATGATTCATGAAAAGGGAGAGAGAATAGAAAGAACTGTTGGTGCCTTTTGGAATCCCTTGAAATGGACAACAGGGTGTGTCTGCCTTGGAGGATGACGAGTGTGTTCTCTATGAACTCACGGCGTTAATTTGTGGGAATTATAATTAAGCCATTTGAAAGCTGGTACCAAAGGACCCACCCTTCCTGTAATTTTAACCCTACTCTGTCTACACTGATAAACTACTAGTTACCAATGGTAAATGTTGACTTGAAACCTGTTAGGTTATCTTCTCCTCCCCACAAGGGATGGGATAAAAGCAAATGTTTCTTACTGGGACACATGTTTAAGATCTGTTGTGATATTCCCTGGGAATAGAGGTGACTCCTTCAGTGAAAATCTGATGTGAAGAAGTGTCGTTCATCCTTGGTCAGCCTTGCTATGTAGGGGGACCTTCACACAAGGCTATCAAATAAGTTGGTATTAAGGGTCAAATGTATTATCACACTGTAAGATATAAATTCTGTAATCTGTCCAAGGTGACTGCACAAAATTGTTTAGTGTCTGCTCTTGAGGGCAATGCTTGGAATTTAGCGAGGGAAGGGGAGAGCATATAGAAATACTAAATTTTCATAGTTGGTTGCTAAAGATGTCTGCTGTGAGAAAATCGAACTTGGACGACCCAAATGTAAATCGATCGTGAGCTTTGGGTGTGTTTATCAAGACTGTGATCATGTCACACTTCCCCTTCCTCCTGAGCCGCTCTTGGGCCTCCCATTTTTTTTTTTTAAGATTTATTTATTAATTCATATGGAACTGGGGTACATGCCAGAGATGCGGAGGGTGAGAAGATTCACCAGGGACAGAGTGGGGAGCAGAGCAGGCAGATCGACGAAGTACACTGCTGAGGGGAGCAGCGGGCGGGTCAGGAGAGGTCTGCCGCGCCCTGTGGTCACCTCCGGGGCAGGCGGGGATCGAACTCATGCGGAAGCGGCTTCAGCTTCTCAGTGCTGTGCTTTAACCCACTGCGCCACCAGTGAGGGCCCGGACCCCCATTTTTAAAGAAACTTTGTAGAAGTAGCCAATGAAACAGTTTGTCTCAGTAATACTCTGCTGCCTGCCTCGTCTGCTTCCATCGCCCCTTTTTGTATTTTCTGACATTCTTTTCCTTTTGATTCAACCGTCCCATTCCATGAGCTAAAATATTGTTTTTGTTGCTACTGAGCACCAGATCCTCACACGACTCTCTCTGTTGCCCAACCAGGTGAGATTGCTGGGTGCGGGCCGGGCCTGGGGTGCAGTCACGGAGTACCTCATTGGGGGGCTGTTTTGTAATTCTCAAACGCTCTGGGCTTCCCCAAATCCAAACTTATGTGCAGCTGCAGTTGATGTCGCCGAGAGTTTCACATTCCTGTGAGAGAAGGATCACGCCCAAAGAGGGGTGACTCTACTACGCGGCTACGGCTCTTCCTTTGACTTCAAGTCGAGCAAACACATGGGCTGGCGCTGGACCTACTCTGCGGCCAGTCTGACCTTCCACACGGCCCGCAGCCCCACGACTCGCTGTGGACCTGTTCTGCCAGCCACGCCGTGTGGCCTCCCGCTCTGTGCAGGGTGGGGCAGAGGCCCAGCTCAGGACACACCAGCCTTGCTGCTGACTGCTGCGGTCACCTGTAGAACGTGAAGGGGCCGCGCAGGGAAGGGACGGCCACCCTCTCTGGCTGCAGTGAGGCCGGCCAGATGGGCCCGGCCCTTTGCTGTGTTTCCTGTGTGTGCCGATGGCTCACGCACAGACGAGAGGAGCCTGTGCCTCATGCCTGAGACTCCCCGCGGTGCATCCCATACGCACAAAGCCGTGTCTGGAGAACCTGACTGGGTGTCGGATCTCCTGAAAAACTCTGTTCCAGCGAGAGGTACTGTGGAATCTGTGGGTCTTTCATAAGCGCTTCTATCTGACCACGTTAGGATCAATTTAAAAAGGGCGAGATAAGGCCAGAAGCCTTCACCAGGACGCGTGGGACCCGGAGCACAGCCCCAGCTCACTGTTTTCCTCTAAGCACTTGCAGATGGTTTTGCACAAACCAAGTTGGAGTTGGAGACTCAAGAGTTCCTACTAATTTCAGCTATAAAGTGTCGCCATCGTCTCAAGTTTGCTATTTACCCAGCACAGGCCTAATAAAGAGACCTAATGTGCCCCCAAGGCATGGGCCAGTGGGCTGCATTCCTTGAGCTCTTATGTTTGCTCTCTTTTTGATAGAATTAATGGTGAGATAATACTTAGCTAGTAGTTTAAATTCTGTCTGATGGGGCCCTCCCTGGTGGTGCAGTGGGTTAAAGCACAGCAGTAAGAAGCTAAAGCCACCACCGCATGAGTTCGAATCCCGCCTTCCCCGGAGGAGATCCATATGGCGAGGCAGACCTCTCCTGACCCGCCCGCTGCTCCCCTCAGCAGTGTGTTTCATCAGTCTTCCTGTTCCGCTCCCCACTCTGTCTCTGGTGAATCCTTTTGCCCTCCACATCTCTGGCCTGTACCCCAGTTCCATATGAATAAATAAATAAATCTTTTAAAAAAATTCTGTCTGATGAAAGGTAGATGCAAAACAGAAAATAGAGATTTAAAAGTATATGCCCCTGCCCTGAACATTTAAAATTCCAGTGTTTCTCAACACAAAAATGTCTGGATAGCATTCTAATGAATTCACTCTTCATTTGGGGTAGCGTTGCTAGTCATTGAAGAACTGAGGAGAAGCATTATGTTCCTCTGAAAGAGTTCCAGTCAAGCAGTAGTCTGAGTTGATGGGAGAAATTTCTCACCCTCTTGTAATAGCCTTCAAAAGACATGGAACCGCTCCAAAAGCAAGAAGGCAAACATTCCTGGTACAGAGATCAGGAAAGAGGGGTGCGCCACAGGATGCTCTGGAGGACCCCACATTGCAAGGCCTTGGGGAGCGGGGCTTTGCAGCCTGCTTAGGGCTGGGAGAAGTGGATGGTGCACCTTCTGGGTAGATGAAGAGAGCAGAAACCCAGCTTCCCACATAAAGCCACAGCCTTATTCTTAGCGTTGTACTTATTCTTAGGTGAATAATATCTGCCTTCGTGGCTTCTTCAAAGTTTTAGGAAGGTTTATGTAAAATACCCATTTCCTTGCTCAGCTCAGTGTTTAGATTGTTGACTGCAGTCAATGCCTAGCATTATTGGTGGTATTTTTGTTGCAGCTTTACAATTTCCACCACCATCTGAAATGACATTAGTGCATACTAAACTTCATTAGTTATGAAAACTAAATTGTCTTGTTATGAAAACCAGGGTGTGAGGTGTAATAGAATTTTATTTTGGAGGGGGCCCCATTGCGGTAATTCGTCCTTTCTGAGTCTCTGTCTTTTAACTTCTCTTTCAAGCCCTTCTCACATCCCTGCTTGTCTCCATCATAGGTGTTTTGAAAACCACTTTACTGGTTTTTCCACTATTCGAATGTTGAGTCCTTTGAATGATTTCAATCGGTCAAGTGTCTTAAGGTCTTGCGTTCTGTGTTCTCTCAGAGTTGCTAACAGGTTGGAAACCCCATTCTTGTGGGTAAAACGCAACATGGTGCCGGCCCTGTACGAGAGGGGCCCCCAAAATGTGTGCCCATAACTGACGCTAAGTCGCACGTGGCGTCCCCGAGCGCAGGGCAGACACGACAGGGGACGGCCACTCCCCCGTGGCTGATGCTGGCAGCGGCCCAGAGAGCTAAAGACCATCGCTAGAGATGGCGCCAAAGATGTTATGAAGTTAGGAGGGCTGAAAAACTAAGCCAAGTTGTCCTTAAGTGATTCGTGTGATGAGTTTACTACATTTATATGTGTTCAAGTTCTTATTAGGAATCCTCCTGCCCTCCTCCCCTCTTCCTCCTGCTTATCTTAAAGAGCGAACCGAGGGCCGTCGCTGGAGCCTTT
>NW_004567108.1:2063441-2066362 GCF_000260355.1 Condylura cristata | reverse complement strand
AGCACCCCCACCCCCAGGATCGCTGGCCGGCCTGGCCTCAGCTCGCGCCCTGGCGCGCTCTCCAGGGTGGCTGCGGGGCCCCTTTTAGACGGCCCAGTTGCAGATAAGGGAAGCGAAGGCGCCCCGGCCCTGGGCGGCTGCAGCGGTCAGGGGCTGCAGTTCCGCCCGCTTAGCCTCTCCATGCTGCAGCCTTTAATGACGGAGGGGGACTGGGTGTGAGCGCCCACCGCGCATGCACATGTTGGGGGGCTGTGCTGAGGAGTTGGGGTCGTGGAGGGGCACAGTCAGTGCCGCCCCTCAGACGCTTCCCTCACCCCACTAGCTGGCTTCCAGCCAGCGCTTTGCTCCTTGAATCAAAGTGTTGAGGCAAAGCTCGCACGTGCCTGGGTGCCCCCCAAGAGAGACGTCTTTCCCAGGCTGCAGGGGTGTGTTGCCCTGCACAGGGCCAGGGCGCCCCAAATGCAGCAGAAGCGCCGGGCCACCCCCGGATCTGCTGTCATTTCCTACTTTGCTGCTTTTGTCCTGGACCGGCCTGGAGGAGTAACGCTGGTCATTCGCCTTTGCGTTCAGCCTCCGTCTCTCTGCTGCACCGCGCCACATCGGTGCTGTCCGGGCGTCGCAGGCAGCTGTGTGGACGGGCGAACCGGCCCGCGCCCCGGGAAGAGCGCTGAGCTCGTGAGGCGTCGGCCCGGCTGGCCCCCAGCTCGTCCGGAGTCTCGGGGCCTTGGGGATGCGCCGCACAGTCCCTGGGCCGAGTGCTTCGAGCCCTTAGAACCCGACGTGCAGTGGGGAGCAGGGAGGACGGGGCTGGGAGCCGAAGGCGCCAGGCACTGAGGCTGGGCCGAGGCGCCCGGCCAGGGTGCTGCTGGAGTCTTGGACGGGGCATCCTGGAGGCCAAGGAACTGGAGGGAGAAACGGGGGAGCGGCTGCGGTGGGCAGCGAGGGCCGAGGACGGGTCACGGCCGGGAGTATGGCTCTCGGGGAGTGGGCCCGACGGGTGCCCGGGATGGGCCGCTGTCTACCCTCCGGGACGGTTAAACCCTTTTTTTTTTTTTTTTAAGGTGTGTTTATTTATGCTACAGAGCTGGGGTACAGGCCAGAGGTGCAGGGGCGGTGAGAGGACTCCCCAGAGACAGAGCGGGAAGCAGGACAGGCAGATCCAGGAAGTCCACTACTGAGGGGAGCAGCGGGTGGGTCAGGAGAGGTCTGCCGCGCCATGTGGTCACCTCCGGGGCAGGCGGGGATCGAACTCATGCGGAAGTGGCTTCAGCTTCTCAGTGCTGAGCTGTAACCCGCTGCGCCACCAGGGAGGGCAAAACCTTTTTATTTTTATTTGAATTTCAGCATCAGAAAAGACACTGCTTGGAGCTCCTCGGCCAATATTGTTAGTTTCATAAATGTGGGTAAAAAGTGAAGTTGGAATGTTACCCAGAAATACGCGTGGTTACTGTGCTGTACAACATCTCCGTCGATACCTGATAAAGTGAAATCATCTTCCTCGTGTAGGTTTAAGAGGGGAGCCCAGCGCCCTTGTCTTCCACCGTCTGGTGACTTGTCTGCGTGTGTCCCTTCAGCTCAGGGACACCGGCCAGGAGACCTCTCCGCCTGGGCCTGCTCACTGGGAAGTCACTGGTCAGTGGCGGTCACCGCCACCCTTTCTGCCACCCTAACCCTTTCGTAGACTCAGTACTCGGAAGGAGGCTTGTATTTATCCCAGCTTGCGAAGAGAGGGTCATGACTCCTGTCTCTTAGCGTCTTTAATGCAGTCGTGTTTATGTTTGGGGAAGAACAAAAATAGAAGTGTTTGTAGCTGGTGGGGAAAAAAGACCGCGTGCAAGCTGAGTCTCTGGCGTGGCGGGCTGTTTGTGGAAACGGTTCTCGGTAATTACAGCCCTTCCAGGAGCGCCGGATTATCCTACTGACCATATGCAATTGGGCTGACTTTTCTCTCTCCCCATCCGAAAATAGAAGGCGACGCGGCCTCCCCCGAGGCGCCCCGGGCAGGGTTACTCTCCTGGTGTGGCCAGCGGCCTGCATTCGTCTTTGCTCCTGGAGTTTGAGAAACTCTGCAAGGTTTTCAATTTAATAGGTCTAGTATATCAAAAACAGAATTATAATTATGAAAAGTCAGTTAAAAGGAGGATGAACGGTAAAATGAAATGAGATTTTTAACGGCTTGCCAACAGTTATAATTAATGAGCTGGAGATCTGGCTGCGACTTTGACCTTCAGGTAGGAAACAGCCGGAGCTGGGCGTGAGGGGCACGCGGAAAGGAGAGCGGTTTCGAGAAGCAGCGGAGTCTGTCCGTCCCGCCGGCCTCTGCTCCTGGCCTCTCAGGGCTTTGCCAGACGCGGGGCTCTCTGGTGTCGCACCGGTCAGCTCGGCCCCCAGGACCCCAGTGGCCGGCGAAGCACCCTGCCCCGGGACCCTGCGAGCCAGCCCCGGGTGCCCAGCCCAGGACGCAGAGCTGCCTGGCGGCGCTGGGCTCGGCCCCGGTCTTGCTCAGGTCTGCTGTGCCCGCCAGTTTCTCTGACGTTCATCGCTGGCTAAGGAGGCCGGCCGCGCCCCAGGCGGTCCAGCGCAGGGGTGCCCGGCTGTAGGGTCGTCGTCTGCGTGAACACAGGTCTTGGACTCTGGGAGGCTGCTTTTCTGCTTGCACTTTTTGGTAACTGCAGCTCTTGGCTGATTTGAAATCCAAAAAGTTGCCAAGTCAGCCCACTCTACCACCTGGCAATTTCTCTGAAAGCATCAACACTGCGTGGTTACTGTAGCACCTGTTCCGTGCCATCCCCGCAGGCACAGTGGCAGAGCGAGACTGAGCCACACACACACACCCCCTTTCCTGCTGCTCTGCCCGGAGCGGGTCTGTCCAAGGCACAAGCAGATGGAACAAGCAGCTAGCAGCTGGCTGGCAGAGATGC
>NW_004567108.1:2028803-2062571 GCF_000260355.1 Condylura cristata | reverse complement strand
CCCCAGTCCGGTTTCCACTGAGCGCCTTCTCCCCGGACACTCTGGAGTTGCCCGCAGCTGGACACTCCAGCCTGGGGGCCCCTGGGGCGTCCCCGCTGAGGTGTGGTGAGAGGCAGTTTCCAGCCCGGGGGACCTGTTTGCTGTGCTCTCTCCTCGCTCACGACAGCAGTGCTCCAGAGGAAGGCCTTGGCTCCCGTGTGTCTAATTCCTGCCGGCTCAGGACCCCCAGACTCTCCTCCCTAGCGGCCTACACCTGTGTCTCTGGGGCTTTTAATCTGCACAGGGTCTCCCCCACCTGCACCCCAAGTGACAGCCAGCAGGCTTGGCGGATTGCAGCCTGTAGTTCATCCTGCGTCTGCACACTTTTGAGGCTTCCTTTTCCTTCAGAAGAAGTGCACCGTGGCCCGAGGGAGCAGCCTTGCCAGGAACCTCCCGCAGACGGGATTCTGGGTGCTAGTGCATCCTCCCCCGCCATCACACTCAGGGATGAGCAGGAGTCAAATCCGCCCGCCGGGGCTTGGGCAGGGCGGGGTTCCAGGTGACTCCAAGGGGACCCATCTTGGCGTGGGTGCCAGCCGGCCCCCTGCAGCCTCCAGGTGCCGGGACTGTCTCCTGGCCCGGCCACACCTGCTCATTTACTGGAGCCCCAGGGCAGACTCTGTATTGTGACAGAGCAGAGACAGGTTTTTCATTCCCACACAGAATGAACCCTAACCTGTCACCCCTGCGCCTGCAGGCTGCTGCCTGGGCCCGCCCTCGCCTCCTCCTGGGCCTGGTTTCTGCTGCTCCCCACGCACCTGGCGGCTCCCTGCTCCAGTTCTTGCCGCTCCCGGAGGCCTTTCTCCCCCTTCCCCCAGTGACTTTTTCCATCGTCTCCCAGGTCTCGGCTCTGCTGTCCTCAGCTGCGAGGTGTGCAAGTCACACTCCGGGTGTTGTTTTTATGTGGTCACCCCCACGCTGTCTGTTCTAGAACCTTCATTAGGGAGAGGCTGAACCTTCTCTATTTCCCTGCAATGTCTCTAGTTGTGAGCGCGGGGGCTTCGTGAGCGCGGGTAAGAACGGCTCGAGGGGACGGCCCCACACTCATCTCCCCGGGGCCCCAAAATACTCCTGGGCCTGGTCAGAGACTGCCCACCCCAGAGGAGACAGCAGGCCTTCACCCAGGTCCCCCAACGTGGGCAGAACAAGCAGCGACTGTCCCACACCCCACTCCTGGGACGAGGCTGGGGGTGGGCACGGCCAGGCCACCTCGGCCGGAAAGGAAAACCCTTCCGCGGACGCCAGCTTTTGCTCTGCACTTAAAGCCTGATTTTGCTTGGCTTTGTTCAGGCATCTTGAGCGTTTGCCTGGCAGACTTCACCCCTCTGCCAGCGGAAGGCGCGTGCATTTCACCTCGCATGGACGCAGGTCCGCTCTCTCCCTCATTCCAGGCTGCTTTTGTCTCCGAGGACACCGAGGTGCGGCCCTCTGCGGGCCTCAGGCCCATGCCGCCTGCCTAGAGGCTCTTCTTGTGCCGCCAGGCGGTGGTTTCCTGGTGTCTTTTTGGCTTTAGCTGGAGGCTAGGAAGGGCCACAGAGACAGGCGTGGAATGACTCTCTGGAAGTGCTGTCCCTTACTGGTGCGGTGGGTGCCTGGGCCAGCCAGGGCAGACAGGAGGCGCCCTGCAGACTGGCCGGCGTCCTCCTCTGTCCCATAAATGAAAGCGTGGGAACAGATGTGGACAGAGGCCTTTCTGACTTTCCGATTGCGGGCCACTGTTTATTTCTGTAACTCAAGCGTTCCACTTAGCGTGTTTCATTACCTGCGATCCATATTTATTGAGCTCTGATTCTGTCATCTTCTAGGGCAGAGCCAGCATACTTTTTCCCTGCTGTAAACAGACAGCTCGTGAGTAGTTTACACCTTGGGGTGAGCTAATCCGTACTCGCCTGTGTCGGTGGGACGCAGGTGCCGCGGGGCTGGGCCTGTGCCCTGCAGCTCATAAACACTTTCCACACGGCCGGCGGGGGCCGGGTGAGGTCATAGATCTTCATTAGTCAGTCCCCGTTCTGCAAAATAGACGCCGACGGTGATGCTGTATAAATATTAAAGTTGGCTTCCTTTAATAGTTCACGGTGGTGCTTATTTATAAACTCACTTGCACATCAAACAATCAGAAGAACTGGACAGGAGTGCCGAAGGTCCACGTCCCCACAGCCGCCGATCGGGCTGTCTGGCGGGCTCCGGCGGCAGTCTGGCCCGAGGGCTGCCAGTGACGGGCGGGTCAGTCTGGCCCGGCCCTGCCTGCTCAGTAGCAGTGACCCCCCATCTCGGTCTGGGCCGCCCGGGGAGCACGGTGCGATGTGCTGCACCCCAGCCCCAAGTGACCTCGGGCCTGCTGTTTGGCCTCCAAAGCCGGAGGGAAGGAAGGAAGGTCATTCAGGAATGTGGACCCAGACTCCCTCCCACCGCGCCCCCCACCCCCGTCCCGGCCAGAGTCCTGGGCTGCTTGGGTTGAAGCCCGACGACAGTGCCTGTAAGGGTGACGGTGTCGCCGGGGCCCTGGGGCACGCGGGTCCCTCAGCCGGCCGTGGGGTTGCCGTGAGGCCTGTTGAACAAACCCGCTGTGCCTGCCTCTCCTCGCGGGGAGATCGTGCCGGGCGCCCTCCTCCACCTGTCGGTGTCTCGCGGCTCGTGCGTGGATCCCGGGTGCTCGCCGCCGAGAGAGAACGTCTCACGCTGGTTTGGGGGAAAACGGGGTCAGAGCTGCGCACGTGGGAAGGCAGAGGGCCGTGAAGCGGACTGATGCCTGTGGCGGTGCTGCCTTTCTCCAGCCTCACGCCTGTGACGATAAAAATCTGGCACTGCTTTTGGAAAGCATCGCCCCTTGGCCCGCCACGTGCTGGACGCTGGGAGACGCTGTGCGTCCCTGGGACTGGCGTGGCGTCCTCGGAAAGGGGCCAAGTGGCCTCCTGAAGAAGCCAGGGACGGTTTCTGTCTCTGCCGCCCCCAGCCGACGTGTCTGTAGTCGAACTCCTCCCAGGAGTATTTATGTCGGATTTGCCATGTTGTGTGCCATGATGCCATCACAGGGGGGTTACCTCGGAGTTGGGGTGTCCCGGCTGCCCTCTGTTCAGTCAGTGCGCGGGAGCTCACAGAGCTGAGAAGGGTGTTGCACTGGTGGTCCTGGCTTCTGACAGGACACGGTCAAGTCCGTAGACGCTTCAGAGGCACCTCAGGCAGTGTCCAGGGGACGCCCGGTGCAAGCTCTGGCCTGCTCACTCCTGAGGCTTCTGGACGGCACCCCGGGCACTGCTGCGGGCCAGTGTGGAGCCTGTCAGCCTGGGAACCTCGCTTGCGCCTCGGCGGCCAGGGATTCGCTGGCTGAGTCCCAGAGGGGATGTCTGCACGGCTGGGCTCAGCTCCAGCCCTCAGCCCGGCAAGGTAGATGGACACAGCGAGGTCACCGCAGGCCTCACGGCAAGCCCATGTGCCCCAGGGTCCCGGCGACACACCGTCATCCTTACAGGCACTGTCCTCGGGCTTCAACCGAAGCAGCCCAGGACTCTGGCTGGGACGGGGGTGGGGGCCAGTGGGGTGGGGCTCCCGGGGCTGTGAGACCAGTGTGGGAGCAACGTCCACCTGAAGGGATTGAAGCTGGTCCCCGAAATCATGCACAGAGCTGTAGGCAATGTTCCTGTCATAGAAAAACATAAAAAGATTAAGTTAAAAAAGTAAAAATAAAAGATTATTCCTCAGGGGCCTGTCAAGGGATACCCGTTTGGGGGGGGATATGCTGGGTTTGAATACCTCAGCTCTGTGGGGTCAACTCCTTGGGAACAGATTGCTGCCAACACGTGTGGGTTCCGTTGTTCTGGGTGTGCGGCTTTCCTAGCCCTGCGGGACGCCCCCCACGCCCCAGGGACTCATCTGATGTCCAGGCCAGTTCCAAGGCCCAAGCAGGGACAGATGCTCTGCTGGTCCCCAGGACACGGTCAACGGCTGATCGAAGGCCACCATCAGGCTGACCAGTGATCCAGCTGCGTGCTCTACCTGGATGGAGAGGGCACCGACACTCCACCAAGGCTCTTCCTGACACCCCGGAACTGATTAACATATTCTCCACACGCCGTGCCCCTTTTTTTTTAAAATTAGAACCATGTAATAAGATTTATCCCGCCCCCCCCCAGGCTGTCGGCTGAGGCAAGGTCGCCTTAGGAGTCCATGCTCTGGGGTGCGAGCCTCAGAGGGCCGTCAGGGTGCGCTCTCATGCCCTGCCCGGCGAGAGCCCCACAGCCCCCTCATGGCCCCCAGGTCCCCCCGCACCCCACGCCCTCCCACTTTTGAGTCAGGTGTAAGGGTTTGTCATGGGTTGGTTTTCACGGGCCCTTTTTCGAGCCTGTCGGCCTGCCTTACTCTCCGTCTGTCTTACGGGAGGAAAATTTGAGGCAGCTGGTAGTCGTGAGATGGTCCCAGGCTAAAACGTTCCGCGTTTGAGGCTCAAGCCCGAGTTCCTAAGACTGGGGACAAGGACCGGCCTTTCCCGGTGCCCAGTGAGTGCAGGGAGTTCGGCGGGAATCAGCAGCAATGGCACAGCGTTCATCAGCCCCTTTTCCTGGGCGCGTCTCCTCTTCATTTCGGCTGTCTTGTGCACATCGCTCATCCTTTTAGCTAAATTACAAAGCTCTGACCCAGAGGCTGCACCCTGGCCCTGCCCGCACTGGGGCTCTGGCAGTGCCAGGCCGCACCCAGGAGCCATTGCGTTATCTCGAGACTCTTGTGTGTTGGCCAGACACTAGCCCCTCACCTTCCGGAAAGTCTGGGTCTGCTTGGGAACTGTCCTGGCTCTGAAGTCTGGACAGAATGGACACCTCTGCAGAGAGGCTGCCCTGGCTTCCTCCTGAGTCCGAGACCTGCAGAGGAAGGTGGTGGCTCGGACCCTGGCCTTGTGGTAGCCCCAGGGGAATGGGGACAGAGACACTGGCTTCTGGACACGACTTACTTCTAAACTCAAGCTCTGGCGATTGTAGAAAAGGTGACAGGACTAAGCCTAGTGGCACCTTAATGGGTCCAAGAGATCCCGCAGGCTCTCCCCGGCCATCCCCGCGGTGACCCAGGGCCAGAGGCCTGCTGTGACCCACCAGGCCGATGCTGCTTACATAGCACACACCTGTGGCCATTCCTGGAGTTAAGTGCGTGTCCAGTAGAATCTGTCCCCTTTTATATTTCCAGTCTTATTGACACCATTTGTGTCTCTAGAGCTATAAATCTAAAGAAAATTACTTTTTAATGTCCTCTGGCACAACATTAAGATTTTGCAATTAGGTTTTACAGCCTGCATCATACGCTGCAGGTCACAAGTAAAACACCGGCGCTCTGCACGTGGACATCTCCTGTAGGTGACACGGGCGAGGCCGGCAGGCGGGCCACGGCATCGCAGCTTGAAGACAGAGCCACAATCCAGGAATCCAGGGTCTTGCCTGCTTCAGTACAAATTTGCATAATCTTCTAAATTAAAAAAAAAATCTTGATAGACGAGTAGAAATTGCTTCTCGTGTGAGTTATTTAGCAATGAAAGCCCCTGGCTGGTCAACTTGGCTCGCATCCTACAGTTATCGGGCGTAATTGCTCCAGATGGTTTAATGAGATGGGAAGTTTCCAGGACCTTAGAAGCTGTAAACAAACAGGAGCACAGAGCCAGCACACCGGGTAGATTTTGAACCCAGCTTACTGACAAGTTTCCGTAAGCGTCTGTACACCTGGCCAGGTGTGCCTCAGGTGACCCTTGAACAACTCAGAATTACTTGGGCGAGAATAGCCTAGACCTCATCTAACACTGGCTTTTTCACCCTGGGATTGAGCACGCATTTCTGGTATGGGTAGAAAATCACACCCGCATTTGAGAACTTGGGGTAATTGTGGAAATCATGAAACAGTCTTGATTCAGGATGAGTGTACATCTAGTCGGTTCGGAGATGGTGGGGTTCCCAGCGAAGTTTAGTTTCCTAAAATTTCTTTAAAAACACTGGGGAAAAGTATCAAGCCCATTCAGTTTGCTCTGCATTCGCAGGCCATGGGCTGACTGTGAGAAACATGTGTGAAGCCCTCCAGGACGCCTGCAGTGTGGACATTCTTCCATCATTTAGCAGATGTGCGGCTATTATTCAGTGTTTACTTACATTGTAAATGCATATTGGATCGTGGATTCCGGGCTGTAAAACACAGCTTAACATGAGACTGTGGTTTTCAAACTGTGTTTGAGTTAAGACAGACCAAATCAGGAATTCCATGACCAGTGGGGAGGAGCCCAGCTTTCTGGTCTTGTAGAAACCCACCGGGTGGGCGGAGTGGAAGCGTGATCTTTGGAGGAACTCAGTCCAAGAGCACAGCGAGCTTGCAGTCTCTGTTTGTGGAGTTTTCTGACTGTGTCCCTGTGCAAGTGGATTAAGTGTTATTATATGTCGTTGCACAGAAATAGATGAAGAGGTATAGTAGACGCCTGAGTCACGGCCTCACGTGCCCCCACAGTGGGGAAGGAGCCGAGGAGACCCCGCCAGCGTTTAAAAATACTGTAATTAGGGCCCCCCTGGTGGAGACAGGGTTAAGTCTCAGCACTAGAGGCTTTCAGCAGCACTGAAGCCTGAGCCACTGAAGCATGCCAGGGAGTGACCCACAGGCCTCTCCTGTCTCCCCGCTGCTCCCCTCAGCAGTGGATCTCAGTGGGTCTGCCTGTTCTGCCCCCCGCTCTGTCTCTGGGGAGTCCTCTCATCCCCAATGCTGCTGGCCTGTGCCCCAGTTCTTCTACATAAAAATAAAATCTTTAAAAACTAAAATAAATTACGGCAATTTGTAGGTGGTATTTACAAATAAGCCTGTAATTGGAAGATGCTTTATAATTCCTTGACATGTTGCTTCCTTTTGTGTTGACTGATAGAAAAATATTTCCCGGATCAGTTATTATTGAGTATTTTTGTTTTATTTTAAAGAAAAGTCATCAATTGATCTTTTTAGTTGTTTTGTAGCAAACTTTTGGACATCTTTCCCTCTGTTGTCATGGTTAGCTTCTACTGTTTACACATACCTCATCATATACACTCAAGCAGACACACACATATAAGAATGTGCATATTGGCATATATACAGTGTGTGTCGACATGTAACATGCATATGCATATTTATGTACCTCTGTATTCATGGGTGAGTAGACACATATACACATACACCTGTAACACAGATTTACATGTGGAATATATATTTATAAATCTGGAGATCGCATTTTGGACCTTTAAGCTAATTTAATTAGAAAGTTCTGTGTGCTCAGGTAAGATCAGCAGAGACCGCTCTATGGTTTTCCTGATTAAAGAGATGGCTTGGGATTTCCCACCAGTCACCCCGGTGTGTGTCTTTGGGAAGCCACGTAGCTTCTTTATCCTTAGCTTTATAAGCTGTGCAGTGTGGTGGGGGGAGGTGGCTGCCCTTCTTCCTTGACAGACGATGGCATTATGTTCAATGGACCAGTTGTAAGTTGAAAATATTTGGAGTCCAAATGCCTTCAACCCACCTTACCGACCAAATGCCACGGCGGGGTGGGACCAACCTTCCCGTGCTCAGAACACGCCCGCTGGCCACACTGGGGCACGACCCGCTAACAGAAAGCTTGCCTGTAATGAGGAGTCAGGTATTTTATATGATGCGTGGAACTCGGCCCTTGAGTGGAAAATAGATACCCCAGGACGGAGTTTGAAAAGTACAGCCAGTTTCTACCGACTGTGTCCAGTGGGCACCACCACGGAGCCAACCTCCGTGGAACCTCCGAGGTTGGGAGCTGCTGTGCTCTGATTCCACCATGTCCCGGGCGGAGAGTGGTGAAAGGATCAAAGTCTGGGCACTGGGAGAAACAACACTTTTTCAAACTTTCTAGAAAGCTGAAGGAAAGTGTGTACCTATTTCTGCGTGTGCTTCTGTGGCCAGGACCTGTCGTGGAGAAATGTTGGGATTACCTTGGGGTTCCTGTGGGGCACCCTGGTTTCCTTCTGCTTTACTCTGGGTTTTCCCTTCTCTGGCTGCACCCTGCACAGTGGGCCGCCTGCCCTGGAACACTCCTGTCCCGTCTAACGTGGCCACACACCCCGCCCCCACCTCCGCCATCTCTGCCAGGGGCGGTGACTGTTTCTGATGAGTGTACCCGAGCTGATACGTCCCCAGTTGGAGAGGATATTGAGCTGCTGAGATTCTTTGTCAAGTCGATTTTTATTTTGTATTTATGGAAATATTATTTTTCCTGAGTTTAAATCCAGAACTGAGCCATTTATCACGATGTTGCCTTGTACAGGATGTTTAACTGCCCAGAATTCCAAGGTTTTTTCCTGCAAAGATCAGAGCTCAGCAACACAGGACCGAGAACATTCGGTGAAGTAAGAAATCGTTAACCTGAGGGAGCATCTAACAAGCGTCCTGGAACGAGTCAGCCCTGACAATCCAGCCAGTCAAAATCAGCTACGAGCCATTTGTTCTTCTGATAGATTTCCCCCAACATAAATGTTTGCAAATTCACCGATTTCCTCCCAGGAAGTGTTTTGCCTACCATGAGACAAACAAGTAAAGCTCGGCACTGGAACCCACTCTAATCACGAAAGCATTTCGGACAGGGCCCAGGCAGCTCAAGGCCTGGGTGTCTCCTTTTAAGGCATCTGCGCCCTTGCTGGAAGGGGCTGGGGGTCAGTGCTGGAGGCGTGGACGAGGGCGGGAGAGCAGGAAAGTGGGTGCATCCAAGAGACAGTGAGGGGGCCAGCTCAAACCGCCACACTCTCCTTCCCAGGCTTTTTGAAATTCCACCCCTTTGTTCTCAAGCATATTTTTAGCTCAGATTGCATTGCTGGAATGGTTTATGTAATGCACTGGAGCTGAAAATGAGGTCCAGCCATGCAAGCCTGTGCCAACTTTAAAGAGTAATGGGTGTCTTCACGGGCGACGCCTCAGGAGTTGTGGAGGTCAGCATGGAGTCTCTGGGGGGGGGCCCTCCCCCGCCTCTCTCTGTCCAGGGCCCTGCTGCAGTGAGTGGGGTCCCGGCTCCTGCACTTCCCCGTCCCCTGTCAGAGCTGAACTGGACTCAGGACCTCCCTGCGTCGAAATCCAGCCACTCCACGTGGGGTGCATCAGCCCGTTTCTCCTTCCAGAATGTTCTCTCTAGTAGAGTATGTCAGCAAGTGGTTGTTGACTTTTCTTACCCCTACTGACACTCAGGACCCTTGGATCATCAAAGCTAACTAGGGAAAATGGCGGTCGCTTCTTCTGTCCTTCTCGGCCGACTGGGAGACTGTCCTTATTACTAACCTAAGCGCTGTAAGCTGAGGACAACGAAGAACCGTCAGCGCTGAACTGACAGACCAAGATAGTCGCTGCCCGGAGAGGTGGCTCCTGTGTGGGCTTTGCCGTTCTCTGGCCCCTGGTTGGAGCGGAGGGGCAGTTTACAGTTAGAGTGGGTGCTCTGGGAAGATGCTCACCTCAGCGAGAGGAGATTGTTGCTTTCTCTCGCTCATGCTTTGACCAGCTGCGTGGCACACAGCACTACATTTTCCACGGACTGCGTTTTGCGAGAGAGCGTAGTGTCTGAAAACAGCGGCTTGCAAACTTCATGTTGGATCTTAGTCACCGCTGACCGCGTGAGACTTGCTCTCCGCACCTGTCCGCAGGTGGGAGAAGCACGGGGCACTTGTTCTTCATGTTTGCTACTTTTGTAGTTGAGTTTCCCCTTTCTGAAACTATCATGCGCCACTTTATTTACATAGATGTTGGCTCCTCGAATACGGGAACCTTGTCATGTCTCTCCACAAACCTTGACACCTCGCACTGTGTCTGGTCACGCCGTAGGTGCGCAACAGAAGAAGCCCACTTCAATAATTTGGGAAAGCAAAGGTGCAAGAAGCAACAACTGGCAGAATCACAGCAAAAATAACTTTGGGGTGGGGTGTGGCGAGAGGGAGGTTAAAAGCCAGGTATTTTTGTTAGCTGCTCCACCATTAACCACGTGACCGACATTGTCATTACACCGTCTACAATACATTATGCATTTTACATTATATGCATTAGACGTAGCCACGATGAGCATTTTTCACTCTGTATATCGACTTCTGCTCCTGTGATTTTCAGTAATCTTTACCTGACACCCTGACCCTGGGTCCATCTGACTCAGTCCCCCAAGTAGGTGCGCAATCCCGCTTTCAGTCCCCCTTCGTGGACTGAGGCTGGGAGGAGCGGAGACTACCCCAGGCGAGCCAGGCAGCCTTCCTGTGCCCGGGACGTGTCCGTGGTCAGCGCCAGCCCCACTGGTCCTCACCCACTGCCCGCCAACGGGCGCCTCGGACTGCTGCTTAGGGTCAGTCCTCCACAGTGGGTTATCCTGGGATTCTCCCTATCATGCTGCAAAGTTTTTCTTGGCTTCCAACCATCATGACTTTGGTGATTTTTAGTGTTTGCTTTTTTCCAAAATAGTAACTCTTACTCCTTCTTTTTTTTGTGCACAGGGAGGGAAACTGACTAACTTGAATGCAATTTTTGGACCTGTTATTACTGACGCAAGCACATAAAAACAATTCCTCCTTGACGCTTGCTTGTTTTTAAAATGGAATCATCCACCTTTGCTAGACCTTTCACAACACAACCATGAGGGCGTGTATGTGGTAGTAAGAGAAGCAGATAGGAACCATTGCAGCTAATTTCACAATACAAATTCATGGCCCGAGGCCGTATTTCTGCAATAAATACGGGATGGGTTAGCCGGGATGGCTCCAGGCCTGCGCTCAACATTATCCACAGCCTGTTCCATTCCAGTTCACAGGTTTCATGTTATGCCTGAACTTCCAAGCAGAGGTCACTGGCACCAGGCTTAGGTCCAGCCATCACGTGGCTCATTCAGTGCTGTCAGAAGAGAGGGGTCGGGGTGGGGGAGGGGGGCAAGACTACTGTTCAGGGGGCGCCCGCATGCCTCGAAGTTACAGGTCAGCGGGACTGACCACCGTGTCCGCGGTCATCACGAGTGCCCACCTGCCCAGCTCTCCTGAGCGCCCTGGCCTTCTGCGGAGCCCAGCGAGCTTCTTGCTCCCGCCTGGTCCAAGTTAGACTCCCTCCTCCCTTGAGCCTGCTCTCTCCTGGCCCATCTGACTTCACCACCGGTCAGTTTCTGATTCCCTTCAAAGCAGCATCGAATATTTCTTCATGTGACTATTGAGACCAGTTATTGTGATGATGGATAGTTTTACTAGGTGTGGGGGTGGGGGGTGGGGGGAGAGGGAGAGAGGGAGAAAGAGGGATCCCTGTGTGAGAGAAGCCAGGGACAGCAAAGCTGGAGTGCCCAGAAATATCAAAAAAGCAGAGAACACGCCAGTCCCCCAGAGCTGATCTGGGTCCACTCTACAGTATACAGTGTCACAGGGGGCTCTGGGGAAATTCGGCAGGGAAACGAACAAAGCCATGGCGTTTTGCCTCTCTCCAGTGCTCCAAACCCTCCTGCTGCTCTGTCCGGAGACGCCCTGGAGTTCTGGGGACCACGTCTGGAGTTGGGGTGCCTACCTAGGTGCCTACTGGTCACTCGCTTTCAATAACTCAGCGAGAAGCAAAGGCAAGTTCAGGGGACCATTGGCTGATTTCCATCACTCTGGCCCCTCCACCCCCTGTGTCTGGAGGTGTGCAGTGTGTGTGGGGTGTCAGTGGGAGACTGGACAGCGCCCAGGAGCCAGCCCCACCCCCCAGGCCGGGGTCTCCCTTCCCTGAGCTGTGAATGGAAACAGCTCCTTGTGGGGTGTCAGAATTTTTCTAAACTTTCCATCCCTGTGTGACTTGGGGGGCGATGCCCCTCACCAGAGCACTCGCCCGACCTGCAGCCTTTGTCCCCCCTTTCCTCCCGCCCCCGCCGGAACCGGGAGGTCCCCAGACTGTGGGTTATTTGTGCTGTGCTTTGCGGGTATTTGGACCCCACCAGCGAGCGCGCCCCTCGGTGGCTCTGTGACTTGTTTCTCTTGGTGCTTCGCCTCGAGGCCACCCACGGTGTCCCCAAAGACACGGAGCCGTCAGTCATTTCGAGGGGCCTAGCCGTATCCCGGGGGTGCGCGCGCCGCCGTCCCTCCTCGCCCTGGCGCTGTTGGGGGGCAGCTCCTGTGACCCCGCGGGGCAGCCTCTTCCTGTCGGGGTTTCATGTTCTCGGTGACACACCGCACGTGTCTTGCTGGGTCACATGGAACTTCCGTTTTTATTGACTCGCGTTTTGGGGCGCCATCGCGTCCCCCGCGGCTGCCCGGGCCGCACCCCCGCCGCGCGGCTGGGCGTTCCTGGCCGGCGTCGCCTCGCGTCTCTGACCCGTCCTCGTCCTCGCGGGTGGCTGTGTCGCTCGTGGTCTGGCTTCTCTTCCTGGCGCCTGCACGTGAGAGGGAGGCGTGATCCCGGCCCCCTTGCCGCGGGGGGTCTCGGGGCACCCCCAGGGCGCTGTTCCTGGCCGGGACCTTCTCTGAAGCCATCCCGGCTTCCCTCGCCGTCCTCACCTTGAAACTCTCTTCTCCCTCAGCTCGTCCCCTTTGACCTCATCTCTGTTTAGTTTTGAGGTCAGCGGGGTCCCCCACACGCTTTCCTGGTCCATTTTCGTAGCTGCGACCTCATTTCTAGGTTTCTGCGCTTTTGAAGCTGAAATCCTTGCCTCCACGCTATTCTCTCCTGTCTGTCAACGACACATTCGTGTCCCTGAGATAGTTGCTTTAATGTGTCAAGTGTTTGCTTGCAGTTTTCAAAGCCTTTCAGTCAGAAATGAGGTTAGGCCAAACTTTTTTTTTTTTAAAGATTTATTTGTGCATACAGAACTGGGGTACAGGCCAGAGGCTCAGGGGCGGTGAGAGGCTTCACCAGAGACAGAGTGGAGAACAGAAGAGGCAGATCGACGAATTTCACTGCTGAGGGGAGCAGCGGGCGGGTCAGGAGAGGTCTGCCGCGCCATGTGGTCTCCTCCGGGGCTGGCGGGAATCGAACTCCTGCGGAAGCGGCTTTAGCTTCTCAGTGCTGTGCTTTAACCCGCTGCGCCACCAGGGAGGGCCTAGCCCAAACTTTTCAACCTGTAAGTGATTTTTCACAGCTGCTGCTGGCACCCACCTTCCGGTTTCAATCGGGGTCGTTTCTTGAGCTCCCACTGGTTTTCCTTTGGCTCTTCTGTTTTCGTATTTTCCTTATTCATTGGCCTACTCTTGAATTCACTTGCGCATTCTTACTTTCACTGACATGTTTTTCGTTCCCCATTGCACCTCCCCTCTGTGTCCCGGCTTCAGACCCCGGGTGCAGGATGCAGAAGGCAGGCGAGGCTGCAGTTCAGCCCCCCAAGAACCCAGAAACCAGCCGAGGAGGGGAGTGGAGAGGCGCAATACCTCGCTGGGCCACAGGGGGCGCCGTGGCCGCGCGCCCTGCTGGATGGCTCCAACCTCTGATCCCGAATTTCCGCTGACCAAGCCCTGCTCCTCCGTCTTTCCAATGCCTTGGTGCTTCTCACAGCTCTGCAAACACCTGAACGTACACTGGGCTTTAAGAAGATACGGAAGGACAGTCACCGATAACTTTTTATCACTCCAAAGCTTCGCACACACTTCGCTATATTTTAATTGGCTTGCCTACTAAATGATAAAGAAATCAAGATAGCATGCATGTTAAAACTGCAGAAACCAAATACAGACATCTACAGAGCTCAAACCTGCGTTCCTTTAGCACAGTGACACTTTCAGCTCACGACCTCTCTGCCCCCATAACTGGTTGCAAAGAAATGCCACACTGATGATGTCTTAGCTAGTCCTGGAAAACAGTCCCACTCACGTCAATCAATCTCATTCACATCGAACAGGTCTGTACAGGGGTCACCTTGGGCTGTGGGCATACCCCACCATCTGCCCCAGGTCTGCCCGTGTCGGGAAAGCTTATTTCTGTGCTACATTCTTTTTTCCCAAATCAGTAACGTATGGTGCCTGCTTTCATAGTGTACTGTTGCATTCAAGAACATGCTAAATAAAAAAAACATTAAATGCAAGGAAAAAAGACCATCCGATAGCATGGTTAATTGTGAGGGATCTCAGGCAGGGGCGAGCGGCGTGGGACACAGTCCTTGGGGGACAGCCCCCGAGTGGCCGACTGTCCCTCGTCAGTCATCAACCTCCAGGCAACCAGAAGCCCACAGACCTGGGAAAGGGACCATCCATGCCGGAAGAAGCCACACGCCGCCCCTGAATTCGTCCTCCCCCCTACGAGGCCTTGGGGATTATTCTCCCAAGCCTCCAGCACTTTCCAGACAAGTTGCGGAGGCTCGGCCTGTCCCGCGTGCTGCTGTGCTGGCGGAGTGGCGTGGTGTCTCCCTGCACAGCCAGAGCCCGGAGGAAGTGCGCTCTGGGCTTGCGCTTCACGGCCCAGCAGGGCTTTGCCCGCTCTGGATCAGTGTGGCGGCCGCCAGCTTCATACATCCCGCGAACACCTCCAGCCCCCCTCGAGACTGCACGGGCGCCTCCAGCCCTCTCTGAATGTGATGTTTGCTACCTGCTGTGCACTGATGTCGTCTCAGAGACGTCATTCATTGTTATCTTCTTCTTTATTTATGTTTCCTGTTTAGAAATTGGCCCCTGGTTGCGGGAGTTCAGAGCGAAGGACGCTGTGGATTTCTCGCAGTTAACATTTGACCCAGGACAGAAAGAGCTTATTGTAGGAGCAAGGTGAGAGATCTAATGTTTTGCCACTGCAGATGTGTTCAGACTTTCTTCTGCATCTGTGCGCTTACACGTGTGTCTCTGCCGTGCCTGAGAACGGTGCGTGTCGTCAGGTGACGGCTGGTCGGAGGGTGACGGCTGCTCTCCCAACGGCTGCTCGAGGGCCCCTCCCACCGGCCAGCAGCTGTTCCCGTGTGAGTTCAGCCACTGTGTCCACCCGGTCCTCTGGAAGGCTGCCTGTTGTCCACTGTAAGACAGGAACTGAGGCAGAAGGTGGAGAAACGTGTGGCCCAGAGGTGCACGCCTGTTAAGATGGGCCCAGATGGAGTCAGGCGGTGTGCACACAGCGGCCCGTGTGACACGGGGCCCGCGCTTAGTTTTTCCGTGAAACTGTACAGTCCCGAGGCCGTGCTGTGCCTCCCCAGGCCCGTCGGTACCTTCCTCGGGACCTCGATTGGGTCACGTAGCAGTCAGTTGGGAGCCCGAGGAAGCCGTTCTATGTTCACGTGGGTCTTCCAGTCTGCCGACAGGCCGCAGGGCTGGAGTGACTCTGCTCCCCTCCCTCCCACAGAAATTACCCGTGGTCCCCGCGTTCCAGGCACCAACCTGGGGGCGCGTACGGGATCAGATGGCTCTCTGCATCCATCTCTGAGCAATGACTTTCCATGTGAGAACGGCCGTCTGTAGCGTGGGCTCCGGGCAGCCGGGGGAGAGACAGGAGCGACAGGGCGGGGTGCTCACAGTGCGGGCAGATTTGTGACACTGTGCGGTGGCCTGCAGAGATCCCGCGGGGGCAGCAGGCGCCCGGGTGACGCTGACAAGCGTAGCTGCACCCTCACACACACGGGTGCTCAGCCGGCCCTGGTCCGCTGGGCCCTGGCCCAGGCTCAGAGGGACTTGGAAGACATGTCCCTGTTGATATACGCTGGACACAGCGCTGGGAATTGTGTCCCGGGGACACTGTCCCTGGGCGTCTCCATCTAAAATCCCTGGTGGCTCTTGCGTGTGTCTCTGGCGTCCCGCCCACCCCAGCCAGGAGGAGCTGGCTCAGACACCACATCCAGCTTGCAGGCACCATGGCGTGGCCATCAGAGCCTTTAGGATCACCAGGAGCAGCAGGTGACCACCCAGGATGCCCACGAAGACTGAGTTGTGAGGCCACCCGGCAGCCCCGGCTGAGTCTCCCATGCCAGGACAGAGCGTGCTGAGGTGGCACCGATCTGAGAGTGAAAGAGCGACCAGGGCTGGACCTGCGTGCCAGCCTGTTCCAGACTCAGCTTTTCCCTTTTATGATCCATCAGTGATTCCTCTCCCTCTGGGTTGTGGTGAGGATGGAAGGAAATCACAGGGAAAGGGACGGTCACAGACACTGGCACCAGGACGCCTGAGAAGTGGGTGCTCTTCTGGGGTCCTTTCTGACCGACAGACATCGCCAGCGAGAAGAAGAATTTGCGGGCAAACTCGGCTATAGGCCAGATATGTCAAGAGGGAGGTGAGCGGGTTATGAAATTTTAAAATCAACCTACCCGCTGGGTTCCTGTTTGGGAGGCTTGAACTTGCAAAAGGAGTGTGGAAGCAGGTGTTTAGTTCTGAAACCCGTAGTGGTTTAGATCTGTGCGCAGCAGGGAAAGCAGTGATGGACTTTGCGTTTGCTCATAGCTCAGCCGGCCCTGGAGAGGCACTTACCGGGGGTTTCGCTTCATGCCTGATGCTTGATGTTGTCAAATGGAGTTCAGCTACAGATTCTTTGCCTCTTCACAGAAAGGGGCTTATTGTGCCGTCTAAGATAAGCCTCCTTCTAGGCGATTGTGGGTTATGCACGCCAGAGGCACCTGCGTCGGAATCCACCAAACTGCTGGAAGGTCCCTAAATTTACCATTCCAGGACGCACATTATCTTTCACATTATTTCAGACTCGTTGACATTCACATCCCATTTCGCCCCAGCCTCTTTAAAAATTAATAGTGTTTTTGTTTTCAACGGTGAGACTCGGGCATTTTCATTTGAGAGCTTGTGGGAAGTACAGTAGGAAGAGCCAGCTACTTCAGAAATAGTCCGAGTTCACCTTTTCTGTCATTCCCTTGCATTGTCTGATTTCTGTCTGTCCTCTCGGAATGGCATTTTCTGAATGCCCCGCACATATCTTTGCCACAAAACCTACCGAAGGCCGTTTACAGGATATCAGAAAGGAAGAATTCCAACACGAAAGAGGATGTTACGGTCGGGAGCGTTTGTGTAGCTGATGGTGAAAGCGACGGTCGTAATGACAGAGCCCAAAGTGGAGACAGGCAGACGCCCCACGCAGACAGAGTCGCGAGAGCAGATGTGAGCATGATTACGCTTTTATTCTCCAAGTGGGTCGGCCCGTCTGCGGTGCTCCCGGTTCCCGGTGAGGATGACAAGCGCTTCCGGGGACTCACCCTGAGATGTATTCTGCGCTGAATTCAAATTTCACTCCAGTGGCAGCCAAGTGAGATCGCACACAGCACAACATTTGACCTCACCGTGCTCAGGACTTCGTTGTATTTTTATGCAGCGTCATAAAGTCACCCAGTAGTGATGGGGGAAAGTCGTGCCAGCCCAAAGCTGTGGGTGTCTTGTAGTGCTCCTGCTGTGTCTTTGCCTGTCCCCTCTTTTCTTCAGGTAACCTGATTCCGGTTAGCATATTCTCCCCTAAAAAGCTTCAGTGGGATACAAACATCTGCATGAAGGGCGTGGCCTTGCAGCCAGTGATAGTCTGGAACCTCAGACATGCACCTTAGGCCTGTGCATGGCACCCGTGAGTCCGGGCGCCCACCTCTGCCCCGGGGGCTGGAGCCATCGCTGTGAAAGCAGTGACCGCAGCACAAGCTTCACAGCAGGGAGCTTGGTAGCAGCAGACGCCGCCGCCGACATATACTATGCCCTTGACGCTTTTTAATTTTAGTTCTTTTTTAAAAAAAGATTTATTTTTATTTATTCATACAAGATCTGGGTGTCGTCCAGAGGTGTGATGGTGAGAGGATGCGCCAGAGACAGAGCGGGGAGCAGAACAGGCAGATTGATGGAGTCCACTGCTGAGGGGGGCCGCGGGCGGGTCAGGAGAGGTCTGCCGCGCCCTGGGGTCAGCTCCCTGCACAGGGATGGAGCGCATGCAGCAGTGGCTGCAAACGCCCTGACTGACCTCTGCACCACCAGGAAGGCCACTAATTTTAGTTCTACCAAAATTACATCACAACATGGCAACATGAAGAACATCAGGAGGAAGCTGCTGGGGTCTCCTTGCCATCTGCCCCCGTGTGAGCCCCGGGCCGCCACCTGCACCATTGACTCACTGCCGGTCTGCGGAGGTGTCCCCGGGTGGGGAGCCGTCTCCCCGCACGCCGTCGCACGGCCAGCAGTGCAGATGCACAGGCAGGTTGGGTGCTGGAGGCAGAAAGCAAGCCCTGAGCTTCCGAGGCGGGGCTGGTCTTCCCAGCGCAGCACGCTGGGCTGGAGTCGCTCCAGCCTACCGTTCGAACCACTGCTTTGTCCAGGGTTTGACTCGACAAAACTGAAAAGGAGCGATGAGCTGCTCTGAAGACGCTGGGGTGGGTTTGCGCTCCGTATTTGACAGTCGCCGAGCAGTAGCGGACTTGACTCAGAGCGAGCTCGGCCTCTCCAGACGAATCGCCCTGGCTCCAAACAAAGGAAGCTGGGCTTTGCATCTGCTTGAAAGCTGTTCTTTAGAATTGACCCACGCCATTCCTCCTCTCCCGGCGGTTATAATTCCCACTTTCATTTTAAAGTTTTACCTTAGAATCGATCTGTTGGAAGCCACCTGTAGCTAAGTGCCTAGGGGAGGTTACTGTGAGAACAGCCATTCTGCTTTGCAGCCACCGCTCCTTTTGCTCCCAAGCGTGTATTTTAGTCTAGTTTAGGCAATTAAAGGGACCTGATGCTGGGCGGAACCCAGGAGAGCAGCGCCCGGCGAGCTCAGAGACATAGTCGCGATGCTCTTTAGGCTGCGTCGAGGTTGATCAGGACTAAGGAGAAGAGCGTGCGGCGAGAAGAGGTGGCTCTCTCCGTGCTGTGACCGTGGTGCCCCCCCGAACCTCTGAACTTCAGGGTCTAGCTACTCTCTCTCCCCTTCCCTTTCCTTCTCGCGTGGGTGCAGGCTCCCAGCAGCATGTTACAAGTGTCTTTGCTTACTGCCCCTTCTCCCCATTCTGTCCCTTCCTCCAGGAGGCCTCTCTACGAGCTAGCCTGGCCTCAGGGAAACCCCTCTCTTTGCTATCTCTTTTCTCTATTAGCTCTAGTAAGGCCCAACAGGGACCGTCCTTCAGCATTGAGTCTCTCCTACCCACCACTCCCCACACCTTTCTGGTGCGCAGAAAGGTGGTTCAGGAGTGTGCGCCTAGCGGACAGGTGGGCTGCAGGTGCTCTTTTGAGACACTTCCAACCTCTGTGCTCCTTTCGCTGTCGTAAAACAAGGGTAGTCCATGCCTGCACTTTCCTGCCTCATCAACCGAGGACAGATACGCTGGTAGCCGGCTCCTTACTTAGTTAGAAACACGGACGCCCTCTCTGTCCCCAGGCCTGCAGTTAGCTGCCTGGCTCCTGTTGAAGGCTAAGCCACCTCTTTATTGGTAGAGGGTGCGTGCTCAGACTTTGGTGCCTCAACCCCGCCCCCACGGGGGTCTCGGAACTGTCTGTTTGCACGGCTGTGCTCTCACGACTCTCATTCATCAGATACTTAGGGAGTCCCCTTTCTGCCATGAGGTATCTTAGGCATCAGGGAAGCAAGGATGGAGAATATTTCTTCAGGCCCAGTGTGAGGCTGGCAGGTGAAGGCCTGAGCTTGTCTTCTGTTTTATAAATAAAGTTTTATTGGAACACAGCCCCATGCTTGCATATTATCTGCATTCGACTGTGCGAGACTTCGCAGAGAGACCCCGTGCGGCTCAGGGGAGCGCAGCCTGACCGGGCTGGTGCTGGTGAGGAGAGGAGCCGCAGCGGTGGGTGAGCTGGAGTTGGCAGTGGCTCATTTCCAGGGGACGCCAGTATGAGCCCCTCCACTGTGAATCCAGGCACCCGGTGGGCGCTGCTTGGAAAGCCTGTAGGGGCGCCTCATCCACGCCTTTCTCAGGTCCCCTGAGTTAGACCCTCTGGAAGACCCGTGGTCGGTCAAGCGCCTGCCCATCTGCTGCCAGCAAGCCCGAGAACCCCGTCGCGGGTGTCAGGAGCCCAGGGGTTTCCTGCATCTGCATGTTTATGGGCTCAGGTGTGTTCAGGAAGATGCTTCCACGCTGCTGTGCTCAGAATGGCCTGGGCCGGGGCTGCAGGGAGGGCCAGCGGGGGGCGGGCATGGTCAGTGCAGTAGAGAGCCCAGCATGGGCCAGGGTACTGGAGGTGGAGGTGAGAGGCAGCTCAGAGCGCCAGACAGTGGGTGAGTGAGGGCAGAGGTCAGGCATATCTGGGGTGAGAGCCCGGAGCCCGAGGGACAGTCGGCGTGGCAGTCCGCCATTGCCTTTGGGGAGTGAGCTGTAAATCCCACTGTCTGCAGATAGTGGACCCCGACCTGGGTTCCACTCACGCTGATAACTCAGAGAAACAGTTGGAGATGGAGATATTTTGAGGAGTGAATGGTGACAGGCGAGCGCAGATTAAAGGAGTATGAGAACGCAGGTTTGCTTTTCAAATGAAAAAGGTTCTCTATTAATGGAAAAATGGAAAGGAGCAGATCCAATACCCAGTGGACCTGCAAAAGCAGAAGTTGTTTGAGTTAAACTTAGAGCAATAAGTAATCATTTGGAATCCTCAAAGCACTTATAGCTTTGCAGGTAACGAAGCAAATTTTTTTTTTAATTATTGGTGACATTGATTAATAGCTTTGTGCCCTAATATGCTTGTTGGGGGAGGTTTTTCTGATTTTATATCTTTGAAATTTCTAATAGTATTGGTCTTAATTATTGCAAGCCTCCAAAATCCATCTTTGCTTTAATTCTGCTTGCTAAATAACAAGAGACCACTCACTACCTATGCCTCTTAATCTTCATATTTTAATGTTCAAGATGCTATTAAAATGGTTGGGTCTTAGTGCTGAGGTATTCTTTGAGACTTATTTCTAAAACCAACACTTCAATGGATTTGAAATCAGCTTTTGGGACTAGGGAATGAAATAAGCCAATAGGATTCTGGGAGATGGATTACTCAACATGTAGGTTACACGTAGATTACAATAAATACAGAATCATTCAAGATTTTTCATAGCCGAATGTACATTTTGAGGGTGATTTTGAGAGTGATGGGGACTCTCAGATGGGGGGCTGCCCGTAGCACCATGCGCTCCGCACAGGCCTTAAAAATGTATTTAATAATAGTAATAATAGTGAACAGTTATATACCAGAGACGCTTATGGGAGTGGCCTGGGGAATGGGATCAAAAATGGGGGTGGGGGAGAGTGCACTGGACTATGGTGATGCACACGGATGATTTTGTGATGGGAAGCCCACGGGGATTGCAACTGAAATGGGAAAAGCCACAAAATGATGTAAAAACAAACTATTACATTATTAAAAAATGTATTTAAAAAAACTTAGCATTCGGCCCTCCCTGGTGGCGCAGCGGGTTAAAGCACAGCACTGAGAATCTAAAGCCGCTTCCGCATGAGTTCCATCCCCGCCTGCCCCCGGAGGAGATCCACAGGGCGCGGCAGACCTCTCCTGACCCGCCCGCTGCTCCCCTCAGCAGTGTACTTCGGTGATCTGCCTGTTCTGCTCCCCACTCTGTCTCTGGTAAATCCGCTCACCCTCCGCATCTCTGGCCTGTACCCCAGTTCTGTATGAATAAATAAATAAATCTTTAAAAAAAAAAAAACTTAGCATTCATCACCTGACTTAAAAGCAATCCAGCCAGTTAAACATAGCGTTATGTATTTAGTAGAGTCTGGTTATGTCAAAATTTCATCAAATGCCCCCAAATTTGTGGAAAAAGTACATGAAAGATACTTTATAGTGCTTATAATTACAGAGGAAATAAAGACTCCTGTAATTTGTTTAGTGCCAGCATGATGAAAAGTCTCAGAAACGCCATTACAGATAGGTTGGCCAACAGTATGAGCTTTGTAACATGATATAAACAAATCATCATAGTCTCTAAAATTATTGATATGATTGCTACATTAAATATCTGCCTTTAGATACTTAAAATATTTTCCATGGGAATACTCTAAAGGAGAGTTACGACTTCTCCTTTAGCTTCAAAGTCACAGTCTTATATTTTAATCTCCAATTCTACCAATGCCATTGACATTCCTGCGCCAGGTAGGTTGTCACTATATTAACTCCGTGCCAGCTGGATATCGACAACAATTAGCACAGAGCTGTGCAGTCAAGAGAAGTCTGTGCAGATGAGGCTGGCACAGGTACAGGCGAGATACTTCTCAGGTGATGTCGGCTCAGATGTCCTCAAGTGGTGGCAGCTTACAGCACACACAGACACAGTGTGTGCTGTGTCTTGGGACTGCTTCGTCAGCCACCAAGGTCCAAGCTTTTGCTAGACACCAAAACCTGAGTTTCTGTCACTCTCGCTGAGAGCAGATTTGACAGACCTACTTGCTGGCTCGGCTTTCTCTCATACAAAATGCATGTCTGCCTTAATTACTCAGTCTCTGCTCCTCACTTCTAAGCCAGCCTCTACCCTGCATGTTCCAGCAGAACTTGGAATTTTTTCTTTGATTTTTATAGCCGTATTCATCAGAGACCAATTGAGTTATTCTAAGAGAATGTCATTTTAAAACACCTGTGTCTTTCATAATTAATGGAGGTCACAGTTACGTTTTACCGTGTCTCCAGATAAAAGCAGACGTTTAGTTAATATGCTCGCGGTGGCCTCCCGCTTCCTTTAATGCCGCCTGCGGTTACTGCTTTCACGTGAGGACGCCAGTGAGCTTTGTCCACCAAGACCCAGGCTGCTCCGCCAGAGGAGGTGAGCTGGTGCCCAGGCACCTGCCGCTCAGGTCGCTGGGTCTGTGCGAGACACGGGGAAGGGCCCTGCTGTCCGCAGGAGACACGCTCGGGGGAGGGGAGAGGACACGCTCAGGGGTCCGCGGGGCAGAGAACTGGGCGTCCCGGGGGTTGGCAGCCTGCAGGCTAATGAGGCCAGATCGTCTCTGGAGCCTGCGTGCTCCCGTGTCTGCCTCCGAAAAGCAATGCAGTGGGGCTCTGACCGCAGTGCCAATTTGGTCCCCCGGCATTCTGGAGAAAACGTAGGCCCTTGGTGGTGGGCGTGTTGCAGCTACAGCCCGCTGAAGGATGTGTGCTGTACCTGCAGATCACACACCATGCTGCGGCCAGTGTCACCAGTAGGTCAGTGGGAGAATGCATAGATGAAGGAATGAATGAAGTCGGCCATCCCAAGGGGAGCGGAGCGCATCCTCTCATTCACGACAGCCAAAACTAGGGGAAGCTTTGCAGCCTGGGTGCCGGCTGGCGTGCCTTGTGCCTGTGGCGAGCGGGTAAGCAGGAGGGCAGCTCCCGCCGCCGTCCGCCGTGAGCCGCTCCTCTGTGGAATCCAGCCGGCCTCGGCTTCCCGCCCCCCTGCTGCAGAATGGCAATGGCCCTGGCCGCTCCCCGTTTACACCTAGGGGTGTCATGAAAATTAATGAGGACCCCTGAATGCTTTGTGCTGCTCAAGACGGGCCCTAATGGAGGGACTGACCTGCACAGGGCATTTGTTTAGCACCCCCCGCTGGCCGGGGCAGGAGCAGCGCTCCTTCGGGACGGGAGGGGGGGAACTTTCCCCCGGAACCAGCAGGCTGGCCTCCGGCCCTGCTCTCTCCGTTGCCAGATGCAGGGGCGGCCTCCCCTGGTGCCCTGGGAGCAGCTCCCTGCAGAGGCCATAGAGCTGACTTGGGTGTGCCAGTGGCCAACATCCGGGAAGAGGCATTTTTATTGCCTTTTGAAGGTTCTTTTTTTTTTTTTAAAGATTTATTTATTTTTATACAGAACTGGGGTACAGGCCAGAGATGCAGATGGTGAGAGGATTCACCAGAGACAGAGTGGGGAGCAGAACAGGCAGATCTACGAAGTACACTGCTGAGGGGAGCAGCGGGCGGGTCAGGAGAGGTCTGCCACGCCATGTGGTCACCTCCAGGACCACAGCGGGAATCGAACTCATGCGGAAGCGGCTTTAGATTCTCAGTGCTGTGCTTTAGCCCGCTGTGCCACCAGGGAGGGCCTGAAGGTTCTTTTTTATAACCTCTAGCTTCGCAGGTCATTGGCCTGAGCTGTGAAGGATCCGGCTGTCCTGGGCGGTTCGGGGCCCTCGCTGGCCGTGCTGGTTTGGAAAGTGCACAACCCGGCTCTCACCGAGCGGCTCGCAAGCTGCAGAGCCACGTTCTTGCCTTCCTGGCTCTCAGGTCCCAGCAATGTCTTGTCTCGACCGTCACGGCTGAAAATCGTAACAGATAAAGTGAGTTCTGAAATGTGTAATATTCCATCTTTCTAAGCTGGGGAGACCCAGCAAGGCAGTAAATGGACTGCCTGGTTTCGTGTAGACCAGCTTGCATCAAACAGAAGTTTGAAAGCACCTGTCAGCTACTTGTCTACAAAATCAGGCAAACAACAGCAACAGAAATGTAACCAATCAACCTACCCAAAAATAGACCTTAAACAAATAATGAGGCTATGTAAGATGACAGAGACTTCTGATAACGCCACTCTCAAAACTTCAAGTCAGTTTAACAAATGGACTATGATAAAGGAGGATGATATAGAAGTACCACTTGAATACATTTTTCTAGTAAGAATTGTTTTATTTCCTGTATGCGTTTTCATTGAACCTGATTTTGAGATATGGCTCTCGGCTGCAAAAAATAGCATGACTTGCATAGCATTCGTCAGCATTTGTTGAAATCGGCCGTGATGACAAGTCTTCCCCCGAGGGCCCCAGAGCTCTGCTGGGTCGTGCCGTGTGGCTCAAAGGACACAATCACTTATGGATTTGTGTTACTTAAATAAACTGGCAGATTGTAGTTTAGTGCTCATTTATTAAATGAAGAAACTTGGCCACTTGTAAGATAAGGCTGGGCGGCAGTTTCGGGATGAATTCAGGGAAAATAAAAGCGAGAAAAAAGGCACCATTTAGTCATCCCCCCCAGTAGGATTATGATGTTCTCGTAATGGGGAGACATATGTCACAGTCAGACCCTGGTCCCAGAAGCAAGTCGATTACCGAGACTCAAGAGCTTATCATTAGTGGCTCTAAGACTTGACTTGTCTCCAAATGATTTGTGAAAAGTACTTGTGAATGAAGACGAGAAGTAATTTTACCGAAGACCGCTCACTGTGTGTCTATGTGTCTGCCCATGGGCCTGTGGGTGTGCTTGGAGCTGGTGAAGTCGCCTGCGACTTTGAAGGCCACCAGTGACGCCAGGCAGCCCAGTGAGACACAGGCACCAAGGGTGGGCTTGTTCTTCATCCCAGGACTCTCTGGCTCCTAATGATCTCAGATAGATCACATCACACCCCTTCATTTTGGGGAGAGAACTCATTAATAAAGTGAGGGGTATATTCTAGTGATACCTCTCAGCTCTATAATTCTTGGATTCTGTAATTTTTCTTTTAGATCAAAAATTCAAGGATGAGTTAAAAGAATCATCTATTTATATTTTGTAGCCAAGAAAAGACAGTCAAAGGAAGAGTTTAAATCTTTTTTGGATTTTCTCTGTTGTAGGCCAGTGAGCACAGTGGTGATGGTGGTGCTGGTGCTGGTGCTGGTGGTGGTGGTGATGATGATTGTAATCGGGATGTGTTGGTGGTGATGATGGAGGTGATGGAGATGATGGTGGTGATGATGATGGTGATGATGCTGGTGATAGGGATGATGGTGGTGGTGATGATGTGATGGTGATGATGGTGGTGATGATGGTGATAGGGATGATGGTGGTGGTGATGATGGTGGTGGTGATGATGGTGGTGATGATGGTGATAGGGATGATGGTGGTGATGATGGTGGTGGTAATGATGATGGTGATGGTGATGATGATGGTGGTGGTGATGATGATGGTGATGATAGTGGTGATGGTGTTGGTAGTGATGGTGGTGATGATGATGATGGTGAAGATAGTGATGATGGTGGTGGTGGTGGTGGTGGAGGTGGTGATATTATATCTCATATGATATTATATCTGATATGATATTATATCTCATATTTTGTCCTAGTTAGCACAGCCCTCCTCTCTGTTCCTTCCATTCCCCTATTCCTCTATATATTAAATTATTAACGAAGAACTGGTGCAATGGCACTACTGACTCACTGACTCAGTTGTCTGGGGGAGGAGGAGGGCTGGAATCCACTGGAAACGCCTGCAGGTAGGCAGGGGGTATCTGAGAAGGGAAGCAAATATTCAGCAGAGCTAGATTTGCTTGGAGAGATGTGGCACATTTGTTACTGTAAATCAGGTTCTAACTCTCTTAGTCTGCTCAGGCTGCTATAACCCAGCGCTACCCACCGGGGTCTTGTTGACAACAAGTTGTTGATGGTTCTGGAGGCTGAAGTCCAGAGTGCTGGGTGAGTGGGTTCCAGAATGGCCTTCTTAGGTTCGCCTTCTGGTTCTTCTCTGAAGGGTTTATCTGTGTGTGAACTTCTAGCTTCTCACCGCAGCCCTGCTGGTTTCTGGTGCCTGTTTCTCACCAGGGGAGAGCTTGGGGATCCCCAAATGTTCAGCAGGCTCCAGTGCTGTCGGGTTGGCAGCCTCCCCCCCCCCCACACACACACAGACACAGGGAGGCCCTCCTGCAGGAGACCTGCCTCTGCTGGGCACCGTCCTTTGTCATCTGCAAAGGCAGCCGTCGCCTGTGCCGCAGAGAGGGCTCCGGCTGCGTGGAGCGGGGAGGGCACGTGTTCCCACGTGGTGCAGCTGGCATGTGCAGGGCAAAGCTTCTCTCATTATCTCAGAGGCAAATGGAGGGGTGGAGAGTGTGGCAGGAGACTGTAGGATTGGTCAATTCTCACTGAGGGCAGGATGGCTGTGCCCCATGTGAGGCAATTGTGAGGAACCCTGAGAACACCCTAGAAGTGAACTCAGTGCACATTCTTCCTCCAGCCGGGCACACGCACACGTGGGTGCCAGTCAGCACTGCAGGAAACCATGGCTCTGTTCTTCCGAGACACCGCGGATGCCTCTTGGTCTTGTCCAGGCTACACGCTGGGTCTGAGCTGGCATCACTTGTCCCTTGTACCAAGACTTTGTGCCCTCCTGTCATCTACCCACCTTTCTAGATAGTAAAAGTGATCTGCTTTTGTTTTTTTGCTAGGACTGGGAGAATGCTGTTATTCTCTTAGTTCCATAAAAATAACCTTGGGTCACGCCTGCTGTTCCCCTCAGCAGTGTACTTCATAGATCTGCCTGTTCTGCTCCCCGCTCTGTCTCTGGTGAAGCCTCTCACCGCCCCTGCGCCTCTGGCCTGTACTCCAGTTCTGTATGTACAAATAAATAAATCTTTAAAAAAATTAAAAAAAAATAACCTTGGGTCAGTGCATTGATACTACACCCCCACCTTCCCAGAGACCCCGCCCCATGCTCCTGAGGTCTTAGGGTCTACTCTCCACTCTGTGCCATTGTTTGCATCTGGGTGATCCTCTGGACAGTCCCTCTATCCAGCCCTGGGGTGCTGCCCCTAACACACCAGCTTCTCATCTGCAGGAAGGTGAGGTGGTGTTATGTGACTGGAGTTAGAGGCCAAAGCATCACATGTGAGGAAAATTCATAGTCTCTAAAAGCTACAGTTTCGAGTGCAAACCTACCATACCCACATCTGTGTTGTGTGTTTGCCCTGCACTGCTGATCTGTCATATACTTAATGGTCCTTCCCACTCGTTGGTAACTGATACTTCCCTGGTCTCTGACTTCATCCTTCACACATGGACGCCAGGGATGACCATAAGCCTTGACAGAAGGACAAATTCAAGCTTTCCACATACCATACACAGATGCATCTAGCACTGCAGACCATCATTGCACTCAGCCATCAGGGATTCAGAGCCTGCACATGCTGAATTATTCACAGGTGCATGCCCCCAGTGAATGTAAGCAACAGACCTGTGAAGTACCATTTAATAACAGGTCCAGAACCTCATGCCTGCATCCCAGTGTCTTTTCCAAGGAGATCAAGGGAACCATCGATTTAGATGTCCTTTGGTCTCACTCTCCTGCTCTCTCACCCTCACATACACCCGAGCACCCCATGCCTAAAGTTCTCACAGTCTCAGGCACGTGTCTGTTGATCTGCTGAGTGCCTCTTGGAACTATGAGGTCCATGGAAAACTGGGCTACATACGTTCCTGGCAGGAGGGCCCACTGGGAGCCAAACATCAGCATTTTCTCCTACTGTTATCATCTCTGTGAGTGTAGACTTCCGCATCTATTAAAAGTAAAACTTCTCTTTTTGTGTTTTGTAGAAACTACCTCTTCAGGCTGCAGCTGGAGGACTTGTCTCTGATCCAGGTACGTGCAATTCATTTTCTCAAGCTTTCCTGTCCCGTCCCAGTCAGCTCCCCGTGGGCGGGACGGAAGACAGGCTCCTGGAGGGGTGTCCGTCCAGGTGGGCGCTGCGCCTCGTGGTGGGTGGAGCGGGCCCCGCGGCTGCTCCGTTTGATGCGAGTCCCGGCCAGGTTCAATTCCCAAGCCGTTGTTTGGCGCTGTGGCGGCCCCTCCTCCCTCGCGGGCACAGTCCTCCACCAGCGTCACGGTGCGCCCAGGGCATTGCCTCGTGCCTGTATGCACCTTCTGGGGTTAGAGACATTGTGGATTCGTTTGATGCACTCAAATGAATCACGCTTGCAAAAGATTCCCCTTGGGAAAGAGCTTTGGCTTTTCTTTATCTTTTATAATTGAAGAGATATGAATCGGGCTAAAACCCACCTGTAGCAAATAAGGGCTGCTGCATCTCAACCCCCTTGCTTCTGCTTCTGCGGCTGGAGAACGGCCGCCATCTTTGTGCTTGATGTAGCATTTGCCTCAGTGGCAGACCTGGTCCGGAACCCGCTTCGGTCACCCGCGCGCAACCTGTCTTTTAGAAAAGCGCAAGAGGCGGGAGCTGGAGAGGCCCAGGCGCCAGCCCCTGCCTCCCTGTCTGGAGCTCACTGTTGAGTGAACCAGCATCCTTGACTTGTGTCGTTTGCAAAATGTTTACCAGCCTCTGTATCAGAGCCCCGATGCCTGGAGGGGAGCTTTATAACACTGGTGTGTGGAAACGTCTGGGAGGTGGTGAAAGCTGGGGCTTGATAGTCAGTCTGTCTCGTACTGGGCAGAGACAGCCCACAAGCCAAGCTCATGTGGGTAAAAAGCAAGGACTTCGGAGGCTGGACTGGAGGTCGAGCCCCAGTCCCTGGCACTGTGGGGTTTCTGCTCTGGGCAATGTCACAGAACCCCCCGCCCTGCACTGCCATTGCCAAGTTAATAAATCTCCCCAGAGGATGGGCACACTAATTGCTGACCATGGGCACTCATACCTGGTACAGTCAGATGCTAATTGTTTTGTTTCTTAAAGATGGATGACAATAAAGAATCCGTTGTTATCCTAATGGCTTCTTCATGAGCGGTGAACTGTCTCATCACCACCATTTACTGTATCACGGAAATCTTTAAATGATTTGATGGGTGGCTAAAGCATGGATGTATTGAGAAGAGATCAGAATGATCAGCCATTTAGCTCAAATGTGTGTTCCAAGTCTGGCTTTCAATCATCTTTTATAGAAAGTGTTCTCTCTCCCTGGAGGAGAGGGGCCTTATCTGATGCCCGTTTTGATTTTCATGGTATAGATGATGTGCTATAGTATGTGTTATAAAGGCGGTGTGTGTATATACTGGGGTGTGTGTATATATACTGGGGTGTATATATATATACTGGGGTGTGTGTATCCAGGGTGTGTGTATATACTGGGGTGTGTATGTAAACTGGGGTTTTGTCCATACTGGAGTGTGTCTATACTGGAGTGTGTATATACTGAGGTGGGTGTCTATACTGGAGTGTGCGTATATACTGGGATGTGTATAAACCAGAGTGTGTACATGCTGGTGTGTGTATATACTGGGTGGATGTGTATACTGGGGTGTGTATATACTGGGGTGTGTATATACTGGAGTGTGTGTACATACCGGGGTTTGTCTATACTGGGCTGTGTGTACATACTGGGGTGTCTGCAGGCATGTGCTGGTACATGGTAATCCCTGCTCCTAGCTGCTCGCTCTCTGGGCTGGAAGGTTCGAGAGGCTTTGTCCTCTTAGCAGAGTGAACACCCAGTACGTGGCTTCTTTCCAAATATAATTCCCCACGTGAAGGAGACAAGCTTCTTAGAGAAGCAGCTGTTTCTGGGGCTGGAGAAGGAAAGGTTCCTGTTCAGCTTGGAAGATCTTGTTGTTTTAGAAATTAAGAAAATATTAAAGGAATAAGGAGAATATGTGAATAAGATCTAGAGTCCAGCTGAAGTGAACTTGCTGAAGAAATCTGAGTCAACTTGGTGGTCAGCGTAAAAAGCAGTAGTATTGCATTCGAATACATTGCGTAAGCCCGAGAATCCACGAGTAAATACTAACATTGAAAATAAATGGCTGAGCACAAAACCAAGGCGCATTCTCCCTTACGGTTAAAATTCCGAATACTGAACACCGAAGGGATATTTCATTTACAGTTACCATTTGGCAACCATCACCCTAAAGATGGCTCTCGCATCACTTTTCCTCCTGCTTTGATCACAGCAGTTATTTCACCAGAACAAAGCTTTCGGAGAGAGAGAAAAATGCACTGGCTTCAGGCTAACAGGCAGCACTTTGCTGTGGGGCCGCCCACCCTCAGCCCAGATGGACGTGGCCAGAGTGTCCTGCAAACAGGCTCCGCAGCTTACTGCCCGCCGTGTCTTTCTGCCCTTCTTGGGAAATAACTCCAGACCCTCTTGGACCTTGTGCTGTTGCCGAGGGGAGGGATCTCAGCCTGTTCTCTCTCACAGCTGCGGGAATAAGCACAGCTTCTGCCTGGCTGCGGTGTCCAGGCTGAACACGTCTCTGATGACCCGGTCAGTGTCGGCAGGGGGAATCCTTCCAAAAGTCAGTAGATGTGGGCTTTGTTTCCTGTATACTTAATCTGGGAGTTGAGCTTCAGCCCGCTCAGTTTCTGCACCAGCGCTTCTGGAGCGAGGACTCACTGGTGTCACCGTGGGGGGTGGCTGTGGCCCCTAGCGGGTGGACAGCAGGACACTGCCTCTCCTGGCTTTGCAGGCAACGGCGTCCAGCTGGAGAACGCAGGCTGGGCCGCCACTGCCCCCTCCCGCCTTTGGGAACCCCTTTTCCGGTGTGACCGTAACAGTGCTGGACTCTGGTTGACTCTGGGATTTCTGCTGTGCTGGGGAACGTTCCGTCTAGGTTTTTCTCCTATATTTAACCAAACACACATGTGACTCTTTAGTGACGGTTTCCTCAGAAGCTTCTGGGAGTCTTGAGTTTAAATTGCTTCCGTTTATTAATATGAAATTAAATTTAAAAATGAATTGAGTCAATCTGTAATGCCAACACCCTCTCTAATGGGCCATAACAATGTGCTCTAACTACTCTCTGTTGAGAGTCTTCTATAGGATTTAAGAACGATGCATGAATTAATAATTGAGAGTAACTATTCAGATTTAGAGTAACTGAACAGATAACTGTCCAGCCCACACCGACTCAGTGTCAACACCAAGTTCTGTATTTCAGCTGGACTTTAGCCCCCAGCGTCCTCAGGAGTCATGCTGCGTTTTTGCTCTCCAGGTTTAACCTCGTGGTGACGCAGACCTAGAAGGCATCCAAGAGGTCACCTTTACAAGGGCCTTCCCAGCGCCACACACTGAGGTGTGCAGGCCACAGCTCCTTTCCTCGGGGCGGCCGTGCCTGGTGCGTGGGCCTGGCCAGCCTGTGGGGGTCCCCGGAGCCGCGGTCTGCACCTGCTGCCCCTGGCGCGCCCGCAGGGTGGGCCAGTTACACTAGAGACTGCCCCGGCCACAGAGTCTAAGCTCTTCCCGTCTGACCCCTTAGGGGAAAGTCGCTGACCTCTGAGGGGCTTTGTGCACAGCAGGGTCTCGGCAGGTGTCCCTTGCCAGGTGAGTGTGCCTCCTTGCCCGATGCTTTGTGTTGGGAATTTTTCACCCACTGGGTCTTTGTTGACTCTCCCCGTACAGTCATGTCATGGTCTCACGTCCACTGACCTGGGGTTGCCACCTTAAGCCAGTGCAGTGACTTCGCCCTCTACATCCCTCCCTTTGAGCAAACCCCCAGTCAAGAACTGTTTTATCTACTCATTTATTCAATCACATTTCCTTTCCTTTTCCCATAACTTGCTGGGGGGTTTAGTGTTGCTTATGCACATTTTATACGGCCGAGCAATTACGATCTTACAGTCTCAGAGTATTAGCCGAGGCAGCTAACTGCTACGAACGCACAACCCCGCGCCCCGGTGCGCACGCACAGCGCTGCCCCTCCTGCAGGCGCGGGGCTCCCTTCTTGCCACCCTCAGAGCCCAGCGTGGTCTGCTCTGCGGCACATCCCTCCCCAGCGCCCACGCACACCTTGGGGAGCGTGGAGGGGAACGGGGGGGGGGGGACTCACCGCCCTGCCGGGGCGCTGCCCGGTCAGGGTCACCATGTGGCCCTGGTCTGCGCTGCGTCACGGGGCGGGGCTGACGCTGCCCCGCTCCCCGGGCAAGGGCAGCGGCTCTGACCCCCGGTGCGGGCGGGTTTGCATCTTCTGCCAGACAGCGGAGGAAAGCGGGGCCCCCGCTGGAGCTGCCCGTCTCGGCTCCACCCGCCCCGCCCGGCGTTCTGCCCACAGACAGATCTATTCGCCCTGCGGACATTTCCGTAGGTAACAAAGTGGGGGTACTCTGCGCAACCCACTTAACTAGTTTTCTCCATGCTGCGTTTGGAGGAGCCCCGGGCGTAGACGGGGCGCCCCGCCGGCTCCCTCTGCCGCCCCCCTTTTGTTTTCAGGCAGATTCTCCTTTTCAGGGAAACCGTTCCTGGGCTGGGGAACTCGGCCTCAGGCTTGCTCACCTGCTCGGATGCTCCCCAGCGCCCCCCCACCCCATGCGCATGCGCTGTCAGCCTGCCGGAGGCCACTCGCAAGCCCGCTAGGCGTCCCTGGGGCGGAGCTCGTGAGGAGCCCCCAGCACTCTGGCAGTCGGCACCCTGGGTGCTGTGTCCCTGCACCGCGGCCGCTGCTGCCGTGTCCGGCTGGCGCCCGGCTGGCGGGGAACATGGCTGCTAATTTGACTTCTAATTGGGGCCTGAGTTTGGGGCAGCTCCTGGACGCCTGCACGGACAGGTGCTTTGGCTTTATGGAAGGCGTGCTCTGGGCAGGTGGGGAGGGGGAGCAGAGAGGAGCAGCGGCCTGGCCCCAGGGAGGTGTGAGCGCCCTTGGCTCGGCTGGTTCCTTTGAGGCAAAGGGGCTGATGAATGCCACCTCCCTCTTGTCCTTAGCGACTACAGACTTTGAGTTTGAGGAGCATGTGACGGTCTCCCAAGGGCGCGCCCGTCGTCAGCTTGGAGACGTGCTGGGACAGAGCAGCTGTGAGCCGCAGCAGCAGCGAGCTGGGGCTCAGCAGAGCGGGAGCCCCGCGGTAGTACCCACTGCTGCGCACCCTTGTCTTGGCCAAAGTCACCAGCCCCGGCGCCCAAGGAAGTGACCCGTCCTTGAGCCCGGACACTCCCTGCGCCCGGTCCAGACCTGCGTGCCCCGTGGCTGGCCTTAGCCACGTCTGAGGTGATGTCCCGTTGCAGCCTCAGAAGCCACGTTGGCCCGAATAGGAATGTTTCTTAGTCGTGTGTATCATTTAGTGTCTTGACGCGAAGTAACACGAAGCCTAGAGGTTTCGAGAGCCGAAGCCAATACCCTCTGACAATGGCAGCTGCGGGGCGAACAGGGGCCCCCTGCTCTGACCCCCGAGGACTCGCTGTTCCTCTCGCAGACGTCCGGCTCCCGGACGCAGCTCTTGGCACGCTCTGCGCTCTGCGCTCTGCGCCCAGGGCCCAGCGCCATGACCCTTGCTGTGCGCCTCTCCCCAGAGGCCGACACAGCCAGCAGGC
>NW_004567108.1:2017398-2028448 GCF_000260355.1 Condylura cristata | reverse complement strand
GCGGGGTACCCGCGCGCCCCTGGCCTGCTTCTCGCGTCGCCCGTTAGCGGGCGCGTCTCCCCTTGTGCGTAGGGCACGGCGTCTGTTTTTTTATTTGATAGCATTTTGCGTCGTTCTTCGTTCGTGGACACGGCGTGTTCTCTCCGCTCGGGGGGAGCCCCGTAGACCTCCCCCCAGCTCACCCCATGCCTCTTCACAGCCCTGCGCGCCCCCTCCCTGGCTCGGCCCTCCCTCCCCCTCCCCTGCAGAATGTCTCTGATTTATAGCTGCCTGTTAATTTTGTTTTCTTAATCTATTATGATTACTTTTTTCCTGATGCCTTATTTTGTTCTCCGGCATTCCTCGTGTTGGTGAAGCCACCCCATCTTTTTCCCTTTCTTCCTGGCTTATAAGTCAGAAGGACACAATAGTTTATCTGTTTTATCAGTTCTCACCAGCCTGGATTCTCTTCAGCCTCTACAGATGAAAGGACATCATCTGTTCTGGTTTTATCGGATTGGCTGCAGAGGATACTCCTTGCAGCTCCATCAAAGCTTCAGCTATTGCTTACATGTGTTCTAGAAGCACAGAGACAAGAGGCCCACTTAGAAGGTCCCTTTAGAAGTGTCCACTTAGTGAACAAAAAGTCACTAAGGGCGCTCCCCAGTGGCACAATGGGTTTAAGGGCAGCACTGCAGGCTGGCCATAGCAGCTTTAGTGCGGGTTCGATCCCCGCCCCAGAGGTGACCACATGGCGCGGCAGACCTCTCCCACTATGTACCTGGGGAATCCTCTCACCGCCCCTGCCCCTCTGGCCTGTACCCCAGTACTGTATCACAAATAAATAAATCTTTAAAAAAAAGTCACTATGAATACATATGAAGTTGTGGTAATATGCTCAGACCAAAGGGCTCATCAAGTTTCTTTGCCCCCAACTCGTAAGCATCATTTGAATAAAAGAGCATTGAAATCCAAAGCAGTCTTAAAGGATAGCATCTGTTTCGGTTCAATACTGTGGATAGAATCCAGACTGATCTTACACCCACCAAAACCAACATTTACACGGCCACAGAGGCATGGAAGAGGAACATGTCTGTGAACCTTAGACACGCAGACCCTGAATTTAAAGAGGGTTGAAGCCTAGGGTCATCCTTTGCTGGAAACCTGGGAAGCCAAGAACACAGGAAACGATAATCCTGAATGGGGGGCCAAAGCCAGTCAGTGCGACGGCTTCTTCAGGCTCAGGGGCTGCCCGAGGGGGGTGACATCGGTGACAGGGAACTCTCGTCAGTATTTGGGGGGGGGCATTGAAGCTTGAACACTCACGATTACCAGTCTGCAGGGCAATCAGCTGCCAGCTCTAACTTTCTTTATAGGTCCCACCTGTAAAACAGCAAAGCCAACAGAACCAGAAACTCGGAGGAAAGAGACAAGAAATCACCCTAATCCTGCTGAGACGTGACGTTGTATTGCTGAAACAAGGACGGATAAATTTTCTGTTTATTAGAAAGCACTTTGTTGATAATTATTCCATCAAAATTGACAGTGACGATGGCAAATGAAATGAGGAGTTTGCTAAGACCTTGCAGAACAGTGACGAGCTGAGAGGTGGCAAATGAAGGCATGTGTGTGAACAGCGCGTGGTTGATCCCGGCACTCAGGTCAGAGGCCCCAGCACAAGACAGCGCAGAACCGTGTGTCCAGGGTGCGGGAAAGAGGCTCCCTGCGCAGAGACGTGCTGTAGGCCTTGGGGCAGCTCGGAGGAGGGGAGAGTTGCGGAAGCCGCCTTTCTGGAAGGCGCTGCAGTAGCCAGACTGCTGCGGCATATCGGGAGCCCATGCAGGCTGGTGGTCGGGCAAGGGACACTCTGTCCCGAGGACACAGCAAAGGAGCAAGAGGCCTGCTCCAGAGTACATGTCCGGGACCCCCAACCCCACACCGTGTTTCAGAGCTGAACCCCGAGCGGCCGTCTTTGGGAGGTGAGCACGTGCAGCAGGCTTGTGAGGCCAGCCAGAGCCCAGCCCTCCCACCGCCTCAGCCCGCAGCCAGACCACAGGGTCCTCACGGACCCCAGGTCCCCAGCTTCTTGGGCTCCTCCTCCCCCCGCCCAGCCCTGTGAGCAGCACCTTTCTGTATGGGCCCCTCGTCTATGGTATTTTATTATAGCTGCCTGAGCAGGTGAAGACAAGACCGTTATTAACTTCCAGAAAAGCAAAGTTGTTTTGAGAAGGCACGTTGGGTGGCGCCCAGATGAGTCACTTGGACTAAACCATCGCTGGCTGCCGAGCACAGCCACAGCTGTGGGCAGTCACTCTGGAGGCGGCGAGGACAGGAGGCCGCGTGGCCCGTGGGGAGGGCGGGTGGGAGGGGGCCGGAACACGGTGGTTTTCACTGCAAAGACACCAAGAAGCAGCAGCAAATCTGCCCTGTGTAGCCATGTGGACATAACGCCTCACAGGCCGATGCAGAGCGGAAAGTTCTCATTTTGAGCAAACAGTCGTGGACTCCAGGGTGACGGGCTTATTTTCGTAGTGGGGCCCGAGGTCTCTTTGTAAGTGAAGTGCCTGCTTGACTTTAGGGAATATATATTCATGTATTCAGATGTTGTATCCATAAAGCATGAGAGACTTGCATGGGAGAGAGAAAACAGTACTCAAGGAAGAATTCACAGAAACAGAAACAGGATGTCTTTTACAGGCAGTTCATCAAAAATTATGCGAAAGGAAATTAGATTCCATAAAAATGCCACCAAAAGGAAAATATGTGTTGTTGTTTTTTAAAAATCCAAATTCCAAGGTTAGCAACTGGAAAGTGGTTAATTACATGAAGATTATTTATATCAGAAGAAAAAGTAGAAAGTCAATTAAAATTCAGGGGGAAAGGAAGTGAAATAATAAATACACAAGAAAACAGTGCTGCAAATATGAAACAAACCAGCTGATTTTAAGTCTAATAAAAGGAGGTGGCGTGGACCCTCCCTGGTGGCGCAGCGGGTTAAAGCACAGCACTGCGAAGCTAAAGCCACTTCCGCATGAGTTCGATTCCCGCCTGCCGCCTGCCCCGGAGGTGACCACATGGCGTGGCAGACCTCTCCTGACCCGCCCGCTGCTCCCCTCAGCAGTGTACTTCGTCGTTCTGCCTGTTCTGCTCCCCACTCTGTCTCTGGTGAAGCCTCTCACCGCCCCTGGGCCTCTGACCTGTACCCCAGTTCTGTATGTACAAATAAATAAATCTTTAAAAAAAAAAAAAAAAAAAAGGAGGTGGCGTGTTTGGGTGGAACATGCCGATCCTGGTCTGTGTGTATAGGTTCTTAGAATTTATTGTCATTCATGAAACAATCAATCTTCATGGTGTTTATTATAATTTTCTCCAAGAAGTGACTTGTGTCTCACGGGTGGGATATTTTGCTTGGTAAATTCTGCTCATCCTCTTTCTGTGTATTTTTGAGGATCATGCAAGCCTATATTTCACGATTTGTTTCTTTTCAGAATGTTTTCTGCACATTTTGTTAACTACTTAATTGTCAAGCATTGTTCTTTGTTTCTTCTGATCTTAAGTAACTGATTAAGGTCTTGCTACCTTGATGCATAAGCCCGTTTTATAAAAAACAAACAAACAAAAAATGTGGTTGAAAAATAAACATTAATGACCTCATCCTCTGTATGTTTAAGACTTTTTTAATTTGTTGATAATTTTAGGAACGCTTTAGGAGCTTATAAATATGGTGGAAAATTTTGAAGTTTACTCTCTTTGATTTGATCTCAACTTCTTTCTCTTTTTTCCTTAAGTTTAGTTCTTGAAATAAGTCATCCCATGATTGTGTCACTATGTGGGTAGTTAAAATTTTTCTTTTTGACTTTATTGTAATGAGAGTATTTTCCAACTTATCTGCAAACACATACATTCGTCTTAGTACCAGCAAGAGCTCATACATTTAAATAGATTTAGGATGGACGAAAACCCAGACTCAATTGTGAACCTAATTTCAAGACCTCCGGTCATATCATAGTTGGCCTGTGGAGGGTCCCTCCAGCTTCCTCTTGGCTTGGCCCTGGTGAGGTGGGAGTAGAGGCTGATCAGACAGGAGACGTGTCTTCTTGTCCACCATCAGCACAGTACAGACTTAGAGCTGGTAACAGCTAGAAGTCTGGTTCCGAAGCTTACACTTGGTCTCTGTGCGGTTGGTACTGTGTCAAGGCAGCTTTGAAGCTTCTAACTTGGAGTTACTCCGGGATGGTTGTTGTGACTGTACTTGAGGGACAGCCAAGGTGATCCAGACTCAAGCACAAACGAGCCAAGTAACCACTGTGTCCACCTGGAGGCTTCATCCCCATAAAGGGCAAGCAGAGTGAGACTGAGTTTGACGTGCACGGTTGTTCAGTGTGTTTGGGTTTGATTTTCTCCAGTGAGGCCGCAGCAGGGCTGGCTGAGCCCTGGATGGGGCATCGGATATGCTGGCAGCAAGAGTCCATCCAGGGCTGGGGTACTCAGTGCCAGAGAAGCTGGCCTGGAGTGGGGGGGTGCTGCAGGGTGAGCATCGGCCTCCAGGCTGCGGGAGGTCAGGAGGGGCCTCTGGGCGCTCCTTGGGAAGGAGCCCACTTAGCACTTGGGGGCGGACTGGGGTGGCCACTGCTAGCACCTCATCTCGGAACTGTGAGGAGAGAGGATCGATTTAAGCACAGGGCTGTCTCCCCGCTTGGTTCCCACCACTGTCGGGGTTCCCGGGAATGTACAAGGCAGCCACAGATCAACCTAAGACAGACACGGTCCCTTGTCATTTATAATTAAACAAAGGGGGAGCTGTCGGGGTGCCCGGGACCCCAGCCCCATGATTCAGCAGCCAAAATGGCGCTTGGCCTTTAGCCAGTGAAAAACAAAATACGCCAACACCCGCCTGTATAAGGAAGTTAAATCTTATTGGATATGCTTCCCGTGATCAATGTATGCTCGTTGTGTGTCCTGCCCAAATATGGTTGTTGTACACGTGAGCAGTGCTCTGATTGGCCAATGTACATGTGGGCAGTGCTCTGATTGGCCAATGTACACGTGGGCAGTGCTCTGATTGGCCAATGTACACGTGAGAAGTGCTCTGATTGGTCAATGAATGCTATTTAAGCAACTGCCACAAACGGACTCTGGGGGGGGAGGCAGCAGGGAGGAGGAAAGCTAGAGAGAGAGAGAGAGAGAGAGAGGCAGGCAGGTGCGGGAGGGCGAAGAATAAAGGGTCCAGAAGAAGATATATCGTGGCGTCTTTCTGTTGGCAGAGAGTGCGCCACACACCACGGTTGTCTATACTCCCCCTCACATGAGCTCCTGTCATGTATTATCTTAATTGCCCCCTCCATGCCAGGCTGTCTCTTCATTAACTCTCCTGCCCCATTTGAAGGTCTTCTTGCACAGACCATCCTGTCTGGACTAAACGAGGTAGACAGATGATCTTCATGGCGTTTTCAGTTTCTACGGCTCTGGCCTCACAAGTCCGGTTGCATGAGTGTCTCTTTCCGTACTCACCTCACTATTGATGTTCACTTCATACGAGTGATGCAGCGGGTCTAGCTCTGTCCCTTTAATGGCCAGTGGACTATGTGCTTGGTTTATCATATCTGTCCAAACGACTAGCTGGGGGGATCCCAGGCTCCCAGCAGCGCCATGAAGAAAGAGTTTTCTTAAGCTAATGACTCCCCTCTACAGTGGTCAGACCTAAAGTGAGGCTCATTACCGAAACACTGTGATGGTGACCTGGAAATCACACCACTGGGGGCCACTTGTACGTGTCTGAATATCACCATCCTTCTTTATCAGTGATGCCACTCAGTAACTTAAAGCTGCAAAAATATTAGTTACAATCACAGTCTGGAGGAAGAACCTCACTCCAAGATTTTCCTTTAAACACTTTGTTGTGAATTTAATACTAAACAGGGAACACACTTCACATTTAATGTTATTTAAAAGATGGAATCAGCATAGCACTAGGACGTGAGACTAGAGGGCTGTTTTCATTGTGTATATGTTTTTGTTTATTTAGAGAAGAACTGCTGAAAACAGTTTTAAAAGATTAGGCTTTTATTGCTAGGTTTATTCCAGCTGTCTGTATTAGTTTCCTGGGGCTGCTGAGACTGAGTGCTAAAAAAGGAGTGTTTTAAACAGTGGGAGCTTGTTGGCTCACAGATCAGGAGGTCAGAAACCCACAATCTAGGAGTTGAGAACACTGTGACGTCACCTGGCTTGAGGAGAGGGTTTCTCCCGCCTCTTCATCTTGCAGCTTCTATGATTCTCACAATCCTTGAAGCTCCATGGAGGCTGGACATCACGGCTCTCCCTTCTCAGGGTCATCATCTCCCTCACCCTCACACAGTCTCTCTGTGGTCTCTGTCTCTGTGTCCACATTTCCCCTTTTTATAAGGACACCTGACCTTCTAGATTGTGGTTCACTGCAATGACCACCTGTCCTGGGTGAGGTTTATATTTGTCTCAAGACTTTCTAAACAGCAGATTTCTTTTTTATAATTAGATTAAACCAAGGAGTCAAATTAAACTTGAGATTAAAAACCGTAATATATATATATATTTTTTTAAAAATTAGGCATAAGAGCCAACCAAGCACATGATGACAGTTGGTAACTGTGTATAAGATGGAATTATAGGAAACCATAAATGTAAATGTGTTCCCTGAGTCAGAAAAGAGTTTGTAATTTATTTCCCTTGGTAAATGGAGATTTTACTTTGATGGCTTTTTTATTAGCCTTACATGTATGAATAAAAGCACAGTTCTAATAATAAGTGATGTTTTTCCCAAGGAAGATCATAATTAAAATGACCTTAATGTTTTGAAGCGTGATTGAAGCAAAGGTACATAAACTTAAACTCATTGCTCATGGTCAAGGACATAGGAAGGACTTATGTGTACAGGGGAAGATGCTTGACCTGGGAACGGGAGATTGAGGAGATTGAAGGAGATGGGGAAGGGGGGAGAGGGCGGCTGAATTTCAGGAGAGCCTCTGTGTGCGCAGCTTGTGCTCAAGTAACTTGCTGGTGAAATAAGTCATCGTCCCATGGCAACATTGATACCATCCACAGATTTTTTTTTAACTCTATTATAAGGTTATAAGACACATTTCAGACTCCACAAATGATCAGTTGTTTTTTACCCATAACATTCAAAGTGAGAGTGAATTTTGTCAGAAAAGGTACATTAATTGTAAGAAATATATTCATGGAAAGTACAATGATTCAAAGAGAACTCAGAGACTTCCATTTTCATGAAAAATGTACATTTCATAGTAATAGGGTATGTTACATCACACACATTCAGTCTGATGTAGCAGAGCGCTGTATAAATCTATCACATTTAGCTCTTTTAAAAGGAAATCTATTTCACTAGTTTTTGATAAATTTCAGTTGTCACAACTATTTATATATAGCTAATATGTCTGAAGGTTCATAGATCAGCTCTAAGAGTGGATAAATAGATGCACTGGTAGCATATTAGTTATATTTTAATTACCTACACGTTTAATTATGATTTTTTTCCGACCTTCTAAAATAATTGATGTTTTTAGACTTTTCCTTCATCACGTGGAATTTAAGTCTATTTCCTTGCTCCAATGGCACACCCCATTTTAAATGAACATGGTAGCATTTGAAGTTTCAGTCCTTAATTACCATTCATCACTTTAAAACACCTTTTCGTTTACAGCAATCATCTGTTTTCTCGGCAGTTTGATTGGAGTTGTTATTTGGCACAGAGAGAGAATAGTGTTTTCGACTATTCAAAGGAAACAGAGTGGTATTTGATGCCTACAGTGATTTCTAGCCGGAAGATACTTAACGACTTAGAGAGAGTCAATTCTCCTGAATCTTCTTGGGATAATGGAGGTCATAGTCAACAATGGCACATTATTTTATAATGTATCCTCTTCCCCATCTTCATCTGGCTCTGCCTTCCTCAACACCCACCCTCTCCTGCCCCTTCCTCATCACCCACTCTATCCTACCCCTTCTCGTTACCCGCCCTCCTCCCCCATGTACCCTAAAACTTCCACATACCACCTGAATCATTCTACAGCACTACCAAGTCTGAGAGCCAAACACCTCCTGTGAATTATTTGGTCTTTCATCTCTTTCTTTCTTCACTTAATTCTAAAAACCAGAAATCCTCACCCATAGAGGGATGCTTAATTCTATGTACTGCTTTTTCCAGTAGAGGAATGTGACAGATGGTTAGGATGGAGGCTCACTAGCTTCTGTCATAGTGGACCCAGACTTGGTGAGACCCTCAGAGACCCTGGAATTGACTTGTGATGATGGAAACACGCCAGTCCCCTCCGTACTGATTGAATAAGGACTTGGGGTCTTGGGGTTTTCTGCTTCAATGTGAACCCTGGAAACAAGAGCCCTGGAGTCGGCCATCCTTTGCAGGAATGGCGCCAGTGTGGGTGGTGAAAACCCACGTCCAACACAGAGGTGAAGCAGAAGAAGCAGGGAGAAGCCGGGGGCCTGGATGGGGTCTGTGGACAGAGACGGACATCTGCTTGGACCCATGAGTGGTGGCGAGGCATCAACGGATCACTCTTAACTATTGATGGAATTTTGTGTAAAAAATCAGATACTCCCTCCACCTCTGCCTGCATATCATTTACTGACATGGGTGACAGTTTTCAGCTCCAAATCCTGGGTGTCATAGGGCTCACCTTGGCATATAGAAGATTAATCATTGATCCAAGGGAAAGTAAATTTTGGAGAAGGGGAACAAGTGAAAAAAGGAATTAGATAAAGCAAAGAGCAGTATCCGTACATGCGTGAGGGATGGAGAGCAGACGTGTGGAGCTTCGTGGCATGCATTAGATTCATTATTGTAATTGCTAAAGAGCCACAGATACCAACTGTCCGTAGATGAGAGCAAAGCTGCTGGAGTGTTGTCGATTACATGTTCGAAATTTCAAGTGTTTGTTTCCCTTGTGAGAGCTTTCTCTGGCCATTTAAAATTAGAGAAAGTTTGTTTTTTCCTGTGCCTCTGGAAGGGGAGGTGAAAGGCTGATTTTGTGAATGCTTCAGAAGTAGAAGCTGTTTAATGAAGACATTTTCTCAGAAGGAAGCAATTACCTGGATGGCTCTGAGTCTTTCATTTCATTTCAAGTTTTCAAGAAATGGAAACCACGAGATAAATCCTATTGACAATAGACACGAGCTACGGACTGTTTGCACTGCCTGCTGTCAGCCGGGGAGGGGATCTGAGGACTCACGGGAAGCTTGGGCGCTGTTTCACATGGCAGGAACCCCTGTAATGTCCTGGCGGGGCGGGGGTCCCGCTGCATCTGCAGGTGCGGAGCTGCGTGTCGAGAGCCGCCCACTCACCTAGCATCAGTCTCAAGCTGCGCAGGTGCGTGTGTGCACGATGTGCAGGGTGTCGTTCTGTCTCTCTGTCCTTCGTGAGCCGGGAGATCCAAATTTGCTAAACTGCCTGTGACTTCCAGTGGTATAATAAATCATGGGTACTTTTGGAAGGAATAGAATCTTTTCATTTCAAGAGTGACTGAGACAGTGCTTTAAAAAAAAAATCTCTGCAGTGGAAACAGACTTCTTAATCGGACCCTTCAAAATACTTGTGAATTTATTGCTGAAAACAGCATAAGGTAGCATTAGCATAATGGTCTTAGAGTGAAGATTTATAAAATTGTGTGCATCTCTTTTAACTGAGTTATAACATTTCCAACGGTAGGGTAGCTGCGCTGCTTGTACTCATTTTAAACTTTTTAGATGGCTTTCCAAGCCAAAGAGCTTAACATCAGCGCGGATGGAAATGGATGAAGCACATTTCAACCAAAAATCATCTACGTGGACAGGACTGAAAACCACAGAATACCAAACTATATTGAGTCTGACCATACTACAGTTAGATTTGCATGTTTGAAGTGTCTAGTTTTTACCTAAAAATGAAAATAATATTATTGTAAAAACAGACTTTCTGAGCAGTTTAAAATGACTCTTTCACTAGATCATAAATTACTAAACCAATTTAAAAAAACAACTGTCCAATCAGAATATAAGTCACACTTTAGCTTTCATTTTATCTTTATGCCCTTTTTAAAAATTGGAGCATTGCAATAACATATACATACAAACATAACTTTGTGTATAGAGATTGTACATAAAGGAGGACATACACTTAACAGGGAGCAGATGCCAAATAGCTTCCCGAGAAGGCTGCATGTAAGCAAACTATTTGGGCAGTAGTGACCGCCATATTGTGGTGTTTGCAAGCCACCTCTGGTGTCTAGCTAGCGTAAACAATTGCTTGAGGCCTCTCTGGTGGCCTTGGGGCAAAGCCTCAGCGCTATCACTATGAGTTGACTCCCAAGCCAGGGAGCACCTCTAACCTACACCCTAGTTCTTCTATCCGTCAATAAATAAAATTAAGGAAAGGAGCAATTACACAGTCACGGCAGTTAGCGATCTTTTACTTTTTCCATCAAAAGCCACTTTATTTAAATTTATACTTTGCAGCCCACGGGCTGTGCTTCCGGCTCCCCATTCCTTTCACTCCCTCCTCCTCCCGTGTGGGCCACCCCCGACGTGAGTTCGACCCGGCACAGCTTGACGGTTAACGGCGGCGGTTCACGGTGATCTTCCAGGCCTGCCTTGGTGTAGCTACTTTGTCAAGCCAACGCTCTCTGACCAGTGTTTTCTGCTTACCCGGATCTTACAGGACAGAGCTGATTCATGTGACTGCATCTACTGAGACCAAGGAGCAGCATGGAGACTGCCTCCGTGTCTCTCCTCCTGTCCTGACCCTGAAGGCTGCCTCCGGCGTCCTCTGCCCTTCAGCACGGCCCCTGTGGGAGGCTGTGGACGAGGGGGGCCTGGGAGAGGCCTGGGCGGGGTCCCTGTCCCCGCCCCACCGAGCATCCGGCTCTGTGGTCGGCCTCTGGGGTCCCTTTGTGTATAGAGATTGTACATAAAGGAGGACATACACTTAACAGGGAGCGGATGCCAAATAGCTTCCCGAGAAGGCTGCATGTAAGCAAACTATTTGGGCAGTAGTGACCGCCATATTGCGGTGTTTGCAAGCCAC
>NW_004567108.1:1999814-2016413 GCF_000260355.1 Condylura cristata | reverse complement strand
ATTTTTTTAAGCATAAACATTTTTAAAGGTGTGTAGCTGGAAATCTTTATGATGGATGAAGTTATAAAATCGCTGATTTTAATGTATTATTTAATGGCACTTGGGGAAAACTCTTCGTTATTATTCGAAAAATAATTGCGGTGTAGAAAGAAATTGGTGGTGACACGAATTCCATGTGTATGAAAGAACTTACGGGTGGAATCTGTGTGAACTGAGTAATATTTGGTGTGTTTGTGAGATGCTTAAATAGCATTTGATACTTTGGCTGACTGGAAAACCTCTTAGCAGCTACTTAATTAACCTTAGCAAGTGTGAATACAGATGGCGTTTTTCAGATGGTGCTGACGTCTCTGGTTCCTCTTCGCCTGTGCATGCAGGCGCGTTTGGATGGAAGGACAGTGGGAGAGGACCGGGAATGGCGCCTCTCCCCGCCGGTTCCCGGCGTCTGCCTGTCTGCGCGCTTCCCTGCACGGAGGTCACGGAGACCGCAGCCGTGGGCCGAGATTAGTGGTGGCTCTTTAGACGGTAACAACAAGCAGGGCCGTGAGGAGCCCCGAGCTCACCGGCCCGTGTCTCGAGGGCAGGCCGCTTCTCTGCTGACCCGCTTTGTTTATGTGTGTGGAAGTGACAGGGGGTGCCAGAGTGTGAGCAGATGAGTAACAGAAGTTCGTTGGCTTGGGAACGGCTTAGTGAGGCCACCACGGGGAACTGCCCACCACGCTCCAGTGAGCTGTGCGCAGGAGGCAGACAAGAGCGTGTCTTTCTGTGGCCACCGTGGAAGGGCCGTCGGCCTGGGGAGCTGAGGAGGGACCAAACGTCCACTCTACCGCCTGAAGTAGTCCGTGGGCATTCAATTGGGCCCCACAGAAACATGGCGGTGACGCATTACTACATTGGGCTGGAGCTCACGAGAAGGCATGGAGTCTGAGGAAAGTGAAACTCAGTACAGTGCAGGGAAAAAATTCACGTAACATACAGATAATGTGTGTAACAAACTCTTCAAGCACGGCAGTGACTCAAGCCCTTGACTTTATAATAGCCTTTACAGCATGGTCAAGTGAGGGTCACCCACCATCGCAGGGCATCCCTGTGAGGCACATCAGCAAATCCAGGGTCCTGGGAACCCCGGGTGCTTCTGAATGACCCATCGCAGATGCATGGCCCCCGGTTGAGCGTCCCGTTTGGCTGAGATGGTGGACAAACTCCCTGTGTTGGTGGATGCCTTCCGCAGAGAGAGAAATCCCATGTGCTGCAGCTCCATAATGATTTGCTTCAGATCTGGCTGTTTTCTTGGGGGCGCTCACGCTTTTTGGAGGTGTTTCTTCCTTCCCCTGTGAGCCAGCCTCCAGCAGAGTCCCGGTGGCAAAGGCTATGCAGGCCAACCTAAAAGCCATCCTCCCTCCAGGCCCAGCGCCTCACTGCGCACCTGGGGTCAGTCCTCCAGGCTCCGGGGTGCTTCTGCCCCCCTGGGCCAGAGGGTGGGCAGAAGGCTCTGGGCGCAGGAAGCCGCCGTGGAGAAACTAGCCGCTGACGTTGCCGGCTGGCTTGGAGAAGAAGCGAGCTGGCTGGTTTTGAGACTCCTAATTCCTGGCCCTAACGGGGGTGGTGGTGTGCATTAAAGGATGTGTTTAATGTGGATGTTAGTGCGTGGCGAGGCTGAGCATGGAGTCCCTGTTACTCCCTGGCTTCTGGGGGAGGAAGCGCCCTCGGTGTCTTGGGCCCTCTGGCTCCTTTGGCAGGCAGCTGTCGGGGCGGGTTCAGTGCAGGATGAGTCTTGGGGTGGCTGCAGGACGTCAGGGCTCTGGTAGGGCAGCGGCATCGCGAAATGCAGGCATCTTGAGGGCAGGAGCTACTGGAAATGCTCCCTGCAGCAGAAGGTCGCCAGGCCCTGGATGCGCAGGGCTCCAGGGTGTGGTGTGAGCGCTTCACTCTGAGGGGCGGCGGGGGCCTGGGGTGAGCGCACAGCTGCAGGCGCCTTCTCCTGGCCAGCTGGCGTTGCGCTGCCCCCCCCCCACCCCCTGGGCGCCCCTTCCCTGCTGTCCTCGGGCATCCGGAGTGGAGCTGGCTGCGAAGACCGACCCTTCCTCCCGCGCGCCGGATGCGGCTCTAATTGGAGCAGTGTGTGGCGCTGGCACCGGAGAGCTGTTTATTAGAGCGTATCCGTTCTGAGCTCGAGGCTGGCTGCTCCCAGCTGAAAAGCTGCAAGAACCCGCAAGAAGCCTGTGCCTCATTTTACAGAAAAGCTCCCTCCGTTGCCCCTGCTCCGAGATCTGGGGAATCTTGACAATTTTACCCGAAGAACCACTTCTGGAGTTGGAAAATGAAGGCAGAAAACCCAGCCCTGCTGCTGGTTAAAAATAATTGATAAATAGTGTTGAATTTGAATCAGCCCGATCTGCCATCGGAAAGGGCCTGGAAGTAATTACACGCTGCTCTTTCCCTTTCTGGCGGCTCATGTTAACTCCCACGCGGCTGTCCCCTCCGTAATTCATCCAGGATGTGTCCGAGCTGATGCTTTTCAGGCAGGCACATCTGGGTGTGCACTTACATTATGAAAATGGAGGTCTCCCGCTTCCCTTGTCACGCGGTGTTTCCTTCAGAATCCTGTATTCGCTACTGTTCCATCATCTACTGAAAATGATGCCAAGGAGGCTTTGATGACCGCCGTCCACTCGAACTGCAGTGCCAGCGGGAAGCACGCCGGGCGCAGGGAGACCCTCACCCGTGTCCCAGTGAGACCGGGGCAGGTCACTGGGGAGCGTGGTAACTGGGTGCGTGCTCCCCAGCCCCGGCCAGGCCCCCGACCCCAAGCCGAGCCAGGCTGCGCTGTGTCTCCGGGACAGGAGGCGGGAGAGCGCCTTGGGTGCCACTGGAGAGGAAGAGCTCCGTGCCTGCGAGGCGGTGTCCCCGGGGAGGGGCACAGTGCAGGGCGGCCGGGCTCCCCGGCTGGCTCCGCTCTCCGCTCCGCACCGCTCAGTCAGCCCCACCCCGTGTGGCCTCCGGGCGGGTCCGCACGGGCCTTTGGTGGCTCCTCCTGTCTGAAGGTGCCAGTGTGGTAGCAGTGCTCACAGGCGTATTTATCATGGAGCTGTCATCGCTTCCAAGCCAAACTGAAATACACCTTCTTCGCAGTGAATTAGTCTGCTTCAGACAGAGATAGAACCTATCCCCAGATTACTAAGTAAGTACAAATCAAGCAGTTGGTACTGATTAAGTATCTATAGACAAGTATCCAAAGCATTTTAAACATCCCTGGTAAGTCACAGTGCCGAGGGTGACCACGTGGAAGTGTGATGGCAGTGACATTTGCCACAGTGGAGGGACAATAACCCCCTTCTTCACATCCAGCCACCTCTTCCTGTTCACTACACTCTCCGCTCGCCCTGCGAGGGGACACAGGGACGGATAAGGGGTGAGTCCTCGTGGGTGGCCGTACCCCCAGACTTCCACACAGGGCAGGCACCCCAGGACACCTGCTCCTGTTCCTCCTTTGCAGCCTAGTATTGAACATGCGGCTTCTGTGACTGTGTTGATCGGACCCAAAGCCCACAGAAGCTTGCGCTCCGGAATGTGCCAGGCTGGGCCTGCCGGGTCGTGTTACCTGAAACTTCATAATGAAACCCCAAATTCTGCACGAGGCTGCATCCTGGAAAGCCTCCCAGGGCCAGGGCCGGGCCCTCTGTCCTCTGCTGCCCTCGGGATGGGGAGTGGACGGCCAGCCTGCTGGCCAGCAGTGTGAGCAATGGGAGACAGCAGGGCCGGCCTTGGGGGCTGTGGGAGAAGCTGTGGGGAGGCTTGGCAGGAGGGAGGAATGTCAGCACGGAGAATTCCTCTCTGGGCTTCCTCCGCAAAGCTGCCCTTGTCCGCCTGCATTTTCTAGATGCCAGGCCCTGGACACAAGCAGCCGGTGCCGGCGGGCGCTGGCCGGGGGTGGGTGCCGGCCTGTGCTGGCTGCGCTGTGTCTGGGACCCAGACGCTCCGTGTGGGTGATATGCTTTGCGAGGCCCCAAAGGGAGCCTAGTGGGGCTCACTGGGGTGCCGTTAGCAGCGCCCAGAGGTGATGGCTGATTCCCCATGTGGTGAGGGAGGGGACCCCTTGCCTTAGGTCACAGGATGCTGTGCACGGGAGCTGCAGCCCAGCCCTCAGATGAGAGGACAGTGGTCTGTTCTTCCAGATGCTCAACCCCAAAGAGGACACCCAGGCTCACCCCCAGAGAGGCACCCAGGCTCCCCCCCAGAGAGGCACCCAGGCTCTCCCCCAGGACAGTGAACCAGGGAGCCCCAAGAGGGTAGGGTGCCTGCCGGGTCCCGCAGGGGCAGGTGGGGCTTGATTGAAAGCTCTGGGGTGACAGAGAGCTGAAGCCACCGCTCAGGGCCAGCAGGGGCTCCCTGCTGGGGACTTGGCCAGAGAGCCGGGCAGCTGCCCAGCTCTGAGGACTGTACCTGCCCTAGGCCCCCCTGCACCTGAGAAAGCAGCAGGGTCCGTTTCAGCCGCTTGCTGCAGGAACCCAGGACCACACGTGTCCCCGGCCGCCGCCTCCTGCTGTTAACCTGCGTGGACTTGACACGAGCAATCCCAAGAGAAAGGTCAGAAAATTCAGATCAAAGGGAGCCCTTCCTGCCTCTTTGGAACTCAAGAGAGGGGGAGATTGCTTAGTAGATTAAGACACCATTCTTGGCTGCCTCGCTGGCCCCGCTCACCCCACCCGCCCCCTTCCCATCTGCCTGTGAAGGGTCACAGGTCAGAGGCGCCTGGAGAGCCTGGGGTCACTACCCAGGGACCTACCCAGTGACCACTACCCAGCAGTGGCCTTCGCCATCCTCAGATGTGAGGTGCAAAATTCTGAAACCAGGGAGGTGCTCCCCGCTGTGGGGGGCCACAGGCCCGGTCTGCGGAATGAACCGGCAACTCGAGGGAGGCGGAGGGGGTGCCGCCCCCCCGCCGGCTAGTGGCTAGTGCCAGCTCACGCGAGTCCTTTGCTGCCAGTGTGAACCCGTCCAGCGAGACGGCCCGCTGAGTGCCGCGTTTCCATCCAAGTCCGTGCTGTGTGGCTCTGGGCGTTGCTTTGTGCTTGTTGAAAGAAAACAGGTTTTCTTTTTTTGTTTTTCTTTTTGTTAAGCTGCATTTGTGGAGGTGATTTTGACACCTGTGCAGTTATGTATTTTGTCCCCACACCACCACCGAAGCCCAGGCGCCCCCAGGGGCCCCCTCTTCCGGGAGCCTGTCGGTGCCCCGTCCTCCGACCCCCTCCGTTTCCTCTTCCTGGTGCCGCCCTCTGTTCCCGGTGGACCCTCGGTCAGTGCCCCTCACCCCCAGCCCACCCTCCTCGCCTGTCTCTCCCCGATGCCTTTCTTCCTGCTCCCAAGCCCCGTTCCTCGCGGCTTTTCATAGGAAATGTGTTGGGCAAATGTGAAATGTCCTTAAATAGGGAATGATTGTCCCGAACGAAAACAAATGTGTTTAATGTTGTGTTTCGCGCTCTTCCAACTTCAGCAACACAGATTCCTGAAGCCAGACCCAAATTTGAGTCTGTTAACCATTCTCCCCGTGGGCAAACTGTTGTCGCTAGGTGTCCTACGAGGCCATGAGGCACATAGCCACACGTGAGGGTTTTAACCCTAAGTCTGGTGTAACGGCTTGACAGTAAATTTGCAAGCTAAAATCAGTCTCGCGAGCAAGGTCGGGAGAGACGGGGCCATGGGCTGAGGGTGAGGATGGCGAGGATCGATCACTGGCACTTGGGGTTGGTTTTCAGCAGGAGACCACACTGAGGATAGACACCCAAGACGTTAATCTGGGCTGAGTGAAGCATCTTTTCATGGCTCAGGGCTGAGCCCAGGTGTAATCAATGAGAAGCCCCTGGTTTCTACCACACGTCACGGGATGAGACACTAGAACAGGTCACAGGTGTTACTGCCTGTGTCTGCAAGGGGTCACAGGTAAAGGCGAGATGATTGGATTAGAAGACAGGAATACAAAAGCGTGAGGTCACTTTATCTCTTCAGTGACAGACTATATACTCGTGGCAGTTCTAACATGAAATGGAAGGTTTTGTTCCCACCGGCCCACAGGTCTATGTCCCACATCAGACTTCTGCCATTGGCCCAGGTGTATGCTTACCAGACAGTGGCATACCCACTCCCTCCCCAGGGCCGGTAACTCGCGGGAACAGCTCACAAAACTCAGATGGACACATTACTTCCAAGCACCAGTTTATTGTAGAGTCACAACTCAGGAAGAGCCAAATGAAAGTAAATTTCAAGGGAAGATATTAGGGAGGGAGGCTCACCGGGGGAGACGTTTATGGCAGCCCAAGGTGTAGCACCCTCCCAACACCTCAGTGTGTTGACCGGCTGGGATCTCTTGCATGCCCTTCATTTAAGTATTTCATGGACGTTTCATTGTATCAGGACGATGGGTCGGCCATTGCTTATTGTCTTAATGCACACCACTGTTGGCTTCAGCTTCCTCCAGATAATGCCACAAGCAACTTAATATTCTGAACAGATTTTTTGGCAGACATCTGTACCTTTTTGTCTTCTACTTGCTGAATGGATTTAGCTTTCAAATCATTTGAAATTCTCTAAGCATTTATTTGAAATTTAATTTCAAAATCTCCCCAAAGCTAAGACCGATTTCTTGACAACATGTATGGACCTATTTGTTACTCTGAACTTTTTGAGAATATTAAAAGCAATCTTTTCCCCGGTAGCGGTTAGCATTACGCCTTCCCATTGTAGCTGCATTGCCCAGTTAAAAACTGAAGATTTAGGATGGGGTTAAAAGGAGTTTTTATTGAAGTAATCCAAACAAATTATAGTGATTTTGCAGGCTTACTGTGTGCAAGCATTCTATTAAATGGCATTTATCAGTTTCCTTAGAACTTACCACTACCCACTGAGGTCTCTGCTGTTTAATATTTCCACTGGCCCACGCAGAATAAGGAGGGAAAATGAAGAAAAGGGTGTACGGAGTCACCTAGCCAGAATTCCGCCCAGTTCTCCCTGCCACGGACAGACCCTGCCTTGTCTCTTCCAAATGTAGAGTGAGGAGCCGGGGCCTGACTTCGCCTCGGGCCCGCAGGGTGGCCGGGCACCGACCCGCCGTCTCCCTGCTGGTTGGCTCCCGCTCAGCAGGAGGCAGCAGATGCCGTCCCAGCAGTGGGCAGGGCCTCGGTGGGCTTTTAACCCAATGTCAGGGATTTTCCTGGTGAAATGTTGGCTCGCTGAGCACTGTAACTTAAGAACTAAAGAACCAAAAGGAGTAAGTAGCACTGTGTCTCAGCTAGTTCTGAGAACTCGTTTGAAGGAGGAGGGAAGACTGCTCTGCAGATTCTTTCTGAATCAGCTTGAACCTCTCAGTTATACTCCATCCCTACACTGGCCGGCGCTTCTCCCAGAGCTCCTTCCGCAGGCTGAGCATCTGTCCAGCAAATACAAAACTCCACCGCCCTGCTTTGGGCGCAGGGGCCTATGCTGACCTCTTCCTGGACTTCCTGCTGCTCCGTGGAGGCCCCAGCAGAGGTGAGAACCTCCTGGGGGCTCTCCACCCTGTTAACCCCTGCCCCGCCCTTGGAGTCTCCCTTGAGCGCCCCTTGATCGTCTGGAGAGGCCAGGAAGCCTCGTGCATGTTCTGAATGGGGGATCCCTACAGCCAAAGTAGGGGCAGAGAGAGGGGGCGCCGTAGACTCTGCACATTATTCGTTAGCTGCAGCTGTGGCGAGAAGTGACAGTGTTTTAGAGTCTGCTGGAGCCCAGTCCTGAATGAACCATATTGTGCATGAGACTCACTGTTTTGATGGGCATTGTTGGGGATCACAGAGCAGCTTTTATGTCATTTGATTTGCCGTCAGTGAAATTTCATTTGATATGGGAGAAAGACGGGCTGTGAACTGCTGTACCCAGAATCTGCGCTTGCAGATATCCAGATGTGCCGGCGTGGCTCTCCCCCCGGAACAGCTTGGTGGCGGGTCGTCCTGAAGCCCACCCCGAGCTGACGCTCACCCTGGTGGTGGGGCTGTCTTCATCCAGGCTTCTGTGGGAGAACATGGAGACACAGCGAGGGAGCTTCCTCTGTGTCTCTGCCTTGCAAAGGAGCCCTTCCCAGAGCTGCTGGAGGGGCTGCGAGCTCCTCGGGGTCTGGGCCTCGGGGCTGACTCCCCTCCCCGACTCCACCGTGTCACGTCCGCCTCCTGGCCTGCAGCTCCATGCATGAGAACAGTGGGCCTCACAGGATGGACAGAAGCTTCCAGGCCCGCAGCTCCTACTCACGTTGCCTTAGCATGTCCAGACGGTCCCCTCACCCACCCCGCCAGATGTCCCCACGACCTCGTGAAGCTGGAAGCACAGGGGCGAACGGTGCCCTCACGAGGACGTGCTCGATGCATCGCAGAGTCTCGCACCTCGAGTGTGCTGGGTTCTCCCCCGACCGACAAGTTTCTAAGGCAAAGCGACTTGCCTGCTGAGCTCCTGGCCAGCCCTTTCCTCTCCCGCACGCCGGCCGCAAGTGCAGAGTTGAAGTGTTAGGCCAGAGCAGAGCTTTCTTCCGTTAGGAGTCTGATCATGTTGGAGACGAACTCCGAATCACTCCCTGGTGAAGGGAAGCAGGAGAAGGTGGTGAGTGTGTGGCCAAGAATCAAGGGGGTTTCGGGCAGAGTGGACGCTGGATCCAGCCATCGGTGCTCAGGAAAGGTCACAGCTCAGCTCAGGGCTGTAAGCGGGGCGGAAAGAGGCTTCCGAGAAGGGAGACCAGCAAGCCCAGAGGTCCAGCAAAGGAACAAGTCTGGTGGACTAAGGAACGTGGGGTCGTGGAGCTCCTGGGCCGTGTGGTGCAGGGGCCAAGGTGTGGTCGCAGGTGACAGAGAAGCCTCGGGAGTTTGTGAACCAGGCTGGGGCTCTCATCTGAGGACAGCGACCTGCCTTGCAAATGTACTGACCACGGTGTGATGTTCGTATTGAAAGGCTGCTGGTCCCCAGGGGAATGGCCTCTACGAGTTTCCTTGATCTTGAAGTCACGGTGCCCACTGTGTGTCTGTGTGATGGGAAACCATGTCCCGCTGTGCACCAGGTCATTTCACAAAATGTTCTCGGACCATTCAGACCCGGACACGGCCATGCCTGGGTGGACGCGGCGGGCAGACCGGCCGTGCGGTTGGAGATGTCGGTCTGTGGCCAGCGGGACTTCTTACTCCACTCCTGCCCCTCCCAAAGAACAAAGCCAAGACCCCAGCAGGTCTTTTGAGTCACATGTTGGGTTCTGCATGTCCCCTGATAATGAAGAACCCAGACAGGTAACGTTTGGTCCACTTGAGCCAGCCTCTTCCTGACCAGCAGAGCCAGGGCCGCCTCCCCGTCTGAACAGGGCACCCCAGACACCAGAGAACAGCTGCTCCTTCCGCGCAGAGACGCCAGACCTCGGGCGCGCCTGCGTCACTGGGGGAGCCGGTGGCCAGCTCCTTGCATACTGCCCCATTTCTGCAACTGGCTGCCTTGTTCCGGCTCCCAGAGTCTGGCCTGTTTTGTGCTCAGTGGACTTAAACCAGCTAATGTTCTTTCATTAATTGCTACCTGGTCTCTCACAGTTGAGTCTTGCTGACTTAGCCATCCTTCCGAACGCTTCTCTGGCCTGCTCGAATCTCCCGTCCCCACTGGTTTTCTGACCTTGGGTAGCGGTTTTTAATGTCCCGTGCCTCAGTTTCCCCTGCCTCATACTGTGGTTGGTGTCTAACGACATGTTACCTTACCCCTGTGTAGAAGCTCTTTCCTGGAGCTCAGGAGTGTTCTCCTGAGTGTAAGTTACCCAGAGGACAACAGACATTGTCCAGGGGTGGGAGCGAGGCCTTTCAGAAACATCCTGAGTCCGGTGTCCAGGAGATGCAAGATCCCGAGATTCTGTATGTAACGTGTGGACTCGTTCCATCCACTTTTTAATAGATTCACTTAAAAATGGATAATTAAACATTATGTGTTGATCGAATCCCATGTTATCAGATTGGCATGACACAAATCTAAGCAGTATGGATGACGCTGGTCACGGCACCACAGAAGGTAAACCGGTCAGCACGGCTCTAACTAGACAGGTGGAGTCTTCCGTCAGCGGAGAGCGAGAGGCACACGGCGCTGGGGTGGTTCTCAAAGCCAGAGTCGTTTCTGAATTAAAGGCAATTAGGTATTTCATAATTGCTATTTGACTGTATGTGCATGTGGTGAGCTTTTCACAGCCACACTAATCCTAAGAAAATAATTGAGACCTAATTATCCATCATCGTGATCCATCAAATCAGCTGCCCTGGAGTGAGATCACATACTGCCGGGTAGTTATTCTGTTAGTAAAAACAAAGAAGAAAAACACAGCTGCTCCCGATTGTGCGGCCTCGGGATGGGAGGTGACCTCTGGGGAGCTCCCTCAGCACTGCTCAGCTGCGGCCTCCGAGCTCCCCTCTTGGGTACGATTGCTCTAGAAAACTCTGAGTTTAGCGCACGTGCTTCTGCAGTCTGTGATGCTGTTCTTGTTCCTTACGAGGCCGTCCGGAGGCCAAGGCCTCCCGGGAGAGGACAGAGGCCGCCCGAGACCGCATCACCGTGGCGGGGAGCAGGCGCCTGGCTCACACCGCGTGGCCAGAGCCCGGCGGCGCCTGGCCGGGCTTCCCCAGCCTGGCGGCCAGCAGGCTGCGTGGGGCCACCTCCACCATGGAGGAAGGGTTGGCCGCCATACCTGGGGGAGGGCCCCGCCTTTCCTGCCCTGGAGGCCCGAGGGGCAGGGACCCCCGGCTGGTTCGTGAGCTCCGTTTCCACGACTGGCTGCGCAAAGCCGCGTTCTCCGGCAGGACAGGGCCCGTGGACCTCGGGCTCGTCACCCTGCAGGCGCCTCCGTGGTCAGTTCCTTAGTCCCAGATCCCGCCTGGAAAATCACTCGGGGACATCAGCTGGTCACATGACCTGGATGTGAAATCACCTTGACGCGGGTGTGAAGCGAGAGAAAATGGGACTTGGTGTGCACCAGGCCCGGCGAGGTGGACGCAGGCGCCATGGCAAGGTGGACGCGGCGTCTGGGTGTCGTGGCCATGGCGTCTTGGCCAGCCAACACTCCCCACAGTGGACGTAGAGGGATGCGACACTGAGGTCGTAATGGTGGGGCGACTGGTCGCTAAGCGTGTAGGGGCACGGTGTCTCCCTGCCCACTGGAGCCCCTTTTATTAGCAGGTCACTCCTTTTATGTCTGGCAGGTTCCCAGCAAGCTGACCCGTTTTTCAGTAGGCCTCTGGGGGGCCAGAAGGAGTTGGGATTCTGGGGGGACCTGGACCCCCTCAGTGGAAGAAAAGGCCTGGCTGGGCCCATCCCAGGCCGGCCGCTCCTAGCCGGTGGCCTTGGGGAGCAGGGCACCCTCTCTCCCTGCATGTGGGGAGCCGCTCCCCGGCCTCTGTGCAGCCAGAGAGCACAGGGGCGGCCCGCAGGGAGCCGGGCACCACCCCTCCATAATCTCACGGGGCTCTTTCAGGGTGCTGCCCTGCCCCACCTCCCCGCCCCTCACCCCCGGCTCCTGGGCCTCTAGGTTCCAGCTGCACCTGGGCCCGGTGTCACTCCACATCGCTGGGGGCTGTCTGTCGAGCCCCGATCTCTTGGGGGTGGTTGAACTCTCGGCTGACCCAGAGTGGCACACTGGTGAGCTCTGTTCCGAGTCAAACCTTGAGAAACCAGCGTCAGACCCAGCGTGTCCGTCGCGACAGCGGCCCCTGCCTGGAGCGGTGCCCAGAGCAGCGTGTCCTGAGCTCGCTGCTGTGGAGGCAGAACTGGACCGGCGATTCCGCAGCGGCTTTCTGGTTTCCCACGTTCATGATCACCTAAGTGAATGTGAGGCGAACGGATATGAAGACCTTAATTTTGCGATTCTGCCTTTCTTATTCTTTCCACTGACGGATTCCACTGTCTTCGGCTTGGCCGAGGGTGCTGGAAGCGAGGGCCCAGGGCCATGCCCGTCTCTTCCTGTTTCTGTCCTGTCTTCTTTCTCGTTCGCCAGTGAGCTAGAATAGGTTTGATTTCCAAGGTGGGACCGTCCACCCATACTGTGAATTGTTTTTGGTCAACTCTGGCTATGTTTGAAGTAGACTTACTGCGCGGTTGCGATTTTCTTCAAACAGGATTGTGAAGTCACTTTGTTTTTCTAAGACAAGGGTGGCTTTCGGGGTGGAGAGAGGCGCGACTCCTCACCCAAGGAGAAGCGGGGCGCGCCCTCACGCCTGCCAGTCCCGTTGACGCCACACCAGGGGGCTTCCCAGTGCCACCAGGACGTGGATATTCTCCGCGGGGGCGATCACAGCCTCCCCCACATCACCCCAGTATGCACACGTGTGTGCTTTGGGGCGCTGTCAGAGCAACAGCAAAATTAATTGCTGTAGGCAATTTACTTCAAAGTCAAATTCGTTCACAGGGAATTGGTTGAAGTTGTGACATTTGGCAATTAATTGGCAGCCCTGCTAATCACATCACAAAGACCTGCTGAGCACTGATGGAAAGGGGTGGGAGGGATGAGAGATTTTCAACGAATTTATTGTAAAATTATAACCCAAAATATACATTTTCAATGAAAACATCTTAGCTATGACATATTTCACAATGTCGGCAGTTCTTCTCGCTCTTGACGCCCCTTGGACTTGATGGGGTAATAACAGTTCTGGACCTCGCTCGCAGATGAATAAGCTGACTACGTTCTGGAAGAGTGATAAATGTTTGAATAGATAAATAACAACAACACAAATTGCTGTTCAATATAAATTATTTGTTCAACTCCCTAAGTTCCAGCAGACATTCATAGAATTAGGAGATTTCAAAATTTGAGATTTTCAGACATAAAGCTGGGATATAAATGTCAATAATGTAGCTCACCTGTCCATTTAACATTGTGTTATTGTTGTGAAGAATGTTTCTCAAGCTAAGTATGTTATCCTGTTACGCATTTTTATTTAAAATAAGAGAGAAATGTAACTGCCTGTATGTACCACAGAAAGCACATTTTAATGTTCATTCTCTCAACTGAGAGCAAAAATTTATGCAAATGGCAGTGAATCAGGCACATAAAAAGGGTTTTCCATATATCTTGAGATCTGGCAAATAGATCAATATGTTCTGAAGCTGAAGTAAAGTCAATCTTTGTAGTGGTAGGATGTGTTCAGGAAGCAAGCATTTATAATGTGAATAATAAATAAATCCTGAGTGGTTCAGTAAGTATAAAATAATTCCCTGGTAAGTATCCACAATCTGAGCTATGCAGGCTCTCAGGTGAATTCACATTCCAACTCACAGCTGCAGAGGAAAGCCCTCAGGTGAGAAGGGCTGTTTGTTTTCCTGAAGCTGGCTTCAGACAAAAATAGAAAATATTGATGGAAAAATTAACAGCAGTCTCCCGTAGACTCACCTCTCTCTTGGCTGTTCAGCAGACAGTCCGTGGGGGATCTCGTCACTAGAGTTTAGCCAGAATGTCCAGTAACAGGACCCCTGGGGGCCCCGTCCAGGGCACCTCAGCAGGAAGGACAAGTGCCCACTCGCGTGGACCGTTCTTGAAACCCCGAAGGGACTTGATTTGCGTCGATGAACTCGAATTCGAGGTCAGCACAGACACGCAGGCCCATTGCCACTTGCATTCGCACCGCGGCCACCCGCGCCTGGGCCGGCTTCAGGTCAGCGCGGAACAGGTGCGTGGCCATTCGCACCACTTGTCTGTCACCTGATCCCCGCGTGGCCGGGAAGCCGACTCCTGGCTCAGGGGTTTGTTCCCTGTGAGACCAGCTGTCAAATGCTGCGTGACAAAGCCTCTGTCCAAACCACACCAAGCAGCCGGCCGCATGAAGCCAGCTCCCGGGCAGCCTGTTCTGCCGAGGCATCTGTGCGTCCAGCCGGCCTGGCCGTGCCCAGAGTCCTGTGCTGATCCTTGTACATTCTCACTTTGCAGGACCTAGAAGGTCCTTGCCTGGAAGGCCTTCCAGTAGTCTCGGCAGGCGCAGCTTGGTCTGGAATTTTTTGTGATTCTATGTTCAATGCTTTTCTTTCAGGGTAACTGCTTGCGGTGCAGAGTAACTATTCCATCAGCTGAAGCATCTCATTAAATTTGGAAGTGATTTAGCTTTTCACTTCTAGTAAACATCCCAGTTTCTATTGAACATTCAGACACTGTGAAGTTTGAGTGACATCCTCTGGATGGAGGATACCATTGTCTGGGTTTTTTTTTAGATGTATTTATTTATGCATATAAGAACTGGGGTACAAGCCAGAGGTTGGGGGGTGAGAGGATTCCCGAGAGATGGAGTGGGGGCAGAACAGGCAGGTCTACTGAAACACACAGCTGAGGGGAGCAGCAGGGACACAGGAGAGCCTGCTACACCCTGGGGGTCACTTCCCTGGCGGGGATCAAACTTGTGGTGCAGTGGCTGGTAATAGCTTGATAGTGCTGAGACTGAACCCCTCGTGCCACCAGGGAGGGCCCACCACTGTGTGTCTTCAAGGAGAGGAGATGCATTGTCCTGGAAGTGGTAGGTTTTCCCAGTAAGCACATCCGGAAATATTAGACGAGGCAAGCTAGTCCTTGAGGGTCAGTCCACTCCGATAGCAACGCTTTATCTCATGCTCGATGGATCTGAGCGGGGTTCCTTATAGACTAATACTTCAGGAAGTTCATGGATAAAAATAGGCATTCCACTAGTAATTGATTTTTTCACTACATCTAGGCTAACAACTCGTACAGGATGGCATTTCTCCAGCCAGTCCCACTTGGATGCGTGAAGCAATTTCCCTGAGACCCAAGCAGCTGCTCTTACAAACTGTGCTCCAGCGGCACTTTCATGAGCAGCAGCATTTTTGAGGTGTAGCAGGCTTGGGTCAGGCCATCTTGCTTCTACATATTTTCCCAGTTCGTATCACTCCCGCTGATGCGGCTCTTTTCTCCACAAGATCATCCCTGGTGGTGGTGGTGGGGTGTCATCCCAGGAGCAGGGGGGTCGGCTTGCTTCTCCCCATTCACAAGTGCATCCCAAGCGTGCCCCATTGCTCATCAGAGGCTCTTGCTTTCTTTTCTTTTTTCTTTTTTAAAGATTTCTTTATTTGTGCATACAGAACTGGGGTACAGGCCAGAGGCTCTGGGGCGGTGAGAGGCTTCACCAGAGACAGAGTGGGGAGCAGAAGAGGCAGATGGATGAAGCACACTGCCGAGGGGAGCAGCGGGCGGGTCAGGAGAGGTCTGCCGCACCATGTGGTCACCTCCCGGGCAGGCAGGGATCAAACTCATGCAGAAGTGGCTTTAGCTTCTCAGTGCTGTGCTTTAACTCGCTGTGCCACCAAGGAGGGCCAGCTCTTGTTTTCTTAAAACCAAAACTTCCAGGTGTTTCCGGGGCCCCAGAATGCTGCAGGGCATTTTACCCACTACACATATTTTCATTCCGTCAGCCAAAAATCACAAACACCAGCGTAGACAGAACGTTAAGGCAATTGGAAGCACTCGGCAAATTCACTTTTATTGTACCTGATTTACCAGGTGTATTGTGGAGTACGGGATAAAATGCCGTCATTTCAGGTTATAGTGCAGATTCGCTGAGATTCCACGGTGGCCTTCTTCATTACTAGCTGTCTGGCATGCATCAGTATTAGTTCCAAAGGAGGCACCCGAAACAGCAGACAGAAATAATCGCGTACGAAGAACAGCTCAGCAGTCACGTGGTCTCCACATTTTCTAATGCAATAATGGAGCTAATCAGTGCCACTTCCACTTTCTTCTATATGAGGGGATGCCTAAGAGTTTACTTAAAGAAATACATCTTCCGCTGAAGTCAGGAGCCGTCACTCCAGTCCTTCTCGCCCCTCCTCTGCCACATCACGGGAGTGCAATATCCTAGGAAGATGGCCCCTGTGCCTGCCCCCCAAGCTCCGAGCCTGGTGGGCTCACCCAGGCGGCACTCAGGCTCCAAGCCGCCCCTGCCCCTTCCTGGCCCAGGAGCTGCCTTCAGGGCTCTGGGTGTAGAACGTTCTGCCATCACTCACTTACTCAACAGCTGTCTGGTGAGTTCCTGCTGTGTGCGAGACATCGTTCTGGGTGCCGGGGCCATGTGATGAAGCGAAGGGCGCGAGCCTGGCCACACACCTCTCCTGGTGCTGCAGGGCCTGCAGACTACAGCTCTTTTTTTTTTTTTTAAGTTTTATTTATTTATGCATACAAGAGCTGGGCTACAGCCAGAGGTGGGGAGTGAGAGGACTCCTCAGAGACAGAGTAGGGCGCAGAACAGGCGGACTCACTGAAACATACTGCTGCGGGGAGCAGCGGGGAGACAGGAGAGGTCTGCCGCGTCCTGTGGTCACTCTCTGGCCGGGGATCAAACTGGTGCTACAGTGGCTGGCGATGGCTGGATAGCGCAGACTGCAGATTTACATACACACTTTTACTGGCTGCTTCGAGGTGGCCCTCACGCAGAGGCTTGCAGGAGCAGACAGAGTGTGTGACAGGGAAAAGAACGTTCCGGGAAGGAGAAGAGTGCTCCCGGAGGGAGAAGAGTGCTCCCAGAGGAAGAAGAGTGCTCCCAGAAGGAGAAGAGTGCTCCCGGAGGAAGAAGAGTGCTCCCG
>NW_004567108.1:1997381-1999622 GCF_000260355.1 Condylura cristata | reverse complement strand
GAAGGAGAAGAGTGCTCCCGGAGGAAGAAGAGTGCTCCCGGAAGGAGAAGAGTGCTCCCAGAAGGAGAAGAGTGCTCCCGGAGGGAGAAGAGTGCTCCCAGAAGGAGAAGAGTGCTCCCAGAAGGAGAAGAGTGCTCCTAGAAGGAGAAGAGTGCTCCCGGAAGGAGAAGAGTGCTCCTGGAGGAAGAAGAGTGCTCCCGGATGGAGAAGAGTGCTTCTAGGAGGAGAAGAGTGCTCCCGGAGGAAGAAGAGTGCTCGCGGAGGAAGAAGAGTGCTCCCGGAGGTACAGTCTTGCCCCCCACCCCCATGGCCACCCCACCTGAGGTCCACGCCAGGACTCCGTGTTTCCAGCAACAGAGGCCGTCTCTAGGAAGAGGGCGTCAGCGTCTGGGTAGGGCCAAATGTTCCAGATGTCTTGGCGCCGATGCCAGGGGGTGCGGCACCCCCTGCAGCAGAGGGGAGAGCGTCTCAGCGTGCGTGTTGCAGGCACAGCAGCAGGGTGCACCCCGCCCCTAGGACGGTTAACTAGAGTCTCCTTAGTTGAGTCTTGTCGCCTTGAATCAATAGAGGGTTGAGAGGCTTTAAAAATGAATACGCTCCTCGACGGGAGGATCGATAGTTTTCTGGCTCTGATGTCTGCTGAGTGCCAGCGGCTTCGGGCGCAGATGGGCACACATCTCTGCCATCTAGTGTATTTCCCTCTGATTTATGGGAAAGAAACAAAGTGTGACCATCGGTCACGGGGCCCTGGACGGAGCCTGCTGGGGATGGGGAGTGGCGCGGGCACAGACTGAAGCCCGTTACAGTCTGAACGTGGGGTCCCCAATGGCAAGCTACTCAGCAATCTCCTTGTGGGGTCACTTTTCCCCAAAGGGCCTGGGAGGCTTTTCTCGGTGTGCCCAGATTAGGCCTCGGGCCACCTCGGATGGGAACTGGAGGCCCTCACGGGCCTGGGCGTCTTGGGGGTTATTGAAAGGCTGCCCGTGGCCCCACTGGGAGCGGCGAGGGCGTGGAGGCCCGGACAACCTCTGTTCTCACCTGCGCCCTCAGCCCGTGTTGACCCAAGTGAAGACGGTCACGTCCTTAGCCTGCGCCCTGTCCTGATTAAAGAGGCCGTCGGTTCCTCGTGACGGAGGGATGTGGTCGGGCCCCACCGCGCAAGGCTGCTCACAGACACTCCTCTCCAGCCAACAGTCTCATCGGCGTGAATCGTCCCTCCTTGCCTGTCACACGAGTCTCCCCCTCTCTGCCCCATGTCCCAAAACGCAGGATACACACCCCAGCTCCGCGTGACCCAGATGTCTCAGGTGTCCTTCACGCACCTGTTACTAAGTGGGTTCTTGGTCCTTTGCTGTCCTGGCTGGATGACTCTCCCCCCAAGGACAGCCCACAGCCCTGTGGACGGTGTCTTCTGCCGGCCATGTCGGTCCCCAAGTCTAGTGGTCATGGCTTCTCCCCTCTAATGGGGAGGGAGCAGCCCTCGGCGTGGCGGTCACAGGTCACGACACTTTGGGGGGGGGGCCGGCAGGGGCAGCTTCTCTGTGGCCCCGCAGGCTCCGCCTGCATTTGGAGCCACCGTCTGTCTCAGCTCTTCTTTGTCCATCTGACCACACTGCCGGACGAGGGTCTGTCCACTCCCACCCGGGATTCTCAAGTGGAGATGCCGTTGGCTCAGGAGAGGCTTCCAGGAGGACCCCATCCCAAGGGCCTGTCTCCAGAAGACGCACAGCTGCACAAATCACCTGAAGGAATGCCACGGGCAGCAGAGGGGGCCGCAGGGAGGGGAAGCCCTGGGGGAAGCCCGGGCAGCACCCCGCCCTGCGGCGCCCAGCTTTGGACCCTGAGCCTTGTGGCCTCGAGGAAAAGAAGACTCTTGTTTGAAGCCGCCAAGTGAGGGACTCCTGGTGGCCTAGGGGTTGAGGCTCAGTGCTGTTACGTGGCCTGAGCTCCACCCCGGCCAGGCAGGGACCCCAGTGCTCAGCAGACCCCTCCTGTCGCCCCGCGGCCCCCTCAGCAGTGGGCTTCAGTGCATCTGCTCCCCGCTCTGTCTCTGGGGGGTCCTCTCATTCCTGCAACTCTGCCCTGCACCCTAGATCTTTCTACATTAAAAGATAAATAGGATCCCTCCCTGGGGGCGCAGCGGGTTAAAGCGCAGCACTGAGAAGCCAAAGCCACTTCAGCACAAGTTCAATCCCGCCCGCCCCAGAGGTGACCCCAGGGCGCGGCAGACCTCTCCTGACC
>NW_004567108.1:1995076-1996651 GCF_000260355.1 Condylura cristata | reverse complement strand
AGCGCGCGCAGGTGCCTGGACGGGCCTCCTCCCGCCCGCGCAAGCCGCAGCCCCTGCGGTCCCACCTCGCTTGCTGCCGTCTTGTCTCGAAGGACGGCAGGACGGGCCCGGCGGGCTGTGCATGATGGCGGTGCCAGCGCCCTCCCCTCTCCCGCGCCTCCCGCAGATGCACGCGCAGGGAGGTGAATGCGCACTTGTAAAAAGGTGCCCTCAGGTGCTTGTTAATGGTTGGCACTGTGTAATTAAGCGAGTTTTTAAAATGTTGTCTTTTGCCAGGATCTAATTAGCAGAGCCATCTGCTGAGAGCGCGGTGGCCCATCTGCCTGGCGTTCTCGCCTTTTTCATGACGAGTATCTGCCGTTGCTGGTCCTCGTCTCGGGAACTTCTCTCGCGCGGGATGCCTCAGTGCACGGCTTGGTTTCTGCGGCTCTGGGCACCGTGGATTTAGCTCTGCAGCCCTACGCGAGCACCCGGCTCCGTGCGAGCTGATGTTGTCCTCGGACCACGGCCTCAGCTGCCCGCAAGCACGCCTGTCGGGAACCAGAGGTGCTTCCTCACACCCTGATTCCGAAAGATGGAAACGAGCCCTCTGGAAACTCTTAGGCGCTCTGCATGCGCTCTGTCCCCCAAGGTTGGCGCCGTCGGAAGTTCTCACGTCTCCCCACATCTGAGATGCTGTTGACCCATCTGTGAGGGAAGACCAGGCACCGCCGGCCACAGTGGCTGGCGGGCTCTCTCTGCTCTGGTGCAGTAATGGCTGGCATCTGCAAGCGGTCGCTGCTCTTGATCCTGCTCATCGGCTGTTACCCTGAATGCTTTGCGCTGCTTGCACTCAGTGGGTGGCTATCAGTGAACAAGATGAACATAAAGCAACATTTCTGTAAGTGCTGATTAGCACAGCTGTCATGGGTCACTTTTTGCAGGCAAAGGATAAGTGTGTCCCAAACTGGAATCTTTAACGTGCAGGTATTTCAAAGGCATTACCTGCTATGTTATGGCTTTGGGGTATCCATGTGTTCCTGTGACGTGCGTGCTGCTAAAAAAAGATATAATGAGGACTAAATGCACAGTAGGGTGGAAAATTAAAAGAGTCTTTTGCTCCAGAGTTCTCATGCAATAAAGAAGAGACCAGAGATACAGAAGTCACAGATTTAAAAAAACAAGCACGGGCCAGGAAGTCAGAGCTTGAGGCATGTAGAAAGCCGAGTGTAGACTGGCTCAGCGCTGGATCCCATGAGCCTAGAGGCAGGTGGAGGTAGGGAGGGAAGAGTCTGCAAAGGAGTCAAGCGGAAAATGGTTCCATAAATTCGGAGTGGGACTGGGCCAAATTAGGGCACATACGAGAATAAAGATGACTCCATCGAGAACAGAGTGAGGAGACTTGATTAAAAGCAGTTTGGTTACAACAAATTTTGCAAAAGAAAGTGATAACAGGTTAAAGTCTAATCTAATTGCAAACGGAATAATTGAGAAATTGAAGCTGACCTGGAGTGTTCTGCTGATTTTCCTGTTTGTCTCCAACAAAAGCATTTCCCCCGAGCTCCTAGCGGCCCAGTGGGTCGGGCTGGTCACGGG
>NW_004567108.1:1988805-1994011 GCF_000260355.1 Condylura cristata | reverse complement strand
GGCCTCCTGGAGCTCTGTCTTTAGCAACTGTATGCGAAGCTCTTATCTGTTCTCTGGAGGTGTTATCACTTCCCCTAAAGCATTTGTCATCCTAGGAAGGGATTCAAGTCATTTGTTTGCATCAGATGGTGATTAGCTGTGACTTTACTGTTGTCATTAAACATTATGAACAGAAAGACATCGCAGGCTGAATTAGCGAAGTCTCTTCTCAGATGTTGACACTGCAAAAATCCCAAGTTTGCACCAGGGAAACAGCTCCAGTATTGTCCCCTCAGTGGCTCTTTCCAACATTCTTTTCTTATGGCCTCATAGTTACCAAATAAGATAAGTTGTAGGAGACGAGTATTTTATGTTTTAATCTCTGTTGTGTAACGTTCTTCAGAGGACAGTTGATATTAGATAATGGTGTTAGCCTGACATCACTGTAGATATTTTTTTGGCGTCGATTTCTTTGCTAAGTTTTAGTTTAGATCTTTCCTAAGTACAGCAGAACATACATTTCTTAAAACTTAGAAGTTCTCCAAAATGTAGCAGAGTGAAGCTACATTTTTTGATATTGGTTTACGTGGGGTCTAGTTTAGTTAGCATCCATCCAAGCGAATGCCTGTGCCCAGGGCCATGTCCTCTGATAATGGTTTAACGGGGACTCTGATGCTAAGATGCCTACTCGGAGCGGGGCGCCTTGGTCTTATCATCCCCACCCACAGTTCGCTCCTGAGATGGCATCAGAGGCCAGGGTATGTGCATCCCGCTGGTGGGCTCCAGTGAGATCTGGGAAGGGCGAGATAAAAGTCCTCAACATCTGCAAGTCTGAATTCTGAGGCAGAGCCAGTAACCGTGCCAGCGACGGCTGTGGGGAGGTGTGCGTGCTCCCGGGAGCTGAGTCCTCTCGGCTTCGCGCCCTGCGTGTGTTTGTGCGCGTGGGCCGTGCAGGATGGTGCCGAACGCAGCACACGGGCACGTGGACCCGCGGCCCGCTGCCAGCAGAAGCTCAGTGTCCTCCAGGGTCACTAGGTCTCTGCATTTCGAGATTCCGCTTAAGGTTCCACGGGTCTAGTCCACGGGGCCACACGTTCACGGGCGCCGCTCCCTCTGCTCACGCAGCAGCCAGCCGCGACTCATCGCGTCACGTGGATGCTGCTGAAGTGTAAATGCATTCGGTGGAGGCGTGCATCATGCCTCCGCGTTAAGGTGCAGCCTGAGCCCCAGCCTGCATCTCAGGCAGGGGGTGTAATTTTTCTGGCCGTGTGAAAATGGGGGTCCGTGGAGCTGCGTTTGCTAATCCGCTCACGGGTGCTGACGTGCCCCGTTCAGCCCGAGCTGTAACAGCCCCTGTCGTTTGCTGTCTCCTGCAGGCTGTGGCGTGGGAGTGTGATGAAGCCGCCAAGAACGCGTGTTACAGCAAGGGCAAGTCGAAGGTAAGGGGGGCGTTTTGGGGGGGCGGGGGGACGACCGGGGCTGCTCCTGCTGCAGGGCAGGGAGCGCATGTGTGCCACCCCCGGTGAGCCTGGGAAAGCGAGATCCAAGACACGTGTCCGCCAGTTCTCAGGGCTTTACTACGGTGACGCGGCCCGCGGTTTCCGAAAAGGATTCAGAACAGAGCTTGTGGGCGCCTGTGCGATCGTTGGGCTGAGGTGCGGAATCCCTCGTCTGTGCCACCACTTAGACCCGTCCGAAGAGTCTAGTTGAAAGTCTGGAGTCTCTGACCTCGTATCTACCTGTGCAAGAATCCTCCGCACCCCATCTTACCCGTGGGGGTAGAGCGTGAGGAGCAATGGGTGATTTAGCTATCTCTAATAGAAAATTTTGCATAAAGATGTTTGGGATTTATTTACAACTTCACATTTCGTTAAAATAAGCTCTTGTCTACCCCCCGCACCCCCCCACCCCGTCCTTGCAAGTTCTTCAGCAGAGAGCAGTGTGGCGCCCAGGCCCAAGCGCACTCCCCGAGTGGGTCCACACTGCGGGCCCCACCCCGGGCCTGGCCTGAGAAGACAGAGGGGTGCTGGGACCTGTCGCTGGCAGCTCATTGGCGCCCCTCTGGGGGCTCCCAGCTCCGGGAGCACAGGGCTCACCTCGGGGTCACTAAGGAGAGCAGTGGCCGGGGAGCAGCGAGGGGAGCTCGCCCCCAAGCGTGGTCCCGGAACGCGCAGCCCGGCGGAAATCCTCACGGCCCCTGCTTGCAAGAGTCGTGAGCACTCGATCTTATCGGCGGCCATGGTCCTCCCTGGTTGCCAAAGCTGAATAAAGACCTAGGCAGAGGGAAGAGGCCGAGGAAGATCATCCGACTGCAGCCAGGGAAACACAGGGCAGCTGACGGCGGCTGTTTACTGCAAGACAGTCCTGTCAGAGGCGCCTCAGCCACATCCGCAGGCCACGCGGAGACCACCGCCGGGCTGGGGCTCCGGCCGGCAGCCTCCGCTGAGCTCGTGTGAATTGCCCCAATGCCAGAGGCCCCGTGGGGCCTCCGCCCTCCTCGCTGTCCTGCCCCGCGTGTCCACGCTGCACCCAGCACAGACAGGACCCGGTGCTGCGGCGGGCAGGGAGGGCAGCGTCCCCGGCCCCGCTCCCCACGGGCCTGCGCCCCTGCTCCAACGCCCGCACAGCTGTCGCCCTGCCGGGCCGGGGTCTCCCGAGGGGCCGGGTGCTGCCTGCCGGCTTCCTCCACTGTGCGTCTTCCTCTAGCGCTTGCTTTTCCTGCCTTTCTTGTCTCCATCTCCGCCGGCCTTCTGGCTCTTCCTCCCCCCCCCGAGTTTGGGGTACACCAATAAGCACCGTTCAGCTGTGGATACCCAGTGACACACTTATCAGCCCCGTCTCCCAAGATGTGACCTGGGTAACGCCCCTCCTGCCCTTTCAGGAGCCTAGCTGACCACCCCCCCGTGGACACCTCCAGCACCCTGGCCTCGCCCACCTCCTCGGGTCCTGCCTGCCCCTCCCCACTGCCCTACCAGCCTGCGCCTGCACCCCCACCCCACCCCACCCCACTCTGCCCCGGCTCCCCGGCCCCGCATGAAGGGGAAGCAAAGCCTTCCCCGTGCCCGGCTTCTGCTGCTGGGCGATCCTTAGAGATCCTGCGAGGTAGACTGCTAGAAAATGAGGTTCTGGGGTGAGAAGAAATTCTCTTGAATCAAAACTGGCCGTGTTTTGCCATGAGCAGTGATCGCTGGCTGGACAGAAGGGGAAGCCAGAGGCCACGCGAAGTCCACCTTCTGCGCCCAGTGGCTGGGCCGGGCCACACTGCGTGCTCGCTCCCGACAGGAAAGTGAGAGGCACTTTGTCCCCTGACGTGAGACCTGTCAGTTCTGTGTTTCTGGTTTTAAAGGGTCATGAACAATGACCGGGTCAGAATGTCTACACTGGCGTCTTGAAGCTGAGCGGTAAGATGGATGGATACGGCTGGACTCCAGCTAAGTCTTGAGCAAGGAGAAACCCCAGACGCGCCCTGTGCTGAGCCAGGTGGGCGGAGCTGAGCCACCTGCACGGTGCTCGTGGGCGCGAAACATGGCCGGTCTGCAGATGGGCGCTGCCGGACCTTGGGCTGGTCCCTGGCAGGGAGCCCACGGGCACGCTGGCTGCTTTTCCTCTGGCATCCTGGGGCTTATTTGAAATAAATGCCACCCGGCCCAGCAATCCTCTGCTAGGAGACCCGGGCCAGTCCCGGGACACAGAGGGGAGCTGACGAGAACCCCTCTCGGAGGGAGCAGTCTGGCCACCCCTGTCCAGGGCTGCCCTGGACTCAGCATTCAAACCACCGAACCCCCTCTTCTGCCCATTCCAGGGGTTGAATCAAAAAACATACCCACGGGGTCAGAGTTGCACAGATGAAGCATCTGTTTGGGGGAGTGGAATTCAGGCCTCCGGCGTGGGCTTGGGGATGGGCGAGTGGCGAGATCTGACGTTGTTGCTGGTGCTGGCTGCGGTGAACTCTGACCCAGATAGCACGCATTCCCTGCCTGAAATCAAAGGAATCATGCAAAATGGGACATTTCAAAAATGAGAAAGACCATGCCCACTGGCTCGTTCTCCGGGCCCGAGCCCCGCTGGGGAGGCATTTCAAGGCAGAGCCAAGAATGGGGGCCCACAGCCTTCCCACAGACATGCCTCTGCCCTCCACAAGAAAGCTGTTCCCTGGCCTGCCGGGACCCACGAGGCCATTTTCACGTGAGGTCAAGGAGAGGGACAAAAAGTGGAATTCTGGAATCTGGGCCTGTCTCGGGGGGTGGGTCAAGTTCCCTTTGTGTGCCCACCCCCAGCACCGCGAGAGGGGGAGCGTCTGTGTTTAGACTCTAAAGCCTGGTTGCGGTTAGTTCTTTTTGCAAGGCCACTCTGGAGAGTGGCTTTGAGACTGCTGATCTGCCGCTTCCCGGGATGTAAACCAGGCGCGCCTGGTCTGCTCGGTGGGTGTGTCTGAGCCGGCCCCAGCCATCGGGACTTCACCAAGGGCCGCAGGGCTCCCGGGAGTGAGGGCTGCGTCCTGTGCAAGCCCACGTCAGCACTTTCCGCTGCCTCGTTCAGAAGCCGCTTTGGGTATTTTAACCCCACGCCCCTCGAATGACTGGGCTGGCGGGGCGCGGGGGCAGTTTCGTGGGCGTCTGGGGTTCTGGCATCACGCTTCCCGCTGCTCTGCTGTTGAGGGCTGAACGCTGGGCAGGCGCCCTGGGGTCCAGGAGGGGGTGAGCCTGGACCGGAGAGGCTGACGCCGGGCGCTTGTGCTGCGAGCCGGGCCTGCCTTTGTCCTGAGGGGTGGCCGCAAGCCTGAGCACGGTCTGGGTGACCTGCCGTCAACCGGCAAGCGGACCCACCGTTCCATCTTGTAAATCAAGATGCTCAGACAAGCCCTGTGGAGGCAGCTGGGATGGAATCGTCCTGTTACGGAGAAGTGCGCCCCGATTTACACTGATGTATGTCATGCACACGTGGCTGTTTGACTTTATTTGGGCTCACAGAGCGTAACTTCGCAGGAGATCCATGTGTACGTTTATGTTTATTAATATGCATCTGTGTTTGCACAGGAATAATATCTGCTCTTAATATGTCCGCACATATCTGTCTTGTGCACATCTGACTGGAGGATCATTTTTTTTCTAGATCTCACTGGTAGTAACAACTAGTGATAGCAACTAGTAATAACAACTAGTGATGGCAACTAGTAATAACAACTAGAATGGCAACTAGTGATAGCAACTAGTAATAGCTACTATTA
>NW_004567108.1:1983437-1987747 GCF_000260355.1 Condylura cristata | reverse complement strand
TAATGGCAACTAGTGATAGCTACTATTAATGCCAACTACTGATAGCAACTAGTGATGGCAACTAGTGATGGCAACTAGTTATGGCAACTAGTATGGCAACTAGTGATAGCAACTAGTGACGGCAACTAGTGATGGCAACTAGTGCAGTCCCCTGAAAGGCCGGTGGAGCCCCGTCTGCGCGTGGGCGCTTCGCCTCGGCACGGTGCCGCGGGGCGGAGAGGAAGCCTGCGGGTTTCGGCAGTGGGCGCTGACCGCGCGGGCTGGCGGTCTCCAGCGTGGCCCCTGCCCTCCCGCCCCTGCTGGTGGCTGGCGGGGCGAGGGCCGGTGCCGCAGGCGGCGCCTTTCTTCAAGCAGATAGCCCAGCTTCAGGGGGAGAGGCTGCAGGGGAAGCCTGCGTTCATTCTAAAGGGGCGCTGAGACGCTTGAGGCACGTGCTGGCCAGGGCCCGGGTCGCTGTCCCCGGGACCCCGCGGACACCAGCTGGCCTCGTCCGAAGCTCTCCGGAGTCAGCAAGAACTCAGCCCAGCCCTCCCTTCAGACGGAAGCTGCTTCCCGCAGGGTTTCAGGCGCCTGCCTGTTTTCCCGGTCAGGCGGCATCATTGACCGGAGGTCGGGGACCCTGGTCACCAGCCACCCAAGCCACGTGGTGACCGCTGACGGCTTCGGACAGGCACACCAGGGCGTCTTGGAAAACCAGAGTTCTTTGAAGACCCTTAAGCCTCCTCGAGGTACAGTCGTGGGGTCAGAGAAACGAAACTTCGGTGAGAAAAGGAAGATCATAGACGTTGACGACGGATGAGAGATGTGCAGCCCACGCTCCCGGGGGCCTGCTCCGTGGGCCATAGCCCAACGCGGGGGAGTCAGATGCGCCCTGCCCAGCGCAGGCCGCCGCGGAGAGGCGCCTGGACAGTGTCTGTCGGGAATCTGCGTTTTGGTTAGGAGGCGACCGCTGATCGCCACACAGCGGCGCAGGCCATTCCCTCCGTCCTTAATGTTGACTGTGTCTACGGCCATACCACCCTGAACGCGCCCGATCTCGTCTTAATGTTGACTGTGGTCCTGAGCTGACCTGCTCTGACGACAAGCTCCCCCGCTTCCCTCCAGTTTGAGCCGGACACAGGCAGCCCCCACCTCGCCCGGGCTCCTGCTGGGGTGCTCCCACCTTCTCCCGGCCTCCTTGCCGCTGCTGGTGGGCGGCGCCTCCCCACACCCTCAGCTTGCGGCCCCTTCCTCAGGGGCAGCAGGTCCTCGGCCGGGGCCCTCCTCCGGGCTGAGCGGGGACCCCGTCAGGACACCTGACCCAGGGGGCAGAGCAGCCCAGGGCCCCTCACACAGATCTGACTGCTCGGGGGCCCCCGGGGCCTGGCTGCTCACCGCTCGGAAGCCAAACTCTGGAGGCACGAGAGGCAGAAGGCGGCCACACTTCATCCGGGCTCTGCGCCCAGGACATGGTGGACCCTTGTCCTGCAGGCCATCTCAGCAGAGGTGGGAGAGCGGGACTTCCATGGGCCTGGGCCGGGGGCAGAGGGCCCGCCACAGCCGGACTCCAGGCATCCGTCCGGCTCGGCCGCGTGGTCCCTTCCCCCGACGCCGGCCCTGCGGCGGTTCTGGCTTCCGTCTGTCCAGGCTGCTTATCCGCGGTGGTGAGGCTGCGGCTTCCCCTCCCTGACTCCTCCCTCCGCCCTGGTCTCAGCCAGTTCCGCCCGGAATCCCGGCTTTGTCCACTAGAAAAGGTGAACAGGAGCGGAGCGGGGCCGGTGGGGCGAGGACAAGGAGCCCCGGTCGCCAGGCCGGCGGCTGAGTTTGGACACTGCGGCCCCACCTGTTTCCAGGATGTGCCTTGGCGGAGTGCTGCACCCCGGGTTCACCCCCCACACCTCTGTTCTCCTCCAGTTCCTGACAGCCCCAGGGCGGTCTTTGGGGAGAGTAAGGCAGCTTCCCGGTTCCTGTCAGGACTGCTCTCTGCCTGGGGCCGGGGGAGGCCCTGCCTGTTCCTGCCAGATGGGGGGCCCTCAGCCCCGAGGTCTCCTCTCCCAAGGCTGACTCCCCTCCCCACCACCAGCTATGACCTCTCTTGTGTCAGCATCTGGATTTAAGAAAAGCCAAACAAAAAAGAGCTATTTGCCTCCTGATGCATCCTTGAAAGCCTTGGGGAGCAGCCACAGAGGCCCAGGCTCTGGGCTCTGCACTATGGCGCCCGCCCTGCCTCAGCCCCTCAGCCCCGAGCCCGAGTTCCCGGCTGAGCCGGGCTCCCTGTCCGGTCCTGTCTTGACCCTCCTCCACGAGCCTGCGTCGGGTGGGGCTCCCCTGGGCTCCCCTGGGCTCCCCTGGGCTCCTGCCTCCTCGGGGCCTGGGAGGCATCACCAGGTGGCTCTTTGAAGTCTTGTTTGGTTCTGTCTCTCCCAAACTCTCCTGGCCGGTCCCCAACTATAAAACCAAAACAGAATGGAACAGAACAAGCCTCCCCATCTGGCTGTGTCTCAGTTACCAACCAGCGTCTCCCGTTTACACTGGCTCCGTGGTCTTCGAGTTCTGTTTCTGTTCTCAGAGGCTTTCAGATCCCCGTCAGAGGTCCCCGGCCTCTGTGGTGCTCGTCCCGATGTTAAGAGAAACATCGTCCCCGATGCTTCTGCCACATTTAGACGCCGGTTCCCACCGTTGGGCTCCGTCCGTCATGCAGCGGGGTGGGATTCAGGGGGGCCTGCGGGCTCGAGGCGACGTTTCTTGGACTTTGCTTGGTTGCGAGGCCTCCGTGTCCTGCAGCACCCTCCCCCTGGGCCGTCCAGGGACTGGACAAGACACAAGCGTGGGAGTCCTGTACCTGGGTGCGGCGGCTGCCGGCTGAGAGGCGACTCCTTCTGTACGCAGTACAAGCACCCTACTTCTCAAGCCTCGGCGCCTCGGCCCGGGGCATCCTCAGCCCGATGGCTTTTCTCTCCTTTGCTCAGTAAACACCTGCAAGTGTCAAATGCACCCCTCCAGGAAGCCTTGCTAAATCCTGCTCTACTTTAAAAGGTGTCTCCGCTGTCACCTCTTTGGGCACCTTTAATACACCCTTTCCTACCCACTGCTGTGTGAGGTCAACCCTGTGGCGGACTCTGTTCTGACCGTGTGGTCAGGGCCGCAGAGGCCAGCCGACGCTTCCGAGTGAAGGACTCGGAGCCCCGGCCATGTCCAGGGCTGCATCTTCTATGAATGAGCCCCTCGGGCAGCTAAAAATGTGGCCTGGAAGTGGCGCTCGTCAAGGGCCTCTCCCCGCGTGAGCCCTTCCCTATGCCACGGGTCTGATTTCTAGCCTGGCCACGGAGGTGCAGACCCCTGACTGTGCTGGGCTCTGCCTGGCCGCACCCCGAGACGGACACTCGCAATGCTGATTCCCAAAAGCCCTGGGAAGTTTTCTAAGACCATTTCATGAGCAACAGTTTTGCGATATTAGGTCCCTTTTATTTATTTTCCCGGGACATGTCAAAGGTGATTCAGAGTCAGTGCTGCTGTGGGCTGAGGCTCAGAATGAAGCGCGTCGGTCCAGGAACCAGAGGCCCCGAGCCTGTGCTGGGCAGCGGCACCTGCTCACGAGCTGACTCTCGGACAGGGTGCGTGATTGCAGAGCCCGGCGGTTTAACGACTTCGTTGTGAGCTTTCGTCAGCAGGCGGTCGTTGGCATTGGCTTTCTTGGCCAGCAGAGTGGACGCGCGTGGCCCCCGCTGACCTCTGACGGACCCCTGTGCTCTGTCCGCAGGAGGAGTGTCAGAACTACATCCGGGTGCTCCTGGTGGGCGGAGACCGGCTCTTCACCTGCGGGACCAACGCCTTCACCCCCGTCTGCACCAACCGCACGGTAGGGATACGGCCGGCCGCCGGCTCGGCCCCGCAGACCACGCGTTTCCCTGGGCCCCTGGGCTTAGACACGTGTCCCCTCCCCGAGGACTTGCTTTAAATTCCAAAAACATCTTTGTCAAATTAAACCTGTCCTTTATTGCTGTATTCCCAATCACGACTGCTAATTTCAGACAGAACTGGAAACGGTTGTGGTTTGTGTGATTTCACGGAAATACGTGTCTCCGCGAATTCTATTAGCCGACTGACCGTAACGAGCCCAGCGTCTATCCCTCCCTTCCTCTGCTTTCCTGGAGGAGACCGTTAACTACGAAACGGCCTCAGCCCCCTCCAAGGCTGACACGTGTCGAAAAATGGAAACAGGGAAGTGGGTCCCGCGGGGTCCATCGTCCTGCGGTCGGTGGGGCGTGCTGGCCACGTGGCCACAGCGGCCCGGCCTCAGGCCACGCGTCCCTCCCTGAGGCGGGCACTCA
>NW_004567108.1:1981470-1981937 GCF_000260355.1 Condylura cristata | reverse complement strand
GCCCGGAGCTGGACTGGGTGGGGGCCAGCTGCAGCCCCCGCTCACATGGGCTGGACTCCTCAGAGAACGAGGGTGTGCCTGGTCCTGCCAGAGCGAGGACATTTACCGCATCGCTCCGTTTGCCTTTGGGGGAGACATACCCGCCCTGCCCGGGAGTAAGGGGCCCCCTCTCCACCGCAGCTGAGCAACCTGACGGAAGTGCACGACCAGATCAGCGGCATGGCCCGCTGCCCCTACAGCCCGCAGCACAACTCCACGGCGCTCCTGACGGCGGGCGGCGAGCTGTACGCGGCCACCGCCATGGACTTCCCGGGCCGCGACCCCGCCATCTACCGCAGCCTGGGCGCCCTGCCCCCCCTGCGCACCGCGCAGTACAACTCCAAGTGGCTCAACGGTGAGTCTGGGCCACCCCCCGCCCGGCCGAGTCTGGGCCCCCTTCCTCTGCTTTCCTGGAGGAGACCGTTAAC
>NW_004567108.1:1980213-1981370 GCF_000260355.1 Condylura cristata | reverse complement strand
GGGATCGAACTCATGCGGAAGCGGCTTTAGCTTCTCAGTGCTGCGCTGTGACCCGCTGCGCCCCAGGGAGGGCCCCCACTGACCTTCTATTCCCGATCCTTCTTGCTTTGGGTAGGAGCTGTCCTAGTTACCAAGGTCGCAGCACTCCTGGCTCCCACCCACTGGAGAGAATAGCCCTCCCACCCACTTACATGTGACAACAAAAAATTCCAGAAGTTTCCAAATGGCCCCTGCGGAGACACTGCTTCTGCCTGAGACCCGCTGGTGTGACTTAGGCTGGTGCACAGTGGGGCGTTGAGTGTGTTTGTGTGTGTAGCCACAGCACAGCGGCACTTCATGCGATGTTGTCAGACCAGCGAGCACGGTTTGCTTTTTTTGCATTTAATTTTATTTCTCTGGAGATGACAAGGCCCTAGAACGTCCCTAGAACGTCCCAGGAGTCAGGTGTGCAAGCCCAGCGCCCTGTCCCTACTGTGCCCCGCTTGCCGCTGGCCTCCCTGATCCGTCTCCCCGACAGGCTGTTTTCTCCCAGGCAGTTCATCGGGGAGAAGTCTCGTGTTTGCCTTTAAAAGGCTCCCTGGTAGAAAGAGCAGGCCCTGTGCACCCACCTTCCCGGCACTCCAGAGGCCGTGCCCCAAGGCCAGGGAGTCGCTGCCACACCCCAGCCGCAGGCCTGACGGGAAGGACCCATCCCTGAGGTGCTCCTTGATAGTGGCCCCTGCTCTGTCCTGGCTGTGGGTGCTGAGCCCTGGGGTGGGGGTGCCCCAGTCGCTTCCAGCTCGCCATGGGGACTTTGCAGGTCTCAGAGGAGACCGGACGCCTGTGTCTCCTCCCTGCGGAGATGCCCCTGTCCCGAGGCAGCGGTGGTACCAAGCAGGTGTGACTCAGTGAACCTGCCACGGGGAGAGGGGAGGAGGGAGAAAGGGCGGGGAGAAAAGGAGGTAACAAAGGAAGGGAGAGGGGAGGGAGGCCTGCAGGGAGGGAGCCGAAGGACAGGCTTCCCTTAGGGGCTCGCCCTCTGCAGAGAACAGGGCTGCGCTCTGGGGCCACAGCCTCTCTGCCCGGTCTCCCCCACCCGGGCGTCACCGTGAGCTCCGTCCCCTGGCCCCCGGTCTCCCCCACCCGGGCGTCACCGTGAGCTCCGTCCCCTGGCCCCC
>NW_004567108.1:1978354-1979648 GCF_000260355.1 Condylura cristata | reverse complement strand
ACCCGGGCGTCACCGTGAGCTCCGTCCCCTGGCCCCCCGGTCTCCCCGACCCGGGCGTCACCGTGAGCTCCGTCCCCTTCCCCGGCGGATGAGCTCGGCCGGACTGCACACGGTACTGCTGTCCGCGTGTGAGACGCTCGTCGCTCGCCGCGGCGATTCTGTCCGTGACCCACCCACCTTTGGTTTCTCAGTCCCAGCCCCTCCCTGCTCAGCTGGCCGGGGCCCTATACTGTCGTCCTCCACCGGGCCTGCCCGCCCGCCCAGGTCCGGAACTACCAGACAAGGAGCCGGCTCGCCCCTGCCTGTCTCCAGGGGAACTCTGGTTGCCAACAAATGCATGGTGTGTTTTGACCCCAGTTAAGCTTTCTGTAGCGGCGAGAGGTTTGATGCCCACTTTGGCCAGTGAGAGCAGTGCTTCCTAAGGGTCCACAGAGGCCCAGACCGCCCTCGGGTGGGCTGACCCCTCTGGACTGGCGCCCCCAGGTGGATACCAGAGGTGCCGCAGTAGCGGGGCAGGAAAGGGCCCGGCCCCTGCCTGTGCCCACCGGTCACTCAGGCCCACTGGCACTGTGAGCGGCTCTCACCCCGCGGTCGGCCAGCGCCGTCCTTGGTAAGGAAGCGCAGCTGTGCTCCCCGCGCGGCTCTGCCCGTCGGGGGACACGTCGGGTGGACGCCGGAACCCGGCTCAGCCCCGGCCACGGCAGCAGAGAAGCAGCCCCGAGCACCCCTCGCTTATCCCTCCTTTATTCCGAGCCTGACTTAGGCCTTGTTGCCTGTGCGGTGACAGCTGCGGGCTCATGGTGAGTCGCACTTGAGCGACAGACAGAACCTCCATAAAAGAAGACAGTGTGCGTCTCACTAGCCTGCCTGGCGAGACTCGCCCGTCCCTGCTCCAGATTTATCTCGAATTGCAGGTCGGCTGCCTACCTGAGTGATTCTGGCCTTAGAAACTGCCTTTGGGGAAGGCACAGGGCATCCGCTGGGCAAACGTCTCCTTTCTAGGAAATTGCCAGTTTACGGCAGGTCACACCTCAGGACCCCGCCATTGTCCTGGGGAGCCCCGGGGGCAGTGGGGGGTTTCCAGATGAGGAGTAGCTCTGGACTGAGGTGACCTGATGTGGGGTGACCCAGAGAGCACCCTCTTCCAGTAAACACGAATTCTTCCCTTAGATTTGCAGCAGAGACTAACGTGCTGAGCCTTTCCAACGTGTCCCTCGCTGCCTTGTAAACTGGTTCAGGGCAGGCTGCGGGTGGGGGGCGGGGAGCCTTCTGCTTAACGCTAAGTTCCCCTGTT
>NW_004567108.1:1976487-1977680 GCF_000260355.1 Condylura cristata | reverse complement strand
TGGTTCCGTGTGCGTCTCTGGAACCCAGATCCTGTTCGTGAACCGTGGTAGCGTCATGCGCTGTTCTGTGGCAGGCCACTGGCATTCTCAGTGGCCTGCGATGGTGAGAGCAGACCCGGAGGTCAGGCTGCAGCAGTGTGTTTCAGTAGATTGCCTGTTCTGCTCCCCACTCTTCCCCAGAGGATTCCTCAGGCCTGCACCCCAGTTCTTGTGTGCATAAATAATTTTTAAAGCATCATCTATATTATCAGTGACTCAGTGAGGAAATTATAAAGATACTGATTTTACTACTCTATAAAATTCATTGGCGATCACTAGAACTTCTAAAACCCAGTGAGCTTGGAGATAGTTTCTGTTGTAATTTTGTTATTCCTAAATCTCTACTTTTAAGCTAATTATGACAACAGGAAGCTGCAAGTCAGTAACTCTGTCTCAACACCCCATCCTCCTCCAGAATCACCCCCCCACAAGCCAGAAAGGAGAAAATGGGGGTCAGTCCTCCCAGGTCCACAGTCACCATAGTAACAGAAGTACACAGTCAACCGAGGACACTGAACCCGCCGATTCAGTTTTTGTTTCAATATTCACAATAGACAAAATTATTTTGTGTGTGTGTTTTAAATATTTATTTTATTTATGTATGTATGCAAGACCTGGGGTGCAGGCCAGGGGTATGGGGAAAGAGGACTGCCCAGAGACAGAGTGGGGAGCAGACAGGCAGGAGCCACTGAAACCCGCTGCTGAGGGGGCAGCGGGGAGACAGGAGGGGTCTGCCGCGCCCCGGGGCCCCTCCCTGGCGGGGGATGGGACTGGCCGTGCAGGGGCCCCGATCAGCTCCATAGTGCTGCGCTGTGACCCCTGGGCCCCCGGAGGCCCCGGACGAGCAGCTCTGAAGTCCTTTGCACAAGCACAGAAAGTGTGCGAACACCGTGCGCCTGCAGGCAGGTGACTCCTGAGAAGTGCCGCGTCCACAAGGCGAGTGCGTCGGGCTCCCGCGCTGGCATCACAGAGGCTTTCCTCCTCCCGCTTCCCGGAGACTGCGCCTGTAGAGGACAGTCTCCCACTGGCACTTAAATAACCGCCAGGCTGAGCTGCCATGTCGGTGGGTCGGTCACTGTGCCAGTGCCGGCCGCCCGTCCTTGCACCTGCTGCCAGCCGGTGTGGGCCGGCCCGTCCATGCACCTGGTGCCAGC
>NW_004567108.1:1974882-1975892 GCF_000260355.1 Condylura cristata | reverse complement strand
CGTCCATGCACCTGGTGCCAGCGGGTGTGGGCCGCGTCCATGCACCTGGTGCCAGCGGGTGTGGGCCGTGTCCATGCACCTGGTGCCAGCGGGTGTGGGCCGCGTCCATGCACCTGGTGCCAGCGGGTGTGGGCCGCGTCCATGCACCTGGTGCCAGGCGGTGTGGGCCGCTGGGGCCCAGCCGCCCTGGGCTCTGGGCGCACCCCGCCCCCTGCCAGGCAGGGGGCCAGCCCGGGGCGCTGAGGCTTCGCTCCTGCGCGTCCTTTCCAGAGCCCAACTTCGTGTCGGCTTACGACATCGGGAACTTCACCTACTTCTTCTTCCGAGAAAACGCGGTGGAGCACGACTGTGGGAAGACGGTGTTCTCCAGGGCGGCGCGCGTCTGCAAGAACGACATCGGGGGGCGCTTCCTGCTGGAGGACACCTGGACCACCTTCATGAAGGCGCGGCTCAACTGCTCGCGGCCCGGCGAGGTGCCCTTCTACTACCACGAGCTGCAGAGCACCTTCCTGCTGCCCGAGCTGGACCTGCTCTACGGCATCTTCACCACCAACGTGTGCGTGCCCGCCGGGGCGGCGCCGGCGCCAGGGTGACGCGTGCGCGCAGGGGAGCCCTCACCCTCCTGGGCCGGCAGCCCAGGCCTTTTCTGAGTCTGAATCACGCGTCAGGCAACGCGAGGCGACGCCTGGGGCTGGACCCAGGAAAGAGCTGGCAGCCGGCCCCGCCCCGCGGTACCTGCGTGCGGGCTTGGCCCGAGCGGCCCCGCCCCGCGGTAGCTGCGTGCGGGCTCTGACCGAGGCCGGGGCGCGTGGGCCGCTTCGTCTTCACGCTCAGCTCCTGGACGTGTGCGTCACAAAGCAGGGTGCTGCACACCCAGTCTTTGAGATAAGGCCTCTCCCCTGAGCTCGCTGCCCCCCTCCCATCCCCCAGCCTCGTGCAGGAGCCGCCCCCCCAGCCCGGTGCAGGAGCCGCTCCCCCCAGCCCGGTGCAGGAGCCACCCCCCCCAGCCC
>NW_004567108.1:1967901-1974461 GCF_000260355.1 Condylura cristata | reverse complement strand
CCCTCACCCCCTGCAGGAGCTGCCCAGCCCTGCGCAGGAGCTGCCCTCCTCACCCCATGCAGGAGCCCCCCCCAGCCCTGTGCAGGAGCGCCCCCCCCCCCCCCCCGCAGGAGCTGCGCCCCCTTCTTGGCTGAGTCTGGTTTTCCACCCCAGAGGTTATTTTCCTCTTTGATCAGTTTGTCTTCCACAGTCAGCTCACAGGCCCTGCCTGCTGGGCCTTCCAGAACCTGTTAGCCAACCAGTGGGCAGCGGACCTCAGCTTGCAGCCGTCTGGCTTCTTTCCCCTGCATCCCTGGCTCTGGGCCCAAAGGGGCTGCGTTGGAGCTGGGGGGGGGGGAGCGGCTGGGGCTGGGGCTGGACCCTTCCGGGGCCTCCTGCCACTGTCACTTTAACCTTGCAAATCACGGAGGCGGGATCAGCAGGCCCTTGCCCATGCTCACCCCCGCTGCGCCTGGGGACATCCTTCTAAGCTGCCCTCTGACCCCATCCTTAACAGAACTCCCCCAAACCGCAATCGTGAGGCCTCGGACGGAAGGCGCCCCCATGGGGCCGTACCCCGCTGACCTCCGCCCTCTTCCTTCCTCGGCTCCCAGGAACAGCATCGCCGCCTCGGCCGTGTGCGTCTTCAACCTGAGCGCCATCTCGCTGGCCTTCAACGGGCCCTTCAAGTACCAGGAGAACTCCCGCTCTGCCTGGCTGCCTTACCCCAACCCCAACCCCAACTTCCAGGTGAGTGCAGGACGCAGGCCCTCATTGCATGTCCCCAGGGAGAAACCGGACCTTGTTGGGAGGGGCTGGCCCACCTGCGACGCACCAGGACCCCGGGGCCCCGGGCTGGCCCACACTTGGCGGGCTCGTGGCACAGGCGAGGCCGCGGGTCCGCTGAGTGCCCAGGTGGCCCTGGCACGGCCGGCCTGTTGCGGCAGGCGGGGAGCCAGCTGGCCAGTGGGTGCGGTGTGGCTGCGGGGAAGCTCCCTGGTTCCCCAGGGGTTCCCGCAGGTAGCGAGCGGCCATAGCCGTGCCGTGTGTCTGCAGCGGGCGTGGGCCAGCCGGGCACGCAAGGCCTGGCACTGGACACATTCCCATGAAAGGCTTCCTGGCCGCCCTCGGGACCGAGCGAGGGCCTCACAGCCAGGTCTTGGCGCACGACCCCGCTGGCTGTCCGCTGCGCTTTGCCCCTTCGAGCGAGCATCGTCCTCAGCCCCGCCCGCCCGCCCCAGCCCCGGCTGTGTTTCTGCCTGACGGCTGTTTCTCAGCCAGCCTCCTTGCTCTGCCCGATTTATCTCACTTAGCGTGTGGTGGCTGTGCCCGCCGTATTTCGGGGTGCTTGGAAGGTGATGACAAGACCCCCCCAGTCGATGTCTTACGTCCTGGCGGTGGAGAAGCTTAGTCCTTGGGGTGAATCTGCATCTCACTGGACACCCCTCTTCCCCCAGACCACGGCTTCTGGCTGCCGGGTGCCGGGTCACGGGAGAGGCTCGCCCCGCCTAGCCAGGGAGGACGTGGGTGGAGCCCGCGGAGGTGTGGCCACTCAGCGGGCCTTGTCCTATTTGGGTCGAAGTCAGCTTTTCAGGACGGTCAAGGTTTGGGCGATGGCGATGAGAGCATTGACCCAAATGTGCAGCGAGTGTCCTGTGTCCCCTGGATTTGAGTCCTCCCCACACGGGCGCCCGTAGTGGGGCTCACGAGACCACTTGGAGGGGATCCGCAGCCGGGTGGCCAGCGGAGGGGGCCGTGGTTCTCCTTTGCTTTCCTCTTGCCCAGCCCCAGGGCGCTGCGTGGACCGGGGGAAGCCGGCACCAGGCACAGCTGGAGAATTTGCAGCCCATTAGAGAGTAAGGCGGGGCACTCTGGACCCCGTAAATAAGCACTGTAAATTTAAATGGCTTTCAGAAAATTTGAAAAACAGCCCTGGGCGGGATGTTCATTATAGGCTGGTGAGGAAACCAAGGCCTGCGAGTAGCCTCAGCTCCAGGTCTGCCACCCAGTTCCGAGGTGTGTGTGTGGGGGTGTTCCCTCCCTGCAGACTAGACGGGGCTCAGACCCCAGCTGGGGGTCCACACGACCCCTCATTCTGAGCTGCACACCTGCCGATGGAGCAGGTCCACGGGAGAAGGGCTTCGTGCCCCCCAGACTACCCCCTGTACCCCACTTCAGAGACCCTCTCAAATGCAGCTTGTCACCCCCTCTGAGGACGGGCGGGGAGCCTCTCCTTGGTGTTGTCTGATTGGCTGGAGCGGCTCACGGAATCGGAGAACAGCTCCCTTACTGCGTTCCCGGGTTATCACGAGGTGTAGGCCTCAGGAGCAGGGCGAGGCGGGGTCGGGGCGCCCTCCGACCTCCTCTGTCCTGTGCCCACCAGCCCGAGCCCCTTCCCCGTGGACCTCACCAAGGCACACTTGGCTGAGGCGTCACTGGGAAGGCCACTGCAGCCTCCCTGTGCCGCGGGGAGGGGCGCTCACTCGCCCTCCCTCCGCGGCCTGCCTGGGTCTGCTGGCGGCCAGCTCCCTCCCCGAGGTGCGCCCAGAGTCCTCCCCTCTGAGCAGAGACAGCCGCATGGCCCTGTAGGGAAGCCAGGGGCCTTCCGCTGTGTCCGGCAGGCCGCACAGCAGACACGTCCCTCCCTGCACCGGAGGTTCAGGCCCGGCGCCGGCAAGATCAGGACCCAGGACCTGGTCAGCAGGGGCGGTCAGCGGCCTCCTGGGGGGCCCCCCTGAGCAGGAGGGTCTCCCGCTTGGAGGCCATGTCTCCAGGTTTTAGTATGCCAGGCTTTAAAAAAACACCACGACAGGAAACCAGGGGCTCGCCCCCAAGCGGGAGAGCTGACCGGCCGGGCCATACCGCCCAGGCCCCCAAGGGGGGCCTCCGCTCTGCACCGCCTGGCCTCAGCACGCCGCAGAGCTGGCTCTCGCCCGGCAGCCCTGCAACAGTGTCCCGCGCTCCGGGGACTGTCACGCAGGGTCATTCTGACACGGCGCAGGGGCTGTCCCTCCGGTACTCCCCGCCGCTGCGCTCAGAGCACCCCGGCTGCGGCCCTGCTGCCCGCCCGGCGGTGGCCTGGCCCTGATGAGCCTGCCAGGCCTGCGCTCTGCTTCCCGGCCACTTGCCAACGTCTTGGCTCAGCTCGCCCGCTCCCGCTGGCTCCTCTCGGGGGCTCCCGGGCTGGCGTCCCTCTGGCCGCAGTGGGTCAGGTTGGGGCTCTGCTCACCGAGTCGCCGGCGCGGTCCCCAGGCATCACTCGGCCCATCCCCTGCGCACGGGGCCTGCCTGGCGCTGCCCCCCCCCCCCGGGACCGGCCCCCCGCCGGGATGTGGCCTTCGACTCAGCACGAGCCCAGGCTGAAAATCCATTTCGTTCCAAGGCTCTCTGAGTCTCCAATCTGCCTGTCATTTCGTGGCAAGTAGGGCGTTTGTCAAGTGCTACAAAATACCTGTTTTTTCAAAGCAATTTCCACCTCACACTCCTGCACCTCTCACCTGCTATGAAACCCAGGATTAGAAAGCGCATGTTGTGCGTGGCAGTGGCAGATGGCGTGGACACGGAATTTCATTTCCTCAAAGCTACTTAGATGAAGTTCTGCTCAGAATCAGCCTTCACGAGGACCAGATTTAAAGTTTATGAAAGGAATGAGGAAGATGGCTGGCGGTTTTCTGATCCTGTGCTCTGCCCCAGGGAAGCCTGGTCTCTGGCCTCTCTGTTTACCTCGCCCTTGCCTGGAACCATTCCACATAACACGCCCAGCTCCTTGGCCCAGCCTGAACTTACTTCTCAGCGACTCCAGGCCTGCTTCCCCCAGGTCGTCTCCCCCCACCTTTCTTCACCCACTTGTCTCCCAGCTCCCTCCCTCCTTTCCTCTTATCTCTCTCTCTTGCAAGTTTGCAAAAACTCTGTTTAGCCTGAAACATGAGTGCAAAGAGCTAGCCGCATGGCACAGTGCAGTCTGAATGGCATCAGATAGTGCGTAACTCTCACATACAGACCCACTGCTCCCCGAGAAAACCAGCAAATCTACGTGACGTGTTGACGTTACCTCTCCCGTTTGGTTACCTGTCTAATCAGGGCCGTGATGCCATTCATTCGTCCAGAGAGCTTCTGGGTTGCACAGCTTTTAAATCAGCCGTGACTCCGTGTGAGTTTGTTTTTACCACCCCCAACCCCCCCCCAGCAGCCGAAGGTGAGAGACCCCCAAGTGGGATGAGTTCACACCTACAATGAGGAGCCCAGGGAGGGGTTTTGGGGGGACACAGAACCCTGGTGTATGCAACCTCAGTTACTTGCTGTGCTTACTTGGTTCCACGGCAGCCTTGCTGGGGCAGCCAGGATCCAGGTGGGTCCAAGTGGATCTAGTTCTGTCCAGATGGGTCCGGGTGGGCCCAGGTGGGCTCAGGTAGATTCAGGATCCAGTTTGGCCCCGGTGGGCCCAGGTGGGCTCAGGTAGATTCAGGACCCAGTTTGGTCCAGGTGGATCTAGTTAGGTCCAGGTGGGTTCAGGTAGAGCCAGGTGGGTCCAGATGGACCCAGGTAGGCCCAGGTGGGGCACCAGTGACGGCCTGTGTCCCTGCAGTGTGGCACCGTGGACCAGGGCCTGTACGTGAACCTGACAGAGAGGAACCTGCAGGACGCGCAGAAGTTCATCCTGATGCAGGAGGTGGTGCAGCCGGTGAGCCCTGTGCCCGCCTTCCTGGAGGACGGCAGCCGCTTCTCCCACGTGGCCGTGGACGTGGTGCAGGCCCGGGACGCCCTCGTGCACATCCTCTACTTGGCCACAGGTAGGCCTGCCCACCCCGGAGCCACCCCGGTCTGACTGTCGACATTCTCAGGGTGCCCGCTCCGCGCCGCCGCCTTTGCTGTGTTTCTCGTCCTCACAGTACCTCCCCCCACATCAGTCTCCAGCGCCCTCTGCTTCGGGGGAGGGTGCCCGTGTCCGTTCAGTGAGGTCTCTGGTCCAGGCCTTTAGTCTGGACGATGGGGGCCAGTGGGGCTGTCGAGGTCGCCGCTACACGAATTCGCTCCTGGGGTCCTGCGCAGCCACCCGGGGCTCACCGAGGCCTGGGCTCACCCTCCGCCATGGCTCCACTGCCCTGTGGCGCCGGGGCTGTTGCGTCCACATGCCTCTGTCTCCCCTTTGCCTCGGGCCAGGTAGATGCCGCATGGCCAAGTTTTGGCTCACGCGGGAGTGGCCTCTGGGGACGTCACCAGCTTCGTTTCCCAACATGCCCGCCCTGTTTCCACCTGCGCACATTTCCACCAGCTGCCCAGGCCTTGCTTCTTGCGCTGCCTGCCGGGGGGACAGTGAGAGGCCAGAGGGCCAGAGTGTCCGCAGCCTGTCTCGTCCCAGGCGGAGGGCGGGTGCAGACGAGGAGGCTGGCCTTTGACCCAAGGTTGGTAATAGGCAAAGGAAACATCTGCAGAGAGCATGTTGTGGTCACCTCTGCACAACCTCCATCTCAGGGCCATGGTGTGGTCAGTCAGCGTCACCTCACTGAGATTATTCATTTTTTAAAAAAGAAATCAAGTGAGGCAGTGCGCTGTCCCCAAGGTCACTGTGCACTGTTCCTGGAGAGTGAGTGGACGGTAGACCCTTCTGGGTTTGCAGGCAGCAATGGTGATACCTAAGATGAGAATGTTTGCCCACGTCTGCATGAATTTGTTTTAAATTCACCACTTATCTGACATGGAAGTGAGCATAAGTGACGCGTCCCTGCCCCTGACCCTATGGACAGGCGAGAGTCCAGCCGAGGCCCCTTCCAGGCACACCTGGGCAGGGGTGTGGCGGCCTGGCCGGCATGTGGGCAGTGGGTGGACCCCGGCCTCAGCGGTCAGTGCTGCCCCGAGGAGGCAGATGTGACTTCTCGACTGACAGTCTTACAGGGAACGAGCGGATAATTAGACAAGTTCTGCTATTAAAATTTCACGGGTGGGAGGACTACTAGGGGCATCTGTGTGGACAGTCCCCTGGTCTCTGTGATTACGAAAAAGCCTTGGGTGTCGCTGATTTGGTGTTTCATGGAAAGGGACCATCAGATCCCACTCGGCTCTGGAGGCCAGGGTGAGGGTGAGGTCCAGTGCGGTCCCGGGGTCTTGGGCATTTGGGCGCCCGAGGGACATGTGGCAATCTTCTCTGAGGGAGAAACAGAAGTTTTAGTGTCCCATCCACTAGGGAAGACTCGCAGTGAACAGAAAGACAGATCCCCGCCTGCACTAGTTATGGGCAGAGGAAGATACCACAGTGAAGGGGACAGTTTATGCCAGATTTCATTTTAAAGATTTATTTATTTATGCACACAAAGGCTAGGATACAGGCCAGAGGTGTGGGGGTGAGAGGATTCCCTAGAGACAGGGTGGGGAGCAGAATTGGGGCAATCTACTGAAACTGAGGGGAGCAGCCGGGAGACAGGAGAGGTCTGCAGCACCCTGTGGGTCCCTCCCCCGCCGGGGATCGAACTCCTGCTGCGGTGACTGTGGGCAGCCTCACACTGCTGCGCACCCCGCCTTGCGCAGCTCGGGGCACCAACGGCAAAGTTAATGTGGGAAAGGGGGCTTGGGCGGAGGGGCGGGGC
>NW_004567108.1:1950360-1967656 GCF_000260355.1 Condylura cristata | reverse complement strand
TGCTAGCTAGGAAGCTCTGCTAGTGCGAGCTCGCTCTGCTGAGCATCTGGTGCGAGGTCCAGGCAGGCTTCTATTTTCAAGGACTAAGGTGGGGAAATAGCCAGGCCTGGCTGTCTCCATCGAGCTGAGCCCGTGAACCTGGCACCGGTGGGAATCACCAGCCAGGAGGGATGAAGTGCAGAAGGCGACCTGGTGGCTGAGGATTCCTAGTGCCAGGACCTCAGGGTGCACCCACTGCACCTTAGCTCCGGAGGGCTCAGCTGCCGCCCGCGGTCAGCGCCTGGGGGGCTGCTGTCCTCTGAACGTGTCTCAGAGTGACCTTTCTGGGCTCGCAGTCTCCCGGGGACGGAGCGACACCTGCTGCAGCAGGGCGGCCGCCCCCGCCCCGGCGTCCACCCGCTTCCTCCCTGCCCCGCACACGCCCGGCCCTGGTGACTTGTGTGTACGGCCCTGGCTGGCAGCGATGAGCAGTTCTCCTCCGAGCGAGGCGTCTGCCTCCAGGTAATTAAATTCCGGGCAGCCGCGCGCCGGCCGTGCCTGAGGAATGAGCGCATGGCCGCCGTGGGATGAAATGTCATTAACGGCGACATCCTGTGTGGCTTCCCGCAGGCGCGTCACACAGAAGTGACTGAGGGCAACAGCCCATCACTCCTGTGCAAATAAGCCCCCCGGGGAGCCGGCCGGGACTCCTGAGAGGCAGGGGCAGAGACTTGACAGGCCGGGAGGGAGGGCTGGGCGGGCAGTGAGAGGCACCTGTCAAGACGAGCTTCCCACCTGGAGCCCATTAGGGAGCCGGCCCCCAAGGCCTCCTGATGGACGGACACCCCCAGGCGCCTGGCGGGGAGGCAGCAAATATTGACAGCGCCTGTCTGCAGGCAGACCTGTCAGCTGCAGCTTGTCGGCCTCAGCTTTTCTGCTCATTGGGTTCTCTCAGAAAGTAGCATCATCTAGCCCTGAGGGGAAAGGTGCACAATTATTTGGGGGGTTGTAAGGTTTTATCTTCTTTCCCTTTGAGACCTGGAATGGCCACATCTGTTTCTTAATGGGGTCTTTTATGGGCTTTGAACAGAATTGTCCTGAGACAAGTGCCCTGGAGGGCGGTATCAGGAGCCTGTAGTTCTGAGGTGCGGATGGGCAATGTTTCCTGGTGTCCCGAGGGGCGAATGCTGTCCCCCTCCAATCCTGTGACTTAGCCCTGTACGTAAATCACAAGTATTTCCTCTGAGAAGTTGAGGACGTGACTTTTGCTGATGGGACCGTGTATGAAGAAGTGAGGCAGCTGGAACTTCGCCAACTCCTAAATCACAGTACTTGAAATTATAATTATGCAGCATTTTTTTTTAAAAAACAAGCGTTTATCTTTTCAGACTTTTTAATACATTGAGTCCACATTGGTTTAGGGCCCTGCTTATCATTTAGGGGTTCGGGTTACACCTCTTCAGATGTGTGTTGCCACAGACCACACCACACCCCACCCACAGTCCTCTACCACAGTTCATTAGGCACCCTCCCCCTGCACCCCAGAGCCCCATTCTGCAGCCATATCCTGTTGGTTTAGTTGTGTGGGTTACTTTGTTTGTCTATATTGCACTGGCGTCATCCAATGTGTTTCTCCTTCTGACTTACCTCACCTAGCATGACCCCATCAGGGCCACCGATGCTGTCATAAATGGCCGTCCTCCCCCCTTGTTATGGCCGAATAGTATTCCATCGTGTAGGTACACCCCAATGCACGGAGCAAGGAAAAGCCAGAGTGAACAGCACACCGCCCTTCTCACTGGCTGCCCTCAGTGCTGTGTGGGTGAGGCCCTGAGAACCGACTCACCTGTCCAGCCGCTGACGACCCCACTGGCTGACCTCTGCTGTGAAAGACGAGACAGCTTGGAGGTTTATTAAATCATTTAAGAGCCTTCAACTCTATTAATTAACGTTCTTTCCAAGTGAATAATTATCACCACTTTTAGGATTTCTAGAGGCTACCAAAGCCTGAAATTCTAACACCTTTTGAAAACACTTTGTAATTGAAACAATGTTCAGAAGGAGCTTCCTGTTGCCTGTTCATAGTCAGCTGGCGGACTGACCTGCCACCCATGGAGCAATTACTTTCATCTGAGCAATTAGAAGTGAGCTCAGAGAAAATGAAAATTTCCTCCAGAAAGATTTCCTTCTTTAGCTGGGAAACTGCAGTGCTGAGAGTTGCCTGCGTTTAGGAAAAGTCCTGGACAAAGAGGGTGATTCCCACGTGGCAGGAGCTGGTCTCTACACCCCACGAATAGACAGGAGGCTCGGGGGGACTTGAGCACTACGCATCTTCGCCAAAGCATAAAGACTCTAATAGTGAATTGTCAAAAACACAGGTACCTGCGTGGGATTCGAGATTATATAATACAACACATTCGCCCTCGTATTGAAGGTGGTTATCACAGCTCATTACCGGTTAGAAGCTCCGTTTGGGTTTTCATTGATTCAGTCCCTTAATTTATTATCTTTACCATCTGACCTTGACCACGGATGGGTCCAAGAGAAAATAGCAATGGCCTCCTGTCCTTGGTCTGCAAAGGGCCCTTCACAGAGGCCTTGCTCTTTGAGTGGGGCTCTGTTTTCTCTTTCTAGAAACTGTGCCCCCCCCCCCAATGCTGGCCTGCTGTGCTCCTGGGCGACGCTGGTGTCCCTGGTGGGCAGGCGAGGACCCAGCTGCCTGGGGGCGCTATGTGGCTGACCTCTGATGACCACGCTGCAGCTGGCCTTCAAGACCTCCATCTTTCAAGCTGGGTCCTTGACCTGCTGCTCTTGTCCCTCAGATTTTGAGGTCTCCCTGCTGGCTCCTGATCCAAAATATTTGTCATCCAGGGTGGGGGGAGTCTTCTGCCTCTGTCCGCCCTCCCATGACAGTCCAGAGCTGGCCACCACCTTTGCCAACAGCGTGGCCATTTTGTCGTTTAGACACAGTAAATCTAAAGAGAGTCATTTCCTTCCAGAAACTTGAATTGCCCCAAAGCTGAATGATTTCCAGTCTGGCTGGAGTTATGTCTAAGTGGCGGGGCTGGATGAGAGCTCAGAAAAGATACCCTGAGGGCCTATTGATTGCACTCTTGTTTTAAATCTAATATGGCTTTTAGTCACAGGAAACTCCAGTGGTAAATGTTGTATAAGCTCAGCTTATGATTTAGGGGCCTGGGAGGCCTTGCTGGGGCCCGTTTCACGGACGTGGGCAGGGCGCTCTCTCTGGCGGACCTGGATAGGCTTGGCCTCTGAGCCAGAGCAGCAAGACGCAGCCACATGACCCTTCCACACCTGCCTGGGGGGCGGCGTGTCCCAGCCCCTGCGTGGATGGGCTCCCGGGTCAGCTGAAGGACAGCCAGGCTCCTGCACTCCGGTCTTGGTGTGGCCTGTGGAGTCGGAGGCGGGTCTCACCTGGCCGCGGGTCTCACCTGGCCACAGGTCTCACCTGGCCAAGGTCAGGCCCTGCATGCAGACCACACACTGTTTGACACCTGCTGTGCGCTGGCTCTGTTCTGACAGGAAATGGTGGGAAAGGAGCTGGGAGTCCTGGGGAAGGAGCTGGGGTCCAGGGACGGAGGCCCCTTCCCCGCATCTGGCTCCGGGACTCACTAGCCGAGGGTGGGGATGCAGGACTCGGGGTGTTGGGAGAAAAGAATGTTCCTGATGCTACATGACTGGGATATTTAAGCTGGCTAACACTCCTTCGGGGAAAAGCCTGTGATTCATTGAATCTGATAAGGTGACTGAATTGAAGTCCCTTCCGAGGCAGACGCCAGCCAGGAAGGTCGGTCTTCGTCTTCCTGTGGCCTCTCGCTACGTGTGTGACGCCGAGCTCCCGGCCAAGGCCAGTTCAATTCACTTGCTCAATTAGAAGTTATAAAGAATGAACTTTTGTGGCATACGGGCTGTCTGCCACTCTGGGGTAAAACCTGCGGAGTTGACGAACTTTATGGACTGCTCTGTTGCTATGGCAACCCGCAGCCTGTGCAGGAGCCGGCCTTCATCACTCCCTCATGGACGGGGGTTGGAACAGTAAGGGACACGGATACAAAGGCTTCCTTTTCCTCCTAAGCGTTGGGGTCGGTGCGGCAAACATTGAGGAAACCTCTCGGGAAAGGCGCACAGGACTATGGTGTTGGCGCACGGGTGAATTGGGCTTGGGACGTCCACGGGGAGGGAGGGAGGGAGCCCTCGATGCAGCGTGGGCGAGTCCAGCCCTGGCAGCCCCAGGGAGACAGGTGGCCGGGGCCCCGCAGTGACTCTGGCTCGGTCACTCTGGCCGCCCTCGTCAGAATGGCCACTTGCCTCTTCACGCCTCCGCAGGTTCGGGACACGGAAAGCCACGTAACAAACGTTAAACTGTGGCGAGACGTTGGCCGGTCAGAGGAGGAGCAAGCGGTTGGCCGTTAGGCGCCGGGGCTGCCTGTCCACCGGGCTGTCCCGTCTTCCTGCACTAGCTGTCCCTGTATGACACTTCTTTCCTTAGAAAGAAAAGATAAGGGCCTCCCTGGCGGCACCGAGACTGAGTCTCAGCACTGTGAAGCTGTCCACAGCCGCTGCAGCCTGAGTCTGGTCCCCGGCCAGAGAGTGACCCGCAGGGGGCAGCAGGCCCTCCTGCCCCCCCGCTGCCCCCTCAGCTGTGTGTTTCAGTGGACCCGCCTGTTCTGCTCCCCACTGTGTCTCTGGTGAATCCTTTCACTCCTAGTACCTCTGGCCTGCACCCCAGTTTTTGTACGCATAAGTAAATAAATCTTAAAGAAAAGAAAAATAAGCATCTACTTACCGGGTGTGGGGGTTGCCCCGTAAGGTTTCATGGTCTCTTAGAGCAAATGTGCCCCTGTGCCCTCTGGAAGTGCTTCGGGGCTGTGCGAGGGAGAATCTGCTTCTCTTGGGCTTTTGTTTTTTCTCTTGGGCTTTTTTAATTGTCCAGAGTCCTCTGACTCATCAGCCTTAAAGCTACCTGCACACAGGATGTTGTTTCGATTTAATTGCTTTGTTGCTCCAACTTTGCAGAACCACAGAAAATCATCAGATCTTGTGCAGCAGGACACAATCAAAACTTCCATTTTTATTCGCAGCAGCGGTCGATGACCTGTGAGGTCCCTTGCTCCACTTTGCCCCCCTGTGCTCTGCCTTCCTTTTTCCCTAAAACATGAATTTTTCCCCATAAATACTTGAAATTTTGGTGAGACTCTAATTCCAGCTTCTTCCAAAAAGAAATTCATTTTAATTACTGACCTTTTCCTCAGATACTCAAAAGTTCATTCTCGAACACTCAGGTCTCTCTAATTTCCCCCTCAAGATCACCAGGGTCGTTAACATAAAGGTTGTGAGCACAGTGTCATCGAGATGAAGTATTGTGTGATGTTTACCTGGACGTATCGATCTTTTACTGCGTTCCCTGGCCTGTGTCACTGTTAGTGGCTTTGCGAGCCCAAGACCGTGCCCACAGGGAAGTAGGGTAATAAACGACAATATTTGAAAATGGGAGGCTGTTAGTAATATGACTTGCATATAAGGATCCTACAAACTGAAAGTATTGGAGTCTGACGTATAATTTATAATACCCTTGCATTAGAATATGAGTCATGATATCTTAGGGAAATGGAAAAATTATTTATAGTCTAGTTTTGAAATTGCTTTGAGCACATTATCTGGATGGCAAGATCTATGCTTTACAAAATCGGGACATGGAGACCCGTCCTGGTGGCCCAGCCCTGGAGAAGGGGACACGCAGGCTATGCAGGAGGCAAGTGCCTCGTGGCTGGAGCCGAGCCTGCAAACCCAGGCGGGGGTGGGGCTGGGGGCTTCTCCGGAGGCCTCAGTGGCCCCTTCTCCTAAGGGTGCGGCTGGGTTGGATCCGGGACCTCCCGCGTTCTGCCTCAGCGCCTCCTTAAAGGCTCTCTCCAAGGGCGGCCCTTCTGAGGTCCGGCCATTAAGGATTCACGTGTGAGTTTGGAGGAGACACAAAATTAAAATGTTTTATCTCCTTATAATTTCAACCCAAATGAGAGACTGTCAACAATCCTTCCTCATCTCTACTGGGGTGCAAATGGCATCTTGTTAAAACTTCCAAAGGCAAGTGGGTTGCCGAACATTGCAAATTAGAAAATGATGAACTGTTTCCCCAGAATGAGGTTAATTTTCTCCCATTAATAACCAAATTGTGTGCATTGCAGTTTATGTTACATATAATTGTTAGTAGCTCAGTGCCCTTTTTTTAGTAGGCTTTTTGTTGAAGCAAATAGGTTGTCCTTTGGACTTTTTTTTTTTTCTTAAGCAGAGCAGAAATGGAAGGTATTTGTCATCAGTTTATTCTCTTGTTTGCTTCTCGAGTTCATGGAAATGAGCCCCAATCCTGATAGAGATGTTGGATTATAAATGGCTCATTTACCCCCGCCTGCCGGCCGGCTTCCTCTGATGAAAGAGACACTGTCTATAAATCGTGTCTCGGTCTCTTCTTGAATAACAACGAAGCACTGATGCACTATCCCGCCTGCTCTTTTAGGAACTCGAGGGCCGGCTTAGTACTCGTGATACACCCACAGGGTGGGCAGCGGCTCCACCCCACACTTTGAACCCAAAACTCCTTGGGACGCCGTAGAGCCCAGCACGGGTCTGCTGGGCCGAGGGTCTGCATGCTGGGCCTGGCGCCTGGCCGCCCTCGGGCCTCGTGTAAGCTACCCGGACGTCGTTTCCTCAGAACCAGAATGCTGGAGCTCCCTTTCAGCTATACTGACCTGTAGCTGCCGGGAGTTTAGTCTGTGGCCTAAGGATGGGGGGCGACTGCCTTTCGGGGGACTTACCCTCCGCCTTGAGGCTCCCGTCCAGTTAAGGCTTCACCATCTGAGGGGCTCATGAGTGAAGAGGATGCAGCGGGTACCTGGGTGCCCGCTCCCAGGCACCCCGGGGCCTCCCCAGCTACAGGACTCCGTCCTTAGTGTTTGCTTTGGAGCGTCGTCACCGCCTACTTGGCTCCTCTGGAAGTGGAAGAGCCTGTGATGTCCAAGCCCCTTCCACAGCTCCGGGCCTCATTCTCCTGCTCCCAAAGACTCGGTTTCCTCAGGTATGAAGAGCGCTTGCAGGGTGATCGCACGGGGCTTTGGCAAACACAGCTGCAGATTTAACAAATAAAATAAAGATACCCACGTTAATCTGAACTTCAGGTAAAATGAGAAAAGTATTGACTAGGACACGCTAATCCTGAAAGCATTATTCCTGGGTTCACCGAGGCGCCCTTACATCGGGCGCCTTTATTTACGGTGCGGGCCTGCCGCAGAAACGCTTATCGTTCTGCTCGCACAAGGCGACTGTAAGTCACTCTGTGCAACAGTTAAGGACAGTTTCTCGTAAATACAATTCTTCTGTCTTTCAGACAACGAGCCCATGCCAGTTTGATCAATACTAAAAATCCAGCGTCGCTCCCCTCCTCGTCATGGTCTAGTTCTCAGTGTGAGAGATGAACTCCAAACCTGTAACTGTCCTGCAGGCCCGCGCCTGATTTGCGGTGGAGGCTTCAGGGAAAGGCAAACACTGGCGGGTGGGAGGGTGCCAGGGAGGAGTCAGCCCCGCTTCCGGCCGTCTGTCCGGGCTCCGGGCCTTCCCGGCCTCCTCAGACCCAGCTGCCCTTGCTGGCAAGGCCCGGCCGCGTTTGTGATCCTGCGGAGGACGGCGGGAAGGCGCGTGTCTATCTGGCATCGACGGGTTTTCCCTGCAACCCGCCTGATTGGAAAAGTGAATTTCCAGGGCGCAGAAGGTGTGTGTGGTTCTAGTTTCTGTGGCAACTTTCAGAGTTAATATTTTATCAGATGAAACCAGTTAAAGTGATTTTCTTCCTGTGTCCTTTACGGAGTCTTTAGCTGGAGGCTGTCCCTGTTGGGGACTCGTGGAAAGGGCGCTTCTGTTTCACTTCACAGGGCGGCTGCAGACGCTCACTAAAGGTCACCATGGAAAAATGATTCATCAGGACTCTTGTGGCAAATGCCCTGTGGTAATGGCCGTGCCCAGCAGGGGCGCCCACACCTCCCAGGTGCTCCCCATCTCTCCTCCTTCGCTCTGATCCTCCCTCTCCTCCTGACTTTTTCTTTTTTTAAGATTTCTTTATGTATGCATACAGAACTGGGGTGCAGGCCAGCAGTGCAGGGGGTAAGAGAATTCCCCAGAGACAGAGTGGGGAGCAGAACAGGCAGATGGACGAAATACACAGCTGAGGGGAGCAGCGGGGAGACGGGAGAGGGCTGGTGGATCACCTGGGGTGGGGATCGAACTCTCATTGAAGGGGCTGCAGGGAGCTTCAGGTGCTGCGTGTGCTTTAACTCCTTGCACCACCAGGGAAAATAGTCACTAAAGCCCACCAGGGTGGCGGGTTTTTTTCTTTCTTTCCTTCCTTCTTTCTTCCTTCCCTCATCTGTTTGGTCCGTTTCCCCCAGCACATGTTAATTTTCACTATGATATTTGCTGTGTAATTAATTACTCGCAATCCTTCATTAAAAAAAAAAAAAAAAAAGAGGCAGGAGTGGCCCCGGGGGCAGACCGAGTGGCCTCCAGAGGGCGGCTGTACAGGTGAAGGATGGGTCCCGTGCCATGAGCCCCGGGAGTGCGCAGGGGCCACCCACCTGCGTGAGCGAGGCCAGAGCGGCTGGGGCCCCGGGACCACGCACCCCAGGCCAAGGGCCCCGCAGGTGCTGGGGGTGCCGGAGGCAGGAGCCCCCGGCTGGGGGAAGGAGCGGGTGTCCTGCCGGAGCAGCTGCCTCCCCACACCTCCAAGCCAAGTGCGACGTGTTCACTCTTCCCCACACAGCGTGATTTAGTTTCTGCTGGAACCTTCTCAATCATCGTGTTTACGGGGGGGCTGGAGGTGGGTTGAGCGCTGCTCTCCCAGCCCCGCATACCTTGCTGTGCAGTCAGCAGCCGTCATCTGTGTCGCTGGACATGTTCTCAGCGTGCACTTTATTCAGAGCACCAGGCCAGCCGGCGTCTTGCCCGGGACCGGCCTCCCCTGTCCGCAAGGGCACGCGCATCGTCTGGGCGCTGGACAGTCTTTCCTGCAGGTCCGAGACCGCTGGCTGAGCGGGGAAGCAGAGTCACTACTCAGCTAGCCTCTGTCTCTGTGTTTAGACATCAAGAGGTGCTGGTTTTGCCTCTCGCCAGCCTGTGGGTTTTAGTGGCTATTTCTACGGTGGTTTGAGGACCTGACAGGGTGTTGGGGTGTGGGCAGTGGCCGTGCGTGCCCTGGACCTGGTGCCAGGCTCCAAGGTCACTGGGATTTTCCCGTTGAGCACCTGCCCGGTGGCATGGCTGTGTCACGCCTCTGCTGCCAGCCGGGGTCCCCCGTCCCGTGGCCGTGCCTAGGGCTGACAGAGGGAACCAAAGCCCAGGGCAGCAGAGCCCAGACACGGAGGTCAGCCCAGGGGCATGTTCAGAAGGAAGAGCGGAGCCGGGAAGGGTGTGTCAGAGAAAGCCAAGGAGAGAGGACGGGTGACATGGGCACCCAGGTAGATGGACAGGGCAGGATGGACCCCAGGCACAAGGGGAGGGGCTGGCTGGTTGCCCATCCTGAGGTCGCCCTTGGGCAGGGTCAGCCAGCGGCTGAAGGTGCAGCCTCTCAAGTTGCTCTGCTGCTGGCGGTGGGGTGGAGGCGGGGGGCGCTGCCCGCTCTGGGCTGCGGCTTGTGCCTGGACACGGTGAAGGGGCTGGGTGGTGTCCACAGAGGCCTGTGAAGTCAGCGACTGGCCGCCTCCTCTGCCGGGCAGGGCCAGCGGGGCCCCCAGGGCTCCGCAACGGTGAATGTCCGGGGTGACCGGAGGGAGCCAGCCAAGGCGTGCTGGCCGGCTCCCCGGAAGTCAGGCCGTGGCCTCATGGTTCTCCTCCCCCCTGCAGATCACGGCACCATAAAGAAGGTGCGGGCGCCGCTGACGCCGACCACGGGCGGCTGCCTGCTGGAGGAGATCGAGCTCTTCCCGGAGAGGCGGCCGGAGCCCGTCAGGAGCCTGCGGATCCTGCACAGCCAGAGCGCCCTGTTCGTGGGTCTGCGCGGGCACGTGGCCAAGGTGCCACTGAGGCGCTGCCGGTCCCACAGCACCCGCAGGTAGGCGGCCCTGCCCGGGTCCAGCCCGGCCCCGCCCACTGCCCGGCCCCGCCCACTGCCCGGCCCCGCCCACTGCCCGGCCCCGCCCCCCGCCCACTGCCCCGGCCCCGCCCTCCTTGCGCTGGGCTGGCCGCGCACCTGTGCAGGGGACACCGGGTGCCCCCTCCTGCTGAGGACGCTCCCCGGGGCGCCCGGCAGGTGCCTGCAGCGCTGACTCGTCTGGGCACTGTCACTGTTTGGTTCGAGTACACGTGTGCGGACCGTGTGCGGACACATGTTTATGTCGTGTGTACACTTGTACATCCCTGCCACCGCTTTGGGCGCAGAGGGCACCAAACACTGTCCGGGCTGCCCAGAGCCACCCCTTTCTGGCAGGCGGCAGAGTTGCCCTGGGCACCAGCGCGGGGTGCGTCTCCCCCAGGAGCCACCTCACACACCCCTGGGAGGGGGACGGGAGAAGGGCCCCAACGGGGCAGGCCCCCCACCCAGGCCAGAGGTCTCCTGCTGACCACAGCGGGACTGGAGCCAGTTTGGAGAGAGCAGGTGCAGAGGCGGGAGACCGGGACTCCTCCCCGCTGGCCCCCACCAGCCCCGCTGTGTCCGCCTCCAGCCCCTGAGGGTCTCTGGACAGTCAGAGTCTCAGATGTCCTGGGATCAGTATCGTGCTGAGGCCACGTCCAGGGCATGTGGCTGTGGGCCTGCTGCCCGCTGGACACTGACTGCCACTCACCACCACCCCTTTTTTGCTAACACAGAAGAACTCGGGTGCAGGCCAGAGGTGCAGGGGGGGAGGTAAGGGGACTTCCCAGAGGCAGAGGGGAGCAGGACAGGCAGGTCCACTGACATCCACTGCTGAGAGGTCTGCTGCGCCCTGTGGGTCACTCCCTGGCCAGGATTGAACTCAGGCCATTGGGGTGACAGTGCTGAGACTTAAGCCCTGGCCACCAGGGAGGCACACAACTCACCCTTCTCAAGCAAGTGCCCAGAGGCACTGACCTGCGGGCGCCTCCCTGGGGTCCCTCAGCTTCTCATCCAACCCAGGAATCGCAGTGGAAGCAAGTGAGGGGCTGCGAAGCGGGCGTTCTTGGGGGAAGGAGCAGCGTGTTACCAGAAATGGCGACCCCGTTCCTTTCTGGATAACCCCACGCCATCCAGCCTATGACAGGACCCCCTTTGGTGTCAGCGGCTGTGACTGACCCCAGGACAGCAGTTCTGTCTGCCACAAGCAGGATCAGAGCTCTCTTGTTCTGCTCCTTCCGAATGTAGCCAGGGGCCGTTCAAGATTGTTCTGGTTCATGATCCTGGCCCGGAGCTGTTCTGCCCCACTGCGGGGGAGGGGGGGGTGTCTCCTGTGTGTGACAGGAGGATGGGGGTGTGGTGACCAGCTGGCCTGGCAGGGGCTGAACACTGCTCTTTCCACTCCAGCCAGTGAGCCCCCCAAGTTCTAGCAGTGACTTGGGGGGAGCCACCCAGCATGACATACACCCAAGAGGACATGCTCCACGTCACAGTGGAAGCTCCTGGCTGGCAAAGCAGGGTTCAGCCCCACCCCCAAGGCTGCGCTGCCTCCTGAGTGGGGGTCACGCCCCTCTGCTTCCCTCTGGCGCAGCCGGAGAAATCGAGTCCTGAGTGGGGGACGGGTGTCCCCACGCCCGCTGGTCTCTGCTGCATGTGCCTGGATGCCCCGTGCTGGTTCCACAGGCGCCGCCATCCCCAGCACCCCGACTGGGGCTCACACCCCAGACCCCCCTCACTTTCCTTTCAAGATGAGGCGGCCCCTTTCTCTCCAGGCTCCTGGGGGGCAGATGTCAGCTCCCCGCAGGGACTACCCTCCCTGCAGTTTGCTTGCCAAGTGGCTTTAACCTCTGGAGCTTGCTAGGGGCCTGCAGTGGGCGTGCCTGACCCAGCCCCCGGAAAGCCGCTCCAGATTCCAGCCCGGAAGTCCCTCTGCTTGTCTGCGGGTCTCTGCCACCATCTGCCTGCGGGTGTGCCTGAGCCTCCTGCAGCTGCCCCGGCAGGCGCCTCCACAGGCTCCATAACTATTTACCAAATTAGCGAGTGCGCACCCCACTGTGCCCCAATTTGTTATTTTACTTTATAGTCTAAGTTTTGAGGAAACCTAAATTCTGGTGCAAGCCGAGCGGCCTTTCTAGAAACAAGCAGTGGCAGGAACAGCAGAAAGACAGAAAGGTGGGGCCTGCGGAGAGTGCTGTAAGTTTGCTGCAGGGTGAATCACGCCCTGTAAACACAGAAGGACAGGGCTTTGAAGAGCCTTTTCACCCTCCAGTGATTTATTTGTGCTTTGAGTGTTTCTAAAGGGTTACTCCGGAAATGGCTTTTTTCAGCTTTGTTTTAAACTTTTAGTTTATCAAAATTGGAGGGAAAGGGGGAGCCATTAAGAAAAAGACCTGCGCTCCCTTGTGAAAGGGTAGCTGGTTACTGGGAGCTCATTAGTCTGTTGTAGTGCAGGTTAGTTAAGCAATTAATGCCTCGTTAAGAAAATGAGCATGGAGATGAGGCTCCGGAGGACATCTGTTGCTTAAAGGGCAAAGTTTTAAAAGGTGGAGTTAACAGTTGTTATTAAAGATTTATTTATGCATAGAAAAACTGGGGTACAGGCCAGAAGTGTGGGGGGTGTGAGAAGATTCCCCAGAGACAGAGTGGGGAGCAGGACAGGCAGATGGACGAAGCACACTGCTGAGGGGAGCAAGGGGGAGACCGGAGAGGTCTGCTGCGCCCTGTGGTCACTCCCTGGCCCTGGCCGGGGATCGAACTCCCGCTGCAGTGGCTGCGGACAGCTTCATGTGCTACACTTTCACCTGTTGCACCACCAGGGAGTTCCAATCTTGTTTAGCTTTAAAACAGATTTTTCATGAAAATTTGAGTGCTCTGATAATGTTTGAACTAAAAACCACTTGCTTGAGGTTACTGGTGGTGCCCACCCATTATTCCAAGTTAATCTTAAAGTAGATTGAAATCTGAAAAATCCTCACAGTAGTTAATCCAATGTCCTTTCATGGTAGTCAGGATAGAATGGTGGTTTTAGTGCTTTAAAAGTTGGTGACAACCTGCTAGTCTAGTTTGGTCATTGCCTCAACAAATCACAGCATGCAACGCGAATATTATTAACTGCCTTTAGCAAGTTAGGCATCATGAGTTTGGTCATGTGCTTTACTAGTAATTAGGTCTCTTATTTGGCCTGTGTCCCAGCTGAAAAACTGCTGTTAGAGCTGTCCTGGTGCAGATCTGCTTGGGAATTATAAATTAATCTTCTCTGACACATGCTTTTCCTGCAGCCCAGTTTCTTTCGCCAGAGCAAAGCCCACCTTCCATTCCCAGTGCTGCAGGGAACCTGAGCTCCAGATTGGGACTTTAGGGGAAGCCCAGACAAGCTGCTGGGCTCCCCTCCCGGATCTCACCCCACTGACCTATGGGTCACCCGGGACATCATCCGCTCCTGGCCCGTCGCTGGCCGCCTCTCTCCCCCAAGTCCTGGGTCACAAAGCTGATCGTCACTCATCCTGTGCTGTGGCCCAACAACTTGCCCACTTTTGGGGGTGCACTATGGACTTTGATGTCACCTTTTTTTTTTTTTTTAAGATTCATTTATTTGTGCATACAGAACTTGAGTACAGACCAGAGGTGCAGGGGCAGTGAGAGTCTTCACCAGAGACAGAGTGGGGAGAAGAACAGGCAGACTGACGAAGTACACTGCTGAGGGGAGCAGCGGGCGGGTCAGGAGAGGTCTGCCGTGCCCTGTGGGTCACCTGCGGGACCAGGGATTGAACTCGCACCGAGGCAGCTGCTGCTGGCTTGCAGTGCTGTGTCCTAACCCGTTGCACCACCAGGGAGGGCCCTGACATCACCCTTTGAACAGAGGAGCTGTGACCATCATGGCTTTAGTATTTCTGGTGCAGAATATATCAAACGTTCTAGAAGCCGGTAGTATGGTATGGCTTGTCATTCAGTGTAGAGATGAATTAGATATTAGAGTAGATCTATGTACCCCATCCCTATTAAATTGCATTACCTCGTGATGCAATTTAATCATCAAAACAGCTCCTGTTGTTTTGAGGGCAATGGCGTCATGACACTGTCACTCCACTTTGTCAAAGAGGAAACTGAAGGAACATACATTCCAAAGCGACCTGCCCTTGAGAGCAGCGTGGGTGTCTCTGGGTGTGTTTCTCAGGAAGGTGGCTGCCTGCCTGGGGTTTTGCAGCATGTGTCTGGTCATATTTTAGTTGCAAATCAAAGGAGGCAGCCTCCAGTCTCCGCTGCTGACTCCGTACTCCCAGACTTTCAAGTCTGGGTCTCGGCAGCTGTCCTAGGGATGAGCCAAGCGAGTGAGTTCAAACACTTTTCAGACCCCATGTTTAATGAGCACGTTTTGTTACCATGGCAAACATCCTTGATCTAAGAAGTAAAGGAACAAAATGCGAGACAAGCCTTAGGGAAACTCATCGGTGCTGCAGTATCCACAGTGCGGGCCACCACAGCCAAGCGCGCTCACTTTCCAGAAATGTGGTAAGATGATTTCACAAGTATACCTAGTCAACGCACTTGTTGTGATTATGCTCAGATTAGCCTATAATCCACAAACTTTAAAACATGACAGAAGGATTTAGGCAAATATAAATGTCATGGACCTAGAAGTAGGAAAATAATTTAACTTTCTAGAATTAAAAGTCCGGGAGTACGGAGTTGACAAAGGAACCAGCCACTGTACCCCAAGGACTTACTGTGCGTCAAGGAAAGGAGCAGTGGGCAGTAAAGCGCACACTCACCTCTGGGACACATGTTCAATAAATGTATTTTCAAGGTAACCTTTATGTTTTGACCAATAGTTTTCCTGAATTCAGATGCTTTCAATGATGGGCTCGTTTATGGAATGAGAATACTCTAAGGCTGTTAGTAAAACAAGGATATATTTATATTAAAATGATTCATTATGCAAAAGTGACATCTTCAGAGCAGTGAGGAAAAGCCACACCATGCTGGCCAGTTAACAGGAACTCCCGATCGTCCACGTGGTCTCCTGGGGGCCCTGAACTCCAAAACTAACATGTAATGAGGACCAGCTGTGCTTCAAACACAGCTTAGGTAAAGACAGAGCTCAACGGAACTTTTCTCGTGGTACGAACTATTTTACATAAGGAGAACATATCTCACATACGCGGTATTTTTGCTGAATGAGCACAGTGTTTGCAGAAAGGCTTTACGGTCTTAACAGATAAAGGGACATTACCACCACGCGCAGCCAGGCAGGATCTTCAGCACTGCAGGACGAAAAGGGTGTTAGTCAAAGCAGCTTTTCACTTAAAATAGTATTCTAAACTGTCTAAAAGGTATTCTGTGGAGCCCTGCGCTTAGATGAGCTAACTGTGCTTGCATTTCCGAGCAGGTGTCCAACAGATAATGCCGGGAGGGGGGGGGGGGGTGTGGTGGAGGTGAGTATTGTGCAGGTGGTGAAGGGCATAACGATATTTTTGAGCATTGCAAGATTCTACCTTTTGTCCCCTTATGACACTGAGCGGCTCACAATACGTTTTATGTTAGAGAAAAACCACAGATATTCAGCCGAAATGAGTGATCGAATCTGAACTTGATCCTGATGGTGTGGGCAGAGAGCCACAGCCTCCAGGGCACCGACTGACGCCTCTCCCGGTGTCGGCACCAAGGCCTCGGCGGGCCTGGGCAGGCCCCGGCTTTGCTGTCCGCTGACCCCCCTGTCGCCTGCAGCGCCTGCGTCAGGGCCCAGGACCCCTACTGCGGCTGGGACGTGAGCATGAAGAAGTGCACCAGCCTGGAGGAGAGCCTGAGCATGGCGCAGTGGGAGCAGAGCATTTCCGCCTGTCCTGTGAGTGCCCCGCGCGGCCACCGCAGGCCTCCAGGGACCCCGGGTCTCCTGCCACCTCCGCCCCACGGGGTCCACGCGCGGGCTGATTGCAGCTTCTCCTCACCCTCGCGGCGCGGCACGCTCTCCGCTCACCCATCCCCACCCCGCTCGCAGCCAGGGGCGCGGCCCGGCTCTCAGACTAGCCAAGTGCGGTGGCCTGAGAGACGCCGGAGCTGGTCTGGCAGAGGAGCGGACCACTCTTGTGTTCTTGGGCTCTGGACCCCAGAGTTTGGAGCGAACTGTGTGCCTGCTGCAGCAGCCCTGACGTCAGTTTAGTGAATTTAGTAGACTCAAATCAATCAAAAATGAATAGTACAAGCTAAAATGAGTAAGTCACTTCCATACCCATTGCTCTCCCTTGGGGGTTAGTCCAGAAGCTGAGAGAGCTAGAGCTTTGAAGAACAAACGGAAGGCCGTGTCCACGGGGCCCATCTCGGGGGCTCTGGGACAGCCTCAGTTATGCTCCCCCAGCGGACCCCGAGGTGAGGGACCGGCTGGGCTCACGCTGGATGGGCCCCACGCTGTCCTCTGTCCTCCAGCGGACCCCGAGGTGAGGGGGTCCGGTTGGCTTCACAGCAGACGGGCCCCACGCTGCCCTCTGTCCCCCAGTGGACCCCACGGTGAGGGGGGACTGGTTGGCCTCACAGCAGACGGGCCCCACGCTGCCCTCTGAGGCTAGCCACGTCTGTCTTCGTGTGGAGAAGCCAGCTTTCCCTTTGCCTTAGAACCCCCATCACGCAACCTCAAATACTCTTTTCTGACCTCAGAAAAGATGAGCGACACTCTCACCGTCCCGTAAGTAACCGGTGCCCGCTCTGTGTGTCCGGCTGCCCCTACGGGGGCAGTGAGACGAGGGACACGCGCCCCGGGCCGCTCCCCGGCAGCAGGACAGCCTCAGCCACCGACACGTGTGGGTCACCCCGCGCAAGGCGCCTGCCGTCCCCAGGTCTCGGCCCCCTGCCTGCGGCGCTGACCCCGGACAGCAGCCAGGGGGGGCAGGAGGCCGAAGTGGGTGGGCGGCCCCTCCCGCCAGGCCCCCGCCCAGGCCGCACCGAGCCGGGGCTCAGCTGCTCGCCCTCCATCTCGGATCTGCGAAGCCAGATTTTCTGCTGTCTCCTGGAATCGGTCTTAAAAAACAAGAGTTTGTGCCAAGTTCCTTCTTGTTGAGCTGCATTTTGAAAACGCAAAGCTGTTCGCCTTCAGCCCTGCACCAAGTGCCAGAACTGGGGTCGCGCTCTGAAGGTCACGTGAGCCCGTAAAACAGCAGCAGTCAGATGTTTGACACGGCAGGGTGTTTTGGTTTGCTT
>NW_004567108.1:1942979-1949427 GCF_000260355.1 Condylura cristata | reverse complement strand
GAACTCATGCGGAAGCGGCTTTAGCTTCTTAGTGCTGCGCTGTGACCTGCTGCGCCCCCAGGGAGGGCCTGTTGTATCATTTCTGATCTGCCCGTGGCTGGCACTGGAAAACCGATCACGGTTCAGTATGTTGCGAAGGAAAATTCGCCGCCGTGGTTGGGTGGGGTCCCATGTAGTACATGCGTCTCACCGTCACCCGGTGCTTTCCTATCCTCTTCTACATATTTTTTACCAAAGGGAAGTGAACAGGATTGGAGGTTTTTGAATGAGACTGAAGTCCAGTGTCCAGGCCAGCGCCCAGGCTGGGCAATGAAGGACGGGTGTCACGACTGGCTCGAGGCTGCTGAGCCTGGTGAGGGCAACTCCAGGCCCTTCTGTGTGAGCCCCGTCAGTCTCCACGAGGGGCCGCTGGGTCCCCGCAGTGAGTCCCCCTGAAGCCGCATGTGAGGCTGTCGTTTGCCGCTTACATCCTCTGCTCTGCCGAGAGGCCAGGCTGATGACGGGGGCTCCCTTTCCCAGAGAACTGTCCAGGTTCTCGGTGACTTAAACAACCATAGTCAAGACTCCCTGGTGGCACAAGGGGTTAAGTCTCAGCACATGAGGTTTCCAGCAGCCCCTGTGGCCTGAGTGGATCCCCGCCAGGAAGGACCCCAGGGCTCAGCAGACCCCTCCTGTCTCCCCGCTGCTCCCCTCGGCAGTGGGAGCTCCTGCCTGTCTGCTCCCCGCTCTGTCTCTGGGGAGTCCTCTCATCCCCCACTCCCTGTATCTCTGGCCCACACCCCAGCTCTTGCATGCATAAATAAATAAATCTTAAAAAAAAAAGAAAGACCTATTTTCCACTAAAAGATCTTGATTTGAAAATGTCTATTGATTTCTGTTGTCTGGAAAACAGGGCAGCCATTGAGTGACGTATTGATTAACGTTCTGTGAGTCTCTGTAACTGAAACAGAAAGCGTCATTCTCAATTTAAGAGAAGTGGAGAGCTGGGCAAGGCCGACACTGACGTTTCTGGGATCCGTCCGTCTCTCTGCGCCCTGTAATTTCGCTCCATGAGGTCAGCCTGGTCTTGCCCGCTCCCGGCCTTACTGTTCTTCCCAGACGCCGTCCAGGCCCTGTGTGGGTCTTGGTGACTAGTCCCATGCCGGACACCCTGTCCTCAGGTAGACCGCGCCATAACCAGCACAGTACATAGACCGAGGCAGCAGGTGGGGCCTGGAAATAACTGGATCTTTCGGGCTAAACTGTGATCCGTGGATTGAGAGAGGACTTAGAAGGACCGAGCCCGTGGAGAAGACGGTGCCACGGACCCTCGTCTTGCAGTCCTGACTCTCCTTCCCCCAGCCGCTCGGCGGGGGCAGGCCTCACCTCAGCCCCGGCCACTCCCGGCTCTGCACGGCAGCGTCAGGTCCGTGGGCCGTGCCCAGAGCCGCTGGCAGCCCCCAGCCGGCCCGCCGCCATCCTGCGTGTTGTGATCAAGCAGCAGGTATTTCTGGATTTTGCGATGAAATTGGGAGGCAGGAAGGAAGAGAACCAAGGCTCCGTGTGTGTCTGGACCTTGTGCTCAGCGCGCCAGGCAGCTCCTGGTGGACCGGCCCGCTGTCCTCCGCAGGGCGCCAGGGAAGGGCCTGGCGTCTGAAGCTGAGGGCTGGGCTCAGAGCCCGTGCTCCGGCTCGCCCGCCACCGCCCGGCCAGGGGCCGCCCAGCACTGCAGGTGTCCCCTCCCGGGGGACACCGTCTTTTCCTGCCATTCCCGCCGCCAGACGGACCTAGCCGTGACGCTAAGTTGATGAGATAAAGGACACGTGTCTTCAATACCCTGTTACCGTCGCTGACAAAAGATAGACGCGGACAAGAAGATACTTTAACCTTGAAAAACATTTGACTAGAAAGCCAGATGTCAATTTGATGACAAAAGAATGATGCCTGGGTGGAGGAAGAAGCGGAGGGCAGCCCAGGGCCGGGCTCACCAAGCTCACCTGCACCCCCGGGGCTGGGGAGGGCGGCCAGGGCCTGACCGCTAAGGGTGGAGCAGCCAGTGTGACCCTGAGCGGACACGTCTCCCGCGGGCTTTGGCTTCTCGCCGCAAAGTGGGTGTCATCTGAGCCGCTCCGCAGTCTCCAGGGGCTGCTGCACGAGCCCCTCAGCCCGCTGCCTGCCCCACGCCAAGCTATGGGGCGAGGAGATTTACTAGGGTTTAATATTTAATAACAGAGCCAGTGCCTCAAATGAAAGCGGCGTGGCAGAATCTGTGTCCTCGGGTGCCCAGGGTGCCACATGCTCGCTCCTGCCCGAGCCTGCGAGTTCTGTTTGCTCAGCAGCTTTCTAGCGTCAGCACAGTAGCCTGGGTGGAAGCCCGGGCGCCCCACGCGCAGTGGGCAGTGCCCGCGGGAGAAGGAGCCCCGTGGCAGCCCTCAGAGCCGCTGTCAGCGTCCCAGACCCCAGGCCGTCATCCTCTCTCCTGTCCACGCTGGCATTCACGGTCGCTTACGGCGGCTCTCTGCTCTCTCCTCGGTCACTTGCCCGCCGCTCTCGAGGCTGCCCCTTGCCTGGGACACGCACGGCGCTTGTTTGCCTGAAGCCCTGCTGACCCAGGCAGTGCCCACGGGAAGGAGTAAGGGCGCCTGGAGCGGGACCCCTGGCTGGGGAGAGTCCGTGCCCAGGGGCACTTGGCAGCAGCTGCAGGAGTCTGGCTTGTCGCCACCAGGCTGGGTGCGAGCGAGCGGGCCTGGCTGCGGAGCTGAGTCCGGTGCGCGAGCCGAGGGCGGGGTCGGCTCGCGTTTAGCGCGTGCTTTGCCCAGGTCAAGCTGAGTGGGCTTGGGGGTGCTGCGAGCTGGCTGGTGCCTGCTTGGCCACAAGCATTCAGTGCTAGTTTTTGAGGTTTGTGGAAATGCCACAGGACGGCGATCGGAGACGTTGCTGGGCCCCCCCGCCCCGTGCGGACAGCCTGCCCTAAGCTGCCCCCCTCACCCCAGCCCCCTCCTGCCTTCTCCCGGCTCCTCCTCGGCCTCGAGCACCCCGCCAGTGTCCCCTGCCGCTCTGTGCTGAGGCCCGTCGGGCGCCCCCGGGCATCTGCCCAGGGAGCCCCTCGCGTGCGGGGCGCCGGCCGTGCTGACCCGCGGCCTTCTCTTCCAGACGAGGAACCTCACCGTGGACGGGCACTTCGGGCCCTGGTCTGCGTGGACGCCCTGCACCCACGCGGATGGCGGCGCCCTGGGGTCCTGCCTCTGCCGCACCCGCTCCTGCGACAGCCCGGCCCCGCAGTGTGGCGGCTGGCAGTGCCAGGGCCCGCGCGCGGAGATCGCCAACTGCTCCAGGTGAGGCCCCCCGGGCGCCAGTGAGCGCGGCCTCTGCGGGGCGGGCGGTGGCCGACGTCCCTGCTCCGTTCAGGCGGAAGGTGGCCCCGAACGGACAGGACTTTCCTTACATCGCGCAGCCAGACGCACCGCGGTGCTTCTCACTGGAAGCCGAAGGAAGGTCGCGTTCTGTGACCCTATTTTTACCGGCATAACCGGGGTTAACGAGACTGTATGTGATTTAGGGGTGCTGGTTCCCACCTGTTCATGTGGATGCCACCCCCCACGAAGCCCCCCTCATCCCCACCACAGTCCCCTGGGCCCCCCACCACTGCGCCCCAGCCACACCCCCGCCTCTGGCAGCCTCACTTCTGCAGTCAGATTCCTGGAAAAATATTTCTAATGAGCGTGGTTGTATTGTGTTGCTTGAGGGCGACACCCAGGCCTGGGGAAGTCTCTGGAACACACGCTCATGGCCCTTCCTGGCAGACACGCCTTTGGTGGGACTGGCCTGCCCACGGGCTCTCACGACCATCCCCACTGGCCAGCAGTGAGTGGGCACCGAGGGCCCGGCCTGGCCTCAGGGTGGCTCCTCAGAGTGGAACCAGTCGCAGGTCACACTGGGCCACGGCTCCACGCAGGTGGCTTCTCACACCTGTGGGCCTCCCGGGACAGAGATTGTTTGTTCCCCAGCAAATTGTTCACCTGCCCCCAAAGAATGTTGATAAGAGAGAGCCCTGGGATGCTTCAGGGTTGGCGTCCCGTGTTCTTTCACCCAAAGGTGCAGCAGTTGCATGAGAGTGCTCAGTGTGCAAGGAGGAGGCCGTGGGGAGCGATGACGCCTTCCCGGCAGGCCCCGTCCCAACTGCAAAGTCGCTGCACGGGTTCTGTGGCCCACGTTTGTGAGTCTGAGATCGGCTCTGTCACACGTCTCCGAAGCTCCTGCAGACAGAGCAGTCTATCAAGGGAATACTTAAAAGCTTTTGTTTCTGAGAAAAATAGTCTGTCCGTGTTAAATATTTATTCTGAAAATTGCCACACAAGCTCACAAGCATGAATTTTAAACTTTTGGAAAGTGTTTAAGTTTAAAAATGATATTTACTGACAAGCTGTTCTTTAATTCAGTTGTCTTAATCCCTACTTGCTTTTTCTACCCAGGCATGAGTAGGTAGCTTCTGGCCTGCATTCTGCAGGATCTCACATGATTCCACGAGACTTTTCATTTTGTGGCTGTCACTGCCGATCTCCTGTCGCCCCCATAAGGAGGTGGAAATTTGAGGCCACGGCACGGCCATGCCTGTCTCTGAGCAACTTCAGAGTTATTTGCCAGAAACTTGATAATGCAGCATCAAAGATGGCTTTTCATTCTCTGTATCTATGTTGATACTGGTCTTCAGCTTCACTGGAATAAAAAAAGGAGGCCACCTAATGTCCTGCTCAGTCAGTGCTGTCAAGTCCGCCCAGATGGTGCAAAGTGCACCGGAAAGGCTTTTGGACGATTGATGTCGCTTTTGAATTCTAATTCTTTTTTTCTTTTAATTTATTTTTACATTATTCTTCATTTTGTGCCTTTTCCCATCTGGGGGCAGTCCCCGGGCCTTCCCGTCACCAATTCGCCCGTGTGCCATTACCGTCGTTCACTCTCCCACTTAGGAGAGTGAGGGCGAGGGAGAGAAGGTGGGAACGAACAGGCGGGGGGCGGGAGGGCGCCCCAGAACTGTCACCGAATCACAGGCGCAAGCAGGTGGGTTCGGCTCCTTCATCGTAACAGCCACGCTCTGCGGAGACCCGCCGGCTCCACGCTCCGCTGTGGTGGTGGCCGCTACGCCGGCCTCCAGGCTGGGCCACCGAGGGGCCACCCCGGGCCGCACGGCAAGCACTGGCCCACGGCTGTGCTCCTTTATTTCCTGCCTGGCCGTCTACCTGTCACTCAGACCTTCATTTCCTGCTCCCCCCCCAACATGGCCAATCAATTTTAAATAGAATGTACCAGAAATATCAAGGGTGTTAAAAGATTTAGGAAGTTAAGAATTTATAAGTAATTTTGGAAAGTGCTCCTTGCACTAGCTGACAGTTTTGTTCAAAAGAAACTTTGAAGCAAAAAGGTCATTTTATTTATTTGAAATTGTTATGGATATATATAGTTTAGTGAATTATTTAGATGATATTTTTACAGTTTGCAGGTAACAAGGTACAGGACACTAGCTGCTAATTAATTACCTTTATGAGAACCATAGGGGATTTGTCTCATTTTTTTGTGGTAATTTTGGCTAACTTGTCAGAAGCAGTTGATTGTAATGTCATCATACATTAAAGCATCGCTAAACATGTTATTTATAGCATCACGTATGAGAAAGTCAAGTAGGAACTTATATGACATACTAAGAATTTTCTTATGAGAATTTTTATTGCTCTTGAAATTACTCACTCAAATTTTGTCTACCCCTTGACTTTCCATGACATAACTATAGACTTAAGTGTCTCTAAAGGAATGCAAAGTAAAAGTAAGTGCTAAACGGAGCTCACTGTTTTTCAGTGGAAGTGTTAAATCCTGTGGATGAGGGTAACAGGTACCTGCAGAAATGAGCCTTAACAGCAAAAGACACTGTCCCTTACCTGCCCATCCAAGCCAGAATTTCAACTCTAAATTTAATGGATAGTTTAACACTTCCCATCTTAAAATTCATTTAATTTGTTGTTGAATAGTGGACAACCCAATAAGGAAGGTATTTAAATTTGAAGCATTCCAAATACAAACATTAGAGAGAAAATACTATATCAAACAAAAAATGATGCATTTAGCATTCAACACTTTGCTTTGCAAAAATGGCTTGTTTTCTTTTTATTTTATTTCGTATCTGCTTTACATTTAACACAAACAGATACAGATATAATATTACTCTATATTTAGTCTCTATGTCTTTGTAAAATTGCAAGAAAAGGCTCCTGGTGGCTATCGCGGCTTCCAGAACATGTGATTACCCTGGATGTTAGCAGGTTTTAAAAGCAAGCCTTCTGCACAGTTTTAGATGATTGTTTTCTTCAAATATTTACTTTTCATTCGAGGGCCAGTCAAGTAATCCACGAGCAGTGGACTGTCCATGAGGTTCCCCCCCCCTGCCCCCCGGGCCGGCCCTTCCCCTCTCAGCTCCTCC
>NW_004567108.1:1936348-1941555 GCF_000260355.1 Condylura cristata | reverse complement strand
GTGGTCACCTCCGGGGCAGGCGGGATTTGAACTCATGCAGAAGCGACTTTAGCTTCCCAGTGCTGTGCTTTAACCTGCTGCCCCACCAGGGAGGGCCCCAGAGTCTGAGATTTTTTAAGATTGAGCACTCCCTCGAAACAGCTTTTGGGGGAGGAAAGGAGCTATCGATAAATTAATGAAAAGTAGAAACATCAAATCCACAATATCTCTATCTTGGTCTTCGCAAGCAAACTGTTTTTAGAGTCCTGCCCATTTGATGTGGGTGGCTTCCACTTGAGAATTAGAAGAGATGCCATCCAGACTGTGAAAATGGAAGTATTTGACAACTAAATTCAAGGACAAATGGCCTCCTTAGGAAGGTAAAAATTGCCAAGAACTGGCATACGCAGTCATGAATTAAATCACATGCTTATTTATACACCATCAACCCTTAAGAATTCCTGAGTAGCCACAAGTGAATAAATGGATTTCCCCAAGAAAGGTCCCCAAGTTGCATGCTAGGATGACTGTTAACGACTTTTTATTTGGGGAAATATTTCCAGTATATAGAATGATTTCCAGTGGGAACTTCACGGGAACAAAAAAATCTCAGACCTACCTACATCTTTTTTGCTATAAGGAATGGCTAAAGAAATTATCTAATACTTTAGACATAGTATAGACACTTTATTCTTCTGTTCTAAAATTTTCTAGGACATGATTTCTTTGAGTAGCAGGAGCTGAGGAGAGGCAGCACTTCCCAGAGTGAGCAGTGGGTTCCTGCCGATCCAGGCAAGGAGCAGGTGGTCCCTGTCAGCTCTCTCTGCTGTATAATGCATGTTCAACACACTCTCGCTTAACACAACATATGCCATGGCTGGGCGCCCTTGGGGGTCAGGGTGTACCTCACTTCTCCGCTCAGCCAGAGCTGAGGTCTCATCTGAGACTCAGCCGGGGATGGGTTGGCGCCCAGAGACCATGTGACTATTCCCAGCATCCCGTTTCTGATAGACTATGGCATAGGGTCCGCCCTTCATGTCCCTCCCACGTGCAGGATGCCCCTCCTCCACTCACAAGATCCTCCAAAGTTTTATTCCATTGAGCCACCGAACCTTGTCATGTGCATGCACACACATGGCAGATCACTCACTCTGTCAGCCTGCAAAGTGAGGGACACGTCATCCGTCACAGGTGCCCCGCCGGCACAGCCGTGGGCAGGCCAAGCCTTTACATGTTTCTTTGCAAAAGCGGGGATAAAATGACGAAGGAGTCCCTGCTCCCGAGAAGTCTGAAACCCAGCCAGGCGAGCCCGGGAGATGGCTGAATTGGGGTTCAGGAACCAGGCAGGAAGCTCCTGAATTTGGGCTCTCTGTCCTGCTTCCTCCATACCCCTCCTTTCTCGCCAGAGGTAGTGTGAGCTAGCATGGGCCATTAGCCAGCTTGTGCCCTGGCTTTGGATCTGGCTGTGTTCTCTGTATCTTTCAGGTCCAGCTGGGAGTAATTTTGCTGAAATAAGCTTTTTGGCTCTGCTGTGAATTTCTCTGGGCCTTGCTCCACTGAGCTCGTGTGCACCCACAGCTCTGTTTGAGACAGTCTTTCTCTGCCCAGGCATCCTGCCGAGGGACAGCCCCCTCCCCTGGAGCCCTGCAGGGGACTCCCTTCTTTTGACCTCTCCCAGGGACCTTCCTACAATGGATCATTTATCTTTCTGAGGTTTTAGCAAAAGGTTATACAGCTACACCCTCAGCTTTTAACTCTTGCAGCCTTTCCTAAGTTTTCATGAAGTCTAGATTTGAGCTTTCTTTACCATGCCCCTCAGAATCCTTGCTTCTTGTCAGAGGAAGGGGGTCCCCTGTGGGCTCCAGGGTAGGGGACTGTCCCTCGGCAGGAGGCTCGTAGAGAAAGACTGCCTCAAAAAGAGCTGTGGATGCGGATGGGGAGTAAGGCCCAAAACCCACCCCCGGCCCCAAAGCCATGATCCCATCTTCTGGTGTCTTAAGCAGCAGTGACATTAGCTACTGAAGCCTGTTCCCATGGGCATCGCCTCAGTGATAGCGTCACCACAACCAGATGCTTCGCACACTGCATGTTACTGGCTCCAGTTGCTGTGGGTTCAGCACCTGCAAGTTGGGTCCCCGGGTTCAGGCTCTCGGAGCTCCACCATCAGCAGACACGCTGTCGTCTCGTCTGGAGCTTGTTTGGACAAGGGGCTGCTTCCCAGCCCATGACTGTTGGAAGCGTTCAGTCCCTGATCCGTTAGCCAGAAGCTGCCCCAAATCCTAAGCACCTGGGAACCTTCCCACCTGACAACTTGCTCCCTCAATGTGAGCAAGTTTCCCTGGAACAAGGGCACTTAGTCCCACTTCACACCATGGGAGCCAGTCTGGCACCTTCACCATGCGCCACTGCTTAGAGCAGCTCAGGGGTCCCAGAATCCCAGTGGGAGGTCACACAAGGTGTGTCCTCCTGGGGGTGGGGCCCAGAGAGCACAGTGTAGCCCATCACCGTTGGTAATCGTGCGTTGGCGTGAGTCCCAGGCTGCAGTGGGGCTGGGTCACGTGATGCCCTGTGTCTTCATGGCGTGTGTATTTCATCGTGGTACTCACAGTGGTCACGCTTTGCGAGTAACTGCTCTCTCTGGTGGGTTCCGCTGCTTTCCCTTGGGGGTGGACTGAGTCGGCGCTGCTGTCTGCTCAGTTTACGTGCCATCTGCACGTGGCCCTTTCCGGTGGCCCTGCGAAGGGCCAGTCTCTCAGGGCGAGCCAGGCAGAGGCCCCTGACAAGAATCTGGCTAGCGCAGGCTGGCAGACCGGTGGTCAGAGGCCAGCGTGGCCAAACCGGAGCAGCGCAGCTCACGGCGTCAGCTCGGGCCCAGAACCTTGTCTCCAGGGGGTTAGGGAGGGTCATTCTTTCACAGCGACTAGGTTCATGGAAAAATGGATAGCTTTTGGGGAACAGTGCTGGGTTATTCATTTACTTTTAAGTGCGAAAGGAGCGTGAGCAGTCCTGGGCAAAATTAAAATCTTAATTTTTAAAGCCTCATAAAATGCATCTGTGCCTTTCGATGCTTTAAGATACTAGAACTCCGTAGCAGCCAGTAAAACGTCAAAAATGTTGAACGGCTCTTCGGTAAAAGCCAGCTGCGCGTAGCAAGTGAGAGCCCAGCATCTGGCTTGCTGCGTGCATGTCTTACCCACAAAGTAGCAGAAGTTCCTGCACAAGAAGCCTGGCCACGGTAGCCAGCTTTGCACCCCCGTTGTCATTTGTGACCAACAAAGTGAGCAGGGCACCCAGCTGTAGCCAGCGGTGTTCTCCCCAGAGCGGGTGAGTCCAGGTGGGGACAGGAGGGCGGCGAGCCGTGGGCAGCGGATGGGCTCTTCCTCGGCAGTCAGGGGCTCTGCGGCCTCGCCGGAGAGGTCATCCTGTGTCCCCCGGCCCCCTGCCCACCCGCTGTCCGCTTGGCTGCCGGTGAGAGCTGGGCGTGGGCGGAGGAGGCCGGAGCCCAGAGCCCAGAGCCGCTGTTTTCATGGTGCTACCTGCTATCGAGGGAGCGCTCTGGACAGCAGTGTGTGACTACAGGCGGGTTCAGCCCTTCGGACCTGTCACCCCCACACCCAGCCAAGCCGCCCCTCCCGAATGTCGGTGAACTGGCTCAGAGCCAGGAGGTGGCTTCTGCTGCTTCTCCCATGGCTGTGGGCAGAGCTCCCGTTTCTCGTCTTCTGGCAGGTGTGCGTAGTCGGCGCTGTGGGGTTCAGTAGTCACGTGGACGGCAAGTGCGGCTCTCCGACTCGGCCTCCCCTTCGAATGCGCCCCAGGGCGGTCGCCTGGCGTGACTGCGGTCACTTCCTCTCCCCTCCCTTTGCTTCCTCCCCCTCGCTGTCCAGCGGTGAGGAGGCCGTGGGTCCTTGAAGGCGGAAGAGAGCCGCTGTCTGGCTGACCGCGGGCGGGGCGCAGTGTTCGGGGTCTGAGAGCTGGGGCAGCTCGGCCAGCTTCTGGGGACTGGTGTCCTCTGAGGTTGCGTCTTTCTGACATCCCTGAGCGCCCATGCCTCAGACCGACACAGTGAGAGCAGGAGACAAGTTTCAGGGATGGCAGTTCTGGCGCAGGGTGGACAAGGGCCGGCGATGAATGCACACAGGCACTTCTAGGCGTGCGTATCTGAATGTGTTTAATTGTTAAGAGTGCGGAGCATTTATACAATTTTTCTTGGCAAGCAAATATAAGGGATACAAGGATTCTTTTAATAGAAACGTGACAGGTAGTACATTTTCTTATTGTTTCTGAGATGTGGTCAGGGGCCCAAAACCAACTTGGGGCCCTAGGAAACCACCCCATCTTCAAGGTTCAGTGGTGCCAAACAAATGCCCTATCTACCACCTGTGCCTTGCTAATCCTTTTAATTGCTCTCTCCATTCTTTTCACAAGCCACTTGGTGTACAGGAGTTAATAGTTTAATAGAATTAAAGATTGTAGAGGAGTTTCTCAGAGTTCAATCAGTATCGAGAACAGAGGAAGCTACATTCCTCTCAAGAGTATCGTTAGAACGCAGCACAATATCCATAACATTTCTTTGGTTCAGTGCGTTATGGGTCAACAGAATCAGAAAAAAAATCAAAAAGTACAGGGACCGTTCGAGAATCAGCCATCCTTCTATTCCTGGAGGGCGACGTCTTCCTCCCGTGACCGTGCCAAGCTCGAAGGATTTCTCACGTAGGCGTCGCGGGAGGGGACGTGGCCGCCCACAGACCCCCGTGCCGGTGCTCCTGCGGTGTGGGGCCGGTGTGGCATGCGAAGCCGGCCCGTCCGGCCCGGCGTCAGGAGGACGCAGGCCCCTGAGTCAAAGACGAGGCGTGAACTGCGGACCCTGCTGCGCTCACTTTGTTTTCGTAGCTCTTTAACTTTCGGTGTTCATGTTTACGAGGTAAACACGCGCCCGAGTGCGCCCGCCTGCGCTTCGTTTCCGGGCGCCTACCTGTTCTGCTTGCTTCTCTTTTAACTGGCCGCGCCCAGCGTGCCCACGCCGCCCACGGTGTGGACGGGACAGCGCCGGCCTTGTCGCTGACCTCTGCTTACCCTCTCCGCTCCCCCTTACAGATACTGCAACGAGCATCTGCTGTGCCCCCCACATGTGTTCTGGACTGGTTGGGGTCCCTGGGAACGCTGCACGGCCCAGTGCGGAGGCGGCATTCAAGCTCGCCGCAGGACCTGCGAGAACGGGCCCGACTGTG
>NW_004567108.1:1919402-1934533 GCF_000260355.1 Condylura cristata | reverse complement strand
AAAAAAACTACATTAAGGAGAGTTTATTTCCTGTGTGTTCCCTGGAGAGAGTGTGTGTGAGAGAGATACACCTGATTGCAGAGGTACAAAGTGGGAGTCTTTCAAAAATAGGAGTGCATGGATTGCTCTATCTATGTCCAAATGTACAGAATTATGACTTATGAAACACGTATAATAACACTCTTCGAACCCAGAAAAACAGGTGCACCTCTGGGAGGCTGATGCCAGCTGGCAGACGACTTGCCCTTGCCCAGAGTTGTCAGCTGGCAGCGTCTTCCCAGGACGGTCAGTCCAGCTCAGTGGAGTGGCCGATCTCTGTGTGGCAGCAGCCTGAGGTCTGTTTCCTTCGGGCGTCTGTTTCCATTTCTGTCTTCTCCAAGGCAGGAAGCCAAACAAGGAAAGTAAGCGGGACTGAGGAAGGCTTTGGTTCTTTGGCTTGCTCAGAAAATATATGCCAGCGATTAAATTTGTAAGAAATTCACTTCGAAACAATGGCTACGTAGGTAAATAAAACTTTTATCTTTATATTATTGCTATTTATCAATTGTAAGCTTCAAAGTGTGTTTGTTTTCCTTAAAGATTTATTTATTTATGCATACAAGAGCTGGGGTGCAGACCAGAGGTGATAGGGAGTGAAAGGATTCCCCAGAGACCCCAGAGACAGAGCGGGGAGCAGAACAGGCAGATCTACTGAAACCCACTGCTGAGGGGAGCCGCGGGGAGACAGGAGAGGTCTGCCTCGCCCGGGCGTCACTCCCTGGCCGGGGATCGAACTCGCGCAGCAGTGGCTGCAGACAGCTTCATAGTGCTGGGCTTTAACCCCGGCCACCAGGGAGGCCCCAAAGTATGTTTGATTGTGATGGCACGAGACAGTAGCAGGAGTGTGGGCAGCGTGGCAGGAGGCTGCAGTGCCCAGATCTCCTCCTCCTCCTCGCCTAAGAGGGTGGCATTTCCTCCCTCCAGACCTGGCTTAAGAGTCAAGCATGGAGAAAGCTTGAGGTTCTGGAGAAGGGACCCGGCCCCAGTCCCTTCTCTCTTCTCATTTCTCTAACGGTTCCCCCGGGGCCCCACTGCTTCTGAGGCTCAAGCTTACTAAAGGTAGTAGTGTACCCATGAACGGCTCTTTACCCAGCAAAGGACACATTTGCAGACTCAGAACTCAAAATTCCCTGAGTTCTACCACATTTTATGGGGAAAGAGAGTTGATTTCAAGTTCAAGTGTGAATGGGTTATAAAAGACGGGAAATCTTTCCTCACTCCACCGATTTAAAATTGAAATTTCCTGAAAAGTCTTCCCAAGTTTCACTATGAAATTCATACATCCCCGTCCTCTAATAAATCACCCAGCCTTGACTAAAGTCACACGAGGGAGCTTCAGCTCAGACCAGGAGGGCCTGACTGAGCGCTGTTGTTCTTGCACGACGCCTGTTCTTAAAGGTCCACACGAGGGTTCTCTTTGAGATTCTGCCCTCAGTTCTGTGGCTGAATACACAGGAGGGGATTGCTAGTCCTGTGGTAGCTCTGCACCTCACTTTTGAAGGAACTTCCTCACATGTCCACAGCAACCGCACCAGCTGTGCTCCCGCCGATAGCACGCAAAGTCCTACTTTCTTCATGCCCAGAACTGAGATCAGGATCTTGGGGTGTCTGCATTTCCGCATTCACTGCCTCCTGGCTCACCATGGCCAAAGGAGACGACCGAATGCCCAGCGACGGATGAGTGGATCAGAAAGGCACTCTGTGGGTATAATGGGGTATTACACACCCTTTGAAAGCGAGGCAGCTCTGCAGTCTGCAGGGAGAGCAACCTTGAGAGCTTAATTCTGAGTGAAAGTAGCTAGTCACAGAAGGATAAGGCCCGTGTGAAGCCATCCAGACCAGGTATTTACTGTCGTCCGTTCAGTAGACTCGAGTGCAGTGGTCGTGTCTTTGGGGATTGCTAATCCGTGGGCAGAAGGTTGTAGAGCTATGATGCCTCTAGAGAGGCTTGGGGGCCTCTCACCGTGAGCCCAAGCTCGTAGTCCCTGGCGTCCCCTTCAAGAGCCAGGCCCAGCCAGCTGACAGCAGGCCCTCCTGAGCCTTCCTGGGGTTCTGGGGACCCTGTGTCCCGAGGAGCAGCGAGCAGGGCGTGAAGCATCCCTCGCCCGCGGCTTAGACCTCTGATGAGTCAGCAGCGGCCCAAGTCAGGGCATTTCTAGGACAGGCTGCGCACTGTTTCCAAACCGCTGTTTCTAGCAACAGTGGGCCTGTGGTCCCCTGGCCTCGCTGCCCCTGGTCTCCAGCGCTCACGTGGCCTCACAGAGGTGGTGAGGACAGAGTGACCAGGACCTCCGGGCCTCTCCTGCGTCTCCAGCGGGTAAGTTGCCGAGAAATAAGGGCATCAACGCTCAGTGATCAGGGCTGTAGCATCACGCACGTCCTCTGGTGTGTGTGTGTGTGTGTGTGTGTGTGTGTGCTCACTACAGCTTGTGCACTTAGCCAAACATACGACACCACACGCTTAGGAGGCCGGGAGGGCGCGTCACCGATGGAAAAGCCGAGGGGGAACAGGATGAGAGCTAAGAGCAGCAACAGCAACCTGGGAGCCCCTTGCTGGGACGAGGGATGAGAGAGACGCTCCCAGGACATCAGCCAGTGAGGCCCGAGCCTGCTCCCTCCTCCTTCTCGAAGCTCCTCAATTCCAGATCCTCAAAGGCGGGGGTGGCCTCCCAGTTCTCTCCGCCCTCCCCCTGTGGCAACTAACTCAAACCCGCTTCTCACCCAGTAATAAAAGACCTGTTTGTCTTCATTGCTGTCTCTGTTGGTGATGATGGAAGAGCTTCAAGTGATCCATCACCAGGAAAACTCAGGAGACAACCTTGACCTTCATGAAGAAATTCCCACTGCGGACTCTTGATTTGCAAAGTGCCTGTAAAGTACTTTGGCTTCTACTTGCAAACATTTGTCTGCCCAGCACATGATCGAGCCCCGGCTGAGACCTGATACTGCATCTCCATCAGCCGCGGGCTGCAGACTTCGCTTCTTCAACGAAGAGTTTGCACATAGGAACAACTGTCAGGGTAAAAATGCCACGTTTTGTTACAAGAGGCTTGAATATTTTGAAAAAGTCAACGTCAGCACAGAAAATGCAATGATAGGGTGGCGGGCCACAAAAAATGTAAGTTTTCTGAAATTTAGCGCCGGAACTTCAGCCATCGGGTTTAAGAATGATACAGGATGCAGATGGAGAGAAAGGGAAAATGATGGATGATAGGAATTAATCCATCGAAAGTCTGCCTCTCGAACATATAAATTACTGTCTACAGTCTCTGGAAGCTGCATTTGGTATGGAAGTCTGGAATATTTCAAAACTGGCTTTATTTATGGTGTTGGGAGGATCCACTGCAAACATTTCTTTGACTTTGCAGAATAAAAAAGAGAGAGAAAGAGATTTGTTTCTGCTCCTATTCACCTCCGTATGGTGATTGCAAGCCAATTGAAAGGAAAAGCTTTCAGGAATAGAGGTTTCTGCTGTAAAGTTTACCAATAAATTCTATGACAGTCTTCCATTCCTGACCATAAAGTTCCTAAAATGTCCTTGTGGCAACAGAGTAACAATCCCCACGTAACAATCCCCAGGAGATGAGCATGAGGTTTCAGACCTTGCAGCCCTGCCCGAGTAGACAGACCCGCGTCTTCCCAAGGCAAGGTGAGCGCAGGAAAGCTGTCTCCACTCTGAACAGCTGCGGGTTTGTTTTTTTTTTTAAGATTTATTTATTTACTCATACAGAACTGGGGTACAAGCCAGAGATGCGGAGGGTGAGAGAACCCACCAGAGACAGAGTGGGGAGCAGAACAGATGGACGAAGTCCACTGCTGAGGGAGCAGCGGGGGGGTCAGGAGAGGTCTGCCGCGCCCTGGGGTCACCTCCGGGGCAGGCGGGAATCGAACTCATGCGGAAGCGGCTTTAGCTTCTCAGTGCTGTGCTTTAACCCGCTGCGCCACCAGGGAGGGCCAAGCTGTGGGTTTTAACTGGAGCAACACGAGCATCCGGCCCGCTTTGTAGCGCAAACCCTGTAGAAGTCCTTCAAGGTCAATCTGTGAGTTTATTTTCCAAACGCATCTTCAGTCCTTGTTTGCGGCTGTGTGGACTCTCCAGCTAATGCTGACTTATCGGTAGAGCAGTTCTTTGGAGATTTCTGTCCATTTCCTGTCAAATTGGACAATTAGTTCCGGTCGATTTCTGTTGCTCCCCTTGTCCACTCTGACGGCCCAGCCCGTTGCCAAGCCACGCAGGCCACTCTTGCAAGGCCACTGCTTGTGCGTCTTTTTTGAAACCAGTTTCAGCTGCAGTCCCTTGCGTGAGGTGCTCGCGCCGGCCTCTCAGCAGGGAGGCCCAGAGAGGGCATCTCTGGACACGTCCATCCTTCTGCACTTTTGAAAAAAAAATTCTCTTTGAGCCGATCACATCCCCGGCTGGCCTGGGTCACGGTCCTGAGGAGGGGCCGTTCTCACGCCCTCCTGCCTCTGGACAGAAGGCCCTGCCCACGCCCCTCTGGGATCGGTGGGTCTCTCCTGATGGTAGCGAAGCATCTAACCCGTGGGGAGGTGAGGCCTGACCCCAGGGGCGCCCGGACGGAGGCCACTGGTGTGTCTCAAAGCCTCTGCTCACAGCAGAAGCCTGCAGGCTGCCCTGCCCGCGGGCCGCCACTCCCCACCGCTCTGTTTGGGTCACTCCGCTGGCCAGGTCTGCCTGCGAGCCATCGGCGAGGCCTGCTGAACTCCAGTTGGCCGGACTGGAATCCGAGCATCCGGACCGGTCTCCCACTTTCTCCCACCACCACTAAATCACTTCAACGTTGCGCCCTCCGTTGGGCTCTGGGGAGACCAGGCGGCCCCTGGCCCCTGCTGAAAACAGGGGGCAGCCCCGCCTGGGAGTGGAGACAGTCTGGTCTGTGCACAGCCGGGGCGGGGCAGGGCTCCCTTCGGCTTGGGGCGCCGCTGTTCAGAGTTTGCTCTGATGCCCGGTTTCTGCTCAGCGGACGGGGTGTGTTGAGGAAATAGTTCACGTGGGCCAAGTGCAAGCAGAGGATTTTAGAAATCGTTTTGATCACATTATATCTGTGATTTGATTTGGCTCGTGGCAGACAGTTCTTCCTTTTGGAGAGGAAACCTAAGTCCTTAATTATATCAACAATATGTTTTAATTTGTGTTTTGCTTAAGATTTGCATTTCCCATTTTTGTATTATTTCATCGGAGTGCCTCCAGTGGAATTATTGAACATGTCTAATTTCGGGTGTTAAAGCAATTCACACACATAATGTTCAAAGCAACTTGTAATTAAGTAAAGAAGGAAGCAACAGATGTTGGAGCATAAAAAATGGTTTTAAGACATGGGATATTTTTCCCAGATGCTCTGGTTTCCTTGTTCCCAAGAGCTATTCCTTTAGTGGTTCTAAAATATTCCAGGAACTAGGAGCCTAGTTCAGGAGACTTCCAAGTGAATACAAGAAAGAATACTTAAAAGTTACACTCAGGTTGTAATATTTTGCAGCCTTCGAGGCCCTAGCGAGAAAGGCACAGCTCTGTTTCTTTGGCATGCTGCAGTGACAGGCCTGGGGCCAGGCATGGTGGGGGAGCAGTCGTCTCTCCTCGTTTCACCCCACAGCGTGATGATTCACGGTCTGTTTGCTCCCAGAACCTGTGAGTCCTGGCTTGGGAGAAATGGTTGCGACACCAACGCTGGAAGGTGGCCTGGCTGTCCCGCGTCAGTTCTTGCACCATGCTCGTCAGAAAGTGACATCCCCAGGCTGTGGCATCTCGCTGCCAGCTCTGGGCTGCCCACGGATGGCCCAGGCTGAGCCGCCTGAGCCGAATCTGGAGTCTCGTGGGAGCTGGGAGGAGGGAACTGGAGTTGGTCGTGTGCGGTTATTCAGACTTCACAGCTGAGTCAGAACACGGAGCCAGAGCCTCTCCAAAGAGCCCGACAAAGATGGCTGTAGATGTGTCTACAGCAGGTGGGAGCCAGACCCAGGAGCCCGCACGGCCTCCAGGCAGTGTTCCTTGGGAAGCCCTTTAATTGATTCCCTCCTCTTATCTTCTTGCCACGGTAACAGCTCTCTGAGATAAGGCCGTGACTTGTGAACTGGAGGCGGGAGAGGAGTGGCGCCTGTTCCATGCTAATTAATTTCCTCGGTGCTGGTGTGGTCTCCTATGCCCCGTTAATATCGAGTCCTCTCACCATGCAAAGGAAGGGGCTGAGGGGCAGTCGTCCTCCGGTTGGTTCACCCCGCGCGCCAGTCCCTGGTACTCCATCTCGTCAGCCCAGGAGGCCGAGTAGTCACGGTGTTATGAAGACAGGCAGGCGTGTACTGTAAAACTCCCGACCTCAGGAGCCAGCTTTCTAGGTTGGGAGAAAGACTGTCAATCCCAGGCAGTGAGAGGAAGGAAGTCAGGGAACACAGAGGAACGATTAAGAGGAAAGTCCACGGAGGGGCCCCCTGGCTGGATGGTTGGGGCTCGAGCCAGTTGATTGAGACGGAAGCTTCTGGGCGAAAGGGAGGACCGAGGGACGTGGGCATTGCTGACGTGGGTGAGGTGCAAAGTGTCGTGGCCGACCCAGTTCTGCAGGCCGAGCTGCCCTCGCCCTGAGAGGGCCTGGATGCCAGGCTCGGGGCTGGCTCTGGACCCCCGCGGGCGGGCCGCTGCTCCTGAGTGGCGCTGGGCTGCCTCTGAGTTCTTGTTCCCACGGCGTGACCCCGGCAGTGACTGCAGACAGGCGGCCACGCCGCGTGCGGCTCTTCCCGCAGAGCCGAGAGCACCAGCTGACCTTGCCGTCCGGACACGAGCCGCCCTCCCTGTGAAGACGCAAACGACGTGGCAGATGTGTGAGTGTGAGCGAGCGTGGGGCCCTTGTTCTGAAGTCTGAAACCTCCCCGCTCTTACCTTCCTCTTCGCTAATGTCCCTGACCGTAAAAAACTGAAATGTAAAGCTATTATTGCTCAAAAACAGGTCCCGCAAACTTGGCTTGACCCCGCTGGAAGGGGCACACAGCTGTCTGTGAAGTGAGTTCTCTGTTTCAAGACTTACGAGCGGGAAGGAAGGTGTTTCAGCATTTCAAAGACAGGAACAGTGTCCACTTTCCGCGTTGTATCACCAACCCTGGCACGTGGTAGCGGGAGAACAGGTGAGCCCATTACGGGGTTCACACGCCCGTGGCTTTAAAACATTTTTTTTTTTACAGATTTATTTATTTGTGCATATAGAATTGGGGTACAGGCCAAGGCTCAGGGGCAGCGAGAGGCTTCACCAGAGACAGAGTGGGGAGCAGAACAGGCAGATCCATGAAGTCCACTGCTGAGGGGAGCAGCGGGCGGGTCAGGAGAGGTCTGCCGCACTCTGTGGTCACCTCCGGGGCAGGCGGAAATCGAACTCATGAGGAAGCGGCTTTAGATTCTCACTGCTGTGCTTTAACCCACTGCGCCACCAGGGAGGGCCACACGCCCGTGGTTTTAGGGTGACAACATTTCGGGGTCACAGCGCCAACGTCTGTGCTGTGGAGCCCTGCCCCCGCGCGCTGGCCCTCGTCTGCTCGCTGGCTCAGCCTCACACGTCTTCTCTCGCCTGGAATCGCCACACCCGTGGGCACGGCCTTTAGCGGACCTTTAATCTTCCTTCCCGTGACGTTTGTTTGTGAACATTTCATTTCCTGTTGTCATTGGTAAATTATTTCAAATTCTGTCTAATGAACTTTAAAGACTGCTCCAAATGAATCAAATTTAGCTCCTAAAGCCAGAATGCCTGCATAATAGTGTGTGGGGTTCATTAAAATTGGTTTTGATATTAGATTATACTTGGCAGTGACCTTCTAGGCCTCGTCAGATGCCCATGGGCAACACTTGAGTACTTGGAACTAATGCAGGACCTCTAATTAGAAGTGGAAGTCTGGGTTTAATATTTGAAAGTGGCACAGACTCCAATATTTGACTTCCCTTTGTAAATAAGGATTGCACACAGTGACAGCGAGCTTCTTCAGGGCCCCCTGGGGTGGTGGCCAAATGTCTCACTTCCTGGTAAGTTTCAAGTGCACTCGACCGGGGTCTCGTCAGCTCTGCTCCCTCACGAAACAGGTCTGGAGCAGCTGTGGGTGTGAACAGCGCTTGGGGATGTGTGCTGGGTGCAGAGCTGATCTGCCTTGCTTTGTCCTGACCCCAAGAAGCTGTTGCCCTGCCCTCGACCTCAAGGAGAGAGCATCCTGTCCTTGACCTCAAGGAGCTATTGCCCTGGGAGGGGGCGAACACAAACAACCAAATGACTCTACCCAGGCAGAGGCCGCCATGTCGGGTCCCGGCCCCCACAGTCTGCAGGATGGGAGAGGCTGAGCGTCTAACCTTACGCTCTCTGTGTATGGGCTGGATGCTTCTGCAGGGACCTCATGTCACCAGTGAAGCAAAAGTCTGGGGCTTCTGAGATTTAGGAAGATGAAGACTCAATGGTGCATTGAATTCAAGTGATGACCCTTTGCTCCAGCAAGAGGCTCTGGCGCGGGGGTTCGCAGGAGCTCTGGTGCCCCCCTGGAGGCACCGTGGGGTGACTGGCCTCTGGCCTTTCTCTGCCCATCATGTGCCCTCACTGCTTCTCTGTAGAAGACACCACCTGTGGTCTCGCCCCTGACGGCCGGGCTCCGCCCAGCTGTGGACCTGAGTCCTTCCTGGCGGGAGAGCCCAGGAGCCTGTCTGCTGAGGAGGGCTCTGAAAGGAGAAAATATCTTTTATCTGTCACCATATATAACTTAAGTTCTATGTGCTTATTTTTGAGAAAAACTAAGTGATTTGAGGTACTTCAGTTCACCTCCTTGGAGGGTGGCAGTTTTTACTCAGACATTCTATGGATTTCTCTAAAGGGGTAGAAATTGATGCAGAAAGCACTCAAAACTCTTGTTTAAAACTTGGCACTGGGGCCCTCTCTCGTGGTGCAACGGGTCAGGACGCAGCGCTGCAAGCTGGCCGCAGCCGCTTCAGTGCGAGTTCGACCCCGGCCCTGGAGGTGACCCACCGAGCACTGCAGACCTCTCCTGGCCCGCCCACTGCTCCCCTCAGCTGTGTGCTTCCTCAGTCAGCCTGTTCTGCTCCCCACTCTGTCTCTGGTGCAGCCTCTCACCGGCCCTGCACCCCTGGTTGTACCCCAGTTCTGTATGCATAAGTAAATAAATCTAGAAGAGAAAACTGAATTTTAAAGTCACCCACAGTACAGAAATCTAAGTATTTCAGTCTCGGGCTTCTAGAGGGATGACTGAGTGGGAAACAGCTGTCCTTTACTAAGGAAGAACATTCTAGCAGAGAGACTTGCGTTTGCTTTGGATAACCTCGTGTGAGCTTCCGCATGAGTTTTGTGTTTTCATGCGTGGAAGCAGGTTTCTAGGGTGACAGCGGCGGGGGGGTGGGGGTAGAGAGCTGGGGAGCAGGCCCACGCCAGCTGAGCCCCAGCTGAGGGGCTGTCCACTTCAGGATGGATGGACCACAGAAGTCGGGTTTGGGAGACGTTTACACCATCTTCATTAAGTGTTGTATCTTGGGGTCTTGCAGAAGAATGACTTGCACTTCCTTTGAAGCAGGACTCATCATGCTATAGATGAGTCTTTAAACACTGATTTGGACTATGTTTGTGTTAATCAAATCTAGTCAATTTTTATCCCATTGGCACATGTTAAGTATTAAGGTCTAGAAGTTGTGAGTTTGAGTCCAGCCTTTCAACATTTTGAGGTACTTCGGCTGTATTGGGGGGCAGGCACGTTTACTCTCCTAGTGGAAGAGCAGCTGCTTCCACGCTGGTGGCCAAGGTCAGGGTCAGGTGCAGGGGCCTGTGGGCAGCAGCACTTTGCCGCCCACGCGTATAAAACCTCTGTGGTCCCCACATCTGCCTGCCCGGAAGCGTCTTCACCTAGTTTCCAGACTATCACATAGAGGCGGGGGCTGAGAAACAGCAAAAGTGTACCTAGAATTGCGCTTAGGGGGAATAAAAGCAGACGCAAGAAACAGAAGAAGCCTCCTGCATTCCTAACATTTTCGTAAGTGCATTTAATTATGACCCCAGGCACCCCTGAGCGGTTCGCTCTGGACAGCGCGCTCTAGTAGCTTAGACGTAAATCCGCCAGTAGCTGTCCCAGACAGCTGACGGCGGCAAGGTGCTGCCACGGTATGAGACGGACGTTCACGTTTGCGACTCTGCTTGGCGAGAGCATGCGTGTCGTGGTGGACTGACGGCGTCACTGCGTGGAGAGGAGCCCACGGGGGGCGGAGGCTCTTCCCGGGGCTGGGAGTGTCCGTGTCTCTTGCGGGGCCAGGAGGGGCCTCAAGCCAGGAGCAAAATGATGGCGAGCAGGGCCCCTGCGGGCCTCGGGCCGTGGCCTTGACTTTGGCCGGCAGGTGTGACCTCGTGGCCCGGACAGACCAGCCATGCCTGCGCCCCTGAAAGACAGCCCAGGTGCACCCCCTTCCAGCGTGCGTGCGGGACAGGCAGTTTATTAAGGAAAACTATGGATTAACACCCAACTACTTTTGATCGCTCACATGTTAACTAGTGGCTCTTTCATCTTCTGTGATCAAGATTTCTATTTTGTGAGGCAGCTGAGATTGCACCAGGGCTTTGTCTTGTCTCTGCAACCTCGGCATCCTGGGCTGAGGGCGTGGATAGCGGAGCCAGAACCCCGGGCTCAGCGGCCCGGCTGCATCGCTGCGGTCTTCTGCTTCCTCGGTTCAAGTTTCTCCTGCACCCTGGCTCTAGCAGTGCACTTGCTGTGGGATCTTGCACTTTCAAGGTCTCCTTTGAGCTCCACATGTTCACTGTCAGCGTTGACATCTAAGACCCTTGAGGATGGAGCTTAGCGTCTTGCACCTGGTGCGGATGCGTCAGCAGGGATTACTGGAAAACGATGGCCGAGCGGCCGACGATGGATGGAAGGGTAACATGGATTTTTTGTTTTCGTGACTGTGTTCTTAATTGAAAATGTCACTCGGATAATAGTACTCTGACTTTCGATTTCAAAAATATAAATATTTAAATTAAGAAATTCAAGTCATTACCGCTAGGTTCTGAATAATTTCTGGAATTATTCAAAGAAATCTCCTTAAAATCTTTAAATGGAACATGATTCATTTCCCACAGTAAATTGGCCATAAACAGAGCAAAAAATGTGGTCCCCTGTGATTTAAATTGTAGGCAAAAGATGTTGATAAACATACGTGTTTTTCATGTCCCAGACCTGTTCCCAGATGGAATTCCAACTTACAGAGCCAACAAGACAGTCCCGAGTTCCAAATAGTCCCATCTGGTGCAACGAGGTGCGGGGGGCCAGTGGCTCGGAAGCGAGAGTTCCCTGCTCACCGCAGTGCAGGGTCTGTAGATTACATGACGTCCTTGCCACCGTCCTGCAGCAGGGGAAGTCTTCGCTGGCTGCTCACGAAACATGGGCAGACAACAAGTCAGCGTCTTGTAAACTCAGATCAGAGCAGTTTTCCACTCAGTCACGCTATGGGGGACGGAGAGGCCGTGCTTGGAAATCTGGGTGCAAGCTAGGGTAAACTTCCTTTACCAGCTGATAATCCATCCCTGTGTGTTGCCCTCTGGGGCACTTCTGGGTCAAGATGACCATCAGATTGTCTGGAGGAGAAAGATGTCTTGGACGGCTAGTGACCGGCTTTAAAGAAGTCTTCAGATCTTCACACCGCATCCATCACAGGTCCCAGGGTCTGCCCAGGGTGGCGCGCGGCGGGCAGAATCTTGGCGCATCTGAGCACCCCAGCCAGAGAGTGCGGGTGGTGCTCAGTGTCTGAAGCTCCCTTAGTCCGCTGGGCCGTGATCAAGGTGGGGCGCAGTGGGCAATGGGAGAGAAACCGCTGTGTCCAGGGCTCTTGGGGAAGACACAGCCCCAGAGACAAGCAGCCCCACGGGTCTGATACAGCACAGAAGAAAACGTGGCTTCTGCGTCTCTGGGAGATAGCTGCGGGACTTCTACCACGGGAAGCAGGGAATAGGTGTGACAACACTGTTTTTCCTAAGGTCCTTTAGCTATAAAACGCAGAGCTAGAAAATCAAAGGCATCCCTCTGATCTAAGAGAGGAAAGGGGGTTGATTCTTGCAGCTGACATGCTAGTCCTCAGCTCCCCTGCTCCGGTCCCGTTAGTACCCTGTATTATTTCTCAAATGTGCAAAGTCGCTTGTTTAGAAATTAATTGATCTATGAAATCCAGGTCTGCTTGTCAGACAGACTCGTCTAGGTGTCCGTGTAGAATGTTGCCTGGCCGCCTGTGCTGCCGAGCATCGGCCTCAGAGACGCGGCTTCTCCGTGGCCCCGGCCGAGCCACTCGGGCCCTCCCCGGGGCTGCAGCCAGCCCTGCCCAGAGCGGGGCGCCAGGGACAGCGTCCTGGCCCTTCCCTGAGCCCGCGGTTTTCTTACGGCCGTGCCTCTGGCGAGATGGAGCAACACAGACACGCACTCCACACTGCACCTTCTGGTGGGAAAACAGGAAACCACGCACCGCCCAGTTTCTGGGCTTGAACGACTCTTAGCCGCCTCCCCTAGGGTTTAAACTCCCCGTGAGCGGCGCACAACCTCAGCTCGGCAGAGACGACACATTCTGTGCCTTCCAGAACTCTTCACAAGCTCATTTAAAATATGCACAGTCATAGCCATCTGAGCAGCCCTGCCGCCGCGGAACCTCGGTCCCTGCAGACACGGAGAGATATCCCCGTTTGCATCCACGTTTTGAGAAGGAAACACTTGCCCACTCCTAGGGTTCGCTTCTACCTGGAAATACCTTCTCTCACTGCAAGGTACTAGCCAGAAAGAGATGTCTGAGCTCCTGACGTCCACTCTCAGAGGCTGAGAATTTAAAGGCACGAGAGTGGGAGAATAAACTAGATAAACCGGTCCCCTCCTCTGAGATTGAGTGTGTAGAGAGCGCACAGATCACAGCCTCTGCGGCACAGACTTCCCGCCACAGAGCTGCTGCTCAGTCTCCGGCCTTCCCCGGGGCTAACCAAGGGCCTAAAGAAGTGCGCGGAGGACAGCGAGCTCCGACTTTGCAAACTTGCGTGTTAATCGAATGACACACGCACGTCTGTTCCCTAGGAAGAACAGGCCTCAGGCCTACTGGCTACTCTTCTGCGTTTAAAAACGTGCAGACTGCTGAGCGTGAACGTGCCAGGTGAACCCCAAGATGGTGGGCTGCCCAGCCCGGGAGCCAGGACGTGCCGGTCAGCCGGTGGCAGCTGCAGCGACCCCAGGCTCCACGCGGGGGGAGCCCTGCCCCGGGGGAGCCCCCCGGGGGGCACGCAGGGGCGCCCCGCAGGAGTGGTCAGAGACAGAAGTGTGGTTTCCCAGGGAAGCTGCTGACGGCCAAGCCACGTCTGAACAGAACTGCGGGCTTTTCTACTCAAAAAGTGCAGTCTGTTGGCTTCGTGCTGCTTTTCACATTCGGCGTGACGTCGCCAAGCCTTTGCCTGGTGGTAGCGGCCAGACGTCAGGAGGGGCCTTAGGAAGCTCCACTCCTCGGCCTCCCCGGGCACTGGGCGTGGGAGTTGTGTCGCGTCCGTGAGCAGCGTCCCGAGCTAGCTCCACGCCCCCGCTGGGCCCTGAGTGGCTCCCCCAGAGGCTGAGCGCCCGGAACCTGGTGCCGCCGGCCCCCCGCTGAGCCCTCGTCTGGCTTCTTGGGGGGTCTTCAGCTGGGGCTGTGTGTGCTCCCCACACACACGTGCTGAAAATGTAACTTCTAGGGTGCTGGTGTTAGAGCTGGGTCCCCGGCCCTGAGTGAGCCCCAGGCACCCCGTCACTGCCCCCGCCCCCCGAGTCTGCCCGTCCTGAGCGGTTTCTTCACATGCAGCCCGTGCCGTGTGGTAGCCGGTTGCCTGAGAGCGGCTCTGGCCCCAGTGGGTCTGGCACGTCCTCTCTGGCCCCTGTGGGTCTGGCACGTCCTCTCTGCAGGTGTCTCCTGAACACCAGGCTCCCCCACCGCCCCCACCTGGCCTCCTCTGTCACTGCTGTGCTCTGCTGCCTCCACCGTGGCCCGGGAACCTGCTCTGGGCTGCGCGGGGCTCCTGGCGTGTCCGGCCACTGCTGTCCTTCAGGGCCCGACGGCCATGTCCTCAGACTGTCATTTTGCAGTTGTTGCTCTGAGTTTGTTCTTTTTTAGATTCCATATATAAATGACATCCTACAGAATGTCTGTGATTGACTTACTCCACTTAGCATTGCTCCCTCAAGGTCAATGCAAGTTACTGTAAATGGCCGGGAGGGTCCTTTCCTTTTCCTGGCTGAATAATATTCCATCGTGTGATCTATACATGACATCTTCTTTATCTCCCTCATCTGTTGACAGTCACTTAGTTTGTATCCATATCTCAGTTTTTGTGAGTAATGGGAGTGAATGTGGGGTACAGTTTCTCTGAGAGACCCTGACTTACAGACCAGAAATGCGATGGGCTTTAGTAATACCAGTTCTTGCCTGAATTTTAAGACTCTCACATGGAAATAGCATTGATTAGCCCTTGAAATCCCCTTTAAAATAATTTCTTCCTTTGGCATTAACTCCACTTGTGCTCAGGTCCGGCCCGGAGGTGGGTGGTGGCTGCAGCAGTCAGCTGTGTCTGGCCTGCAGGGAGGCCCTGAGGCGCTCACATGAGTTCAGGCGCCTCCTGGTGCTGGCCATTAAGACGAAGCAGCCCAGCCATCCCTCCTGCCAGCATTTCCTACCTTGATGTTTTGAATGGATGCATCGTGATCAAACCTCGAAAGCCATGTGCAAGAAACAGCCAGAGTCTCTCGCTGAACTTTGCCCAACAAGGAAATAGTGAGCGAAGGAGCAGACTTTGTGGTGAGAGGCGGACCCCAGCGAACGCCCCCCCAGAAACCCCACCCACTGCTCCTGCGCCAGGGACCCGCCTGCATGCGGGGCGCAGAGGCCAAGCCAGTGCTGGACCCAGGTCTAAGTGCATTTGCCACCCCTGTATCCTGAAAGCAAAACCTGGCCTAACGGTGTGAGGAAGCGGCCTTGGGGGGCCTCTGCGTCTGCTCCTGAGGGCCGGCCGTTCCCTGGCCAGGGGCGCGGCTGTGACGGCTCAGCGCCCCACGGCTGCGGCTGGGCCCACAGGAGT
>NW_004567108.1:1914145-1918380 GCF_000260355.1 Condylura cristata | reverse complement strand
GGGCCTGGGGGGGCCGTGCCTGAGGTGGGGAAGGGATAGTGGCCACCCGGGCCTGGGGGGGCCGTGCCTGAGGTGGGGAGGGGTGAGTGGCCACCCGGGCCTGGGGGGACGTCCCTGAGGTGGGCAAGGGATAGTGGCCACCCGGGCCTGGGGGGGCCGTGCTGAGGTGGGGAGGGGTGAGTGGCCACCCGGGCCTGGGGGGGCCGTCCCTGAGGTGGGGAGGGGTGAGTGGCCACCCGGGCCTGGGGGGGCCGTCCCTGAGGTGGGCAAGGGATAGTGGCCACCCGGGCCTGGGGGGGGCGTGCTGAGGTGGGGAGGGGTGAGTGGATGCCGGGGCCTGGGGGGGCCGTGCCTGAGGTGGGGAGGGGTGAGTGCCCACCTGGGCATGGGGGGGCCGTGCCTGAGGTGGGGAGGGGTGAGTGGCCACTGGGGCCTGGGAAGACTGGATTTGGGGGAGGCATGTCTGAGATTAGGGGTAAAGGGAGGAGAGAAGAATGGAGAGGGGGCGAGGGGGGACCCGAAAAGGGGGGCTGTCTCTGAGGTCACCGGCAGCCGGGGATCCCTTTTTGTGGTTACTTGGGGCTTAGTGGTGAACTTTTAGGACAGACCTGCGGGCCTGGCTGGTAAGGCATTGCCGGCGCCTCCGATGCAAACGCAGTGCGAGGGTGGGAGGTTCCGGAAGGCGACGCAGCCTGCGTGACAGCGAGTTTACATAAAAGCAGTTTGGGAGAGTTGTGTTACATCAGAAAGTGCGAGGAGGCTCCGGCCGTTTCCGGCAGCTCTGGGCCCGGAGTGCTCACTGGGCTGCTGCCTCCATCCGGCCAGAGCCAGGCGGGGGCCCAGGGCGCGCCGCACCCCGCGCCAGCGGCCGGCTCGCGTCCTTCTGCTAAGATCTGGGACGCGCCGGGCCCTGCACGGTCTTGAAATTGTCCTGTGACTGAGTACGTGGGTCTGTGCCCCGTGAAGCGCCGCATGGGGCAGACTGAGAGGTCCTCTCGGGTCTGGCAGCCCCCCACCGCCGCCGTCTCATCAGAATGGGGGGCACTGTTCACACCAGACTCTCCCTCGGGCCTCGTGACCTGTCTCTTCTGTGGCGTTCACCTGCTTTACCAAAACCTGCCTGCTGTATGAAGAGAACACGCTCACCTGTGTCCCTGGCACGCCCTGTGAGGCCGGTGGCAGGCTGCCCGAGACGCCCCTCGGCACGTTAGAGTCCACCTTTCTGCCCCGTTCTCCTGACGCGACTGCGGTGTAAAGTCACAGCCCCTCACTGTCGCCTTAGACCCAGGTCACCGGCTTCGACGGGGGGACAGAGCTGAGCTTGGCTGAGGTGACGGATAACTTCCTGGAGGTGTGAGAGTCTCGTGGGTGGCTGTTTCAGGAAGTGGCTCCCAGGGAGGAGTCATGCCTGAGCCACACCTGTCACAGGTGTCCCTGCGTCTGCCAGGACCCGGCGAGGCCAGCCTGGGAGCGCACAGCACGCCAGTCCTCGCTGGCATTCCATCTCCCGCCTCCAGCCTTCTGCTCACCCCAGCAGTTGTGCGAGCTTGTTTGTAATTTGGAAGAGTGGAGGGCAGCGCTGGGAACAGTGTCGGGGTGCAGCTGCAGTGCCCACGGCCCGCAGTGAGCATGAACTGACGGGTGATACCTCTGCTCTTATGCTGCAAACCCCCCGGCGTGGAAGCAGTGGCTGCTGACACACGCAGGCCCTTCTGAAGACCTCCCGCCCGCCGGGGCCATCTTGTCCTCCGGTTACGGTTCCGAAATAAACTGCGAGCCCGGCTACGTAGGGATCTCAGATGCGGTCAGAGCTTCTGCAGCTGGGCGTTTCCCAGCGCCGAGGCATACGGACCCTAATGTGTCTACTCTAAATTCAGATCCGGCTGGACCTCTTCCAGCCTGCCGTCCGTGCCTGCCCCCAGTCCCTTCATCTGTTCACCTGCTTCGGCGGCCCACGAGCTGATCCTCCTTAGGACATCACAGCAGAACGCGCAGAGCAGGGACGGCAGTGTTTCTGTCCACTCGCTTTTTACTGAACGTCGATATTTCAGTCCTCCCACGCTCAGATCGCACAAACCAAGTCTCGTTTGTTTTCAATGTTAACAACCCAGACCCAGGACAACGGAAGGCAGATGCACAATGTTGCCCTCGCTTCTTGGAGTCTGCCCGGCCTTGACATGCCCCTTCCTGGCCTTACGGACTCCGCACCCCCGTGGCCGCCCCGCACCTTGGTATTGGGTATCGGAGAACGTAAAACCGGACTCGCTCGCTGTGAGCGAGGATGAGGCCTGACTGTCCCTAGTTGGTCTTCGCTGATGAACCAGAGTGCTGGCTCATCAAGAACCTTCTAATCCATTTTCTCTGGTGAGCAGAGGCTGCGGTCCTGCACAGCAGCAGCCTGAGAGGCGAGGACCTGCTGGCCGCCTCCCGTCCCGCCGGCTCCGGGCTGCGTGCCGTGTGGCGGGGACTTGCTCTGTTGACATTCCGACCGCATCGTCTGCATCTGAGAAAATGACAATTTTTTCACGCACAAGGGGGTGTCGACCTTTTCATACGAATAAACAGGGACCGAGGCCCAGCTGCTGAAGTGTCGGACGATGTTCCCGAGCCGCGGTCGGCGCTCAGGCCGGGGAGCTGATTGTCACACGCAGCCCCGGGAAGGACACTCCGCTGGCCCGTGGGCTGGGGACCCCAGCGAGGCCACGGGATGTGCCGGCCCCTGACCCCGAGCTCGGCCTCCTGACCCCGCGGCCTGCGCCTCTGGGGTGGTCAGCTCCGCGGTTCACCAGCCTGAGCTGACCCTGGGAAGGCGAGCAGGGGGAGGGACGTGCCTGAGCCCCGTGCATCCTCCAGCGTCGTTTGCCAGGGAGCGCCCCAGGAGGGCTGTTTGCTCCGGAGGGAGTTGCTCAGAGAAACCTACCGCGGGTGGTGCAGGCAGACTCCACCTGCTTGTAGACAGTTCTGGGTGGCTCTTGGGTGCCAGCAGGAAGGAGCCGTGGGGCGGTGGGGGGGGAGTAGTGACCACCGCCTGCAGTGTCCGGTCTGGCCGTGGGGGCGGCCTGGGGTGTAGGTCTCCGCTGCAGACCGCAGCTCTGGGGATGCGGCTGGTGTGGCCAGAGCTGCCCGGGCTCCTGACGGTCTCCCTTTCCTCGCAGGCCTCTCTGGGGATTTCCTGCGCGCCGGGAGGTACTCCGCCCACACGGTCAATGGGGCCTGGTCGGCCTGGACCTCGTGGTCCCAGTGCAGCCGGGACTGCAGCAGGGGCATCCGCAGCCGGAAGCGCGTCTGCAACAACCCGGAGCCCAAGTTCGGGGGCATGCCCTGCCTGGGCCCGGCGCTGGAGTACCAGGAGTGCAACGTCCTGCCCTGCCCAGGTGAGCGGGCCTCGGCCCTCCCCAGCACCGGCTCTGCGCTGGAGTGGCCTGTGCAGATCCCCCTGCGCCTGCAGATTCCAGTCACCGCTGCCTCCCTGGTGAGGCCAGGCGCGCCCCCACGGAGGGCTGGCGCTCCTTGTCTGGTCTAAGAGAAACGAAGGTCCTCACCGGCCCGGGAGGCCTGTGGGCACTGACCCCACTGAGGAGTGGCCCTGCCGCCATGCCGGAGCCCGGCCGTCCTTGAGCCCGACGCCGGCCCTCTCCCAGACTGAGGGTCCCGCCCACCGGGAGCAGCTGCCCACACCGGCGTCCTGCTCTCAGGTGACGGTGCCTTGACCCCGGCCCCTGTCCGCAGAGGCCAGCCCTGTGCACGCTCGCGCCTTCCCTGGTGGCCAGCGGAAGCTGGGTGAGCAGGGTTTCCTCCGCTTTTCACTCCACAGAATCCCAAAAGCGCAGGGTTAAGGGAAGGCGCTGTGAGGGCCAGTCCGGGCGCAGTGGGCGGGTGGGGTCTGTCTCCTGCCTCCTCTCTGCTGCCTCTGCACCGCTGACCGCCCCTGCCCGGCCCCTCCCGGCCACCTGCCTCTGCCTTTGCTGGCAAGTGAGTGCCCCAGAGGCCGGCCTCTGTGGCGCGGACCCCGCCCGCCATGCACGAGCTAGAGGCCAGGGCCAGAGACTAAGCCAGAGCGCGCAGCACCGACCCGCCTGCAGGCACCGCAGCCCCAGCCTCCGGCCCATGCACTGCTCCTGGGTGCTACAGACCCGCCTACAGGGCCAAGCCCCGCCCCAGGCCCTTCCCATGCACCGCCCCTGGGTGCTAGGGACCCGCCTGCAGGGGGCCGCCCCCGCCCCAGCCCCCGCCCC
>NW_004567108.1:1911131-1913817 GCF_000260355.1 Condylura cristata | reverse complement strand
CCCGCCTGCAGGGCACGCCCCCAGTCCCGCCTCCCGGCCCCCTGCACTGCCCCCTGAGTGCGGGTGCCGGGTCCAGGTGGACACGGGGAGGAGCCGGGTCCCAGGGAGGCGGTGCCTGGGTGGGGTCAGCCCAGTGGTCTGCGGCTGACGGTGGGCCCAGGTGCAGCGGGTCAGCAGCCAGAGGCCGTGGCAGAGCCGCAGGGGGCCCCTGAGCGCCCCCTGAGCTGAGACTTGGGGGACAAGTAGGTGTCGGTGGAAGAGACAGTAGACGATGCAGTCTGTGCAGACACCGGGTAAAACGCTTTCAAAGTCTGGGAGTCCTGCGGGGTGCATCTTCCAGTAGGTACAGGCACCCCTGAGTTCTTTAAGCAAGGACCTGGCCGGGAACGATCAGAGCCTTGGGTGGGGAAAGTGATGAAGAAGGATGGACAGATGGACAGATGGTGACGGACGGCGGGAGAAGAGCGGCGCGTGGGTGTGCGGACGGTGGGGGTGGGGTGGGGTGCTGCGTGGTCGGGAGTGGGGACAGATGTTGGAGAGGACGGACAGATCTGCTTGCTGAAGCGAAAATGCCAGTTCCCAGCCTGCAGGGTTCTGACGCCGCCCTGGCCCCTGCCCGGCTCGCCCGGCCCGGCCCGGCCCTTTCTGGGAATGTCTGCAGCTGCGGAGACTCTCCCCACTCTGGGGGGCGGGGCAGCCGGGCTGGGAAAGGTCACCGAGCTGGCTCTTTCCCACAGCCCCAGCGTGGGGGGCGGAAGGATTCTCCCGCGGGGCCGTCGTTAGAGTGGGTCAGTGCCGTGAGCAGCGGGGGCAACATGGGAACGTCCCCCCATCCACCTTGGCCTCCGGGCTCCAGACACAGTCCTTGTTTCCCCAGAATCTGGGGTGCTTCGCTGGGTTTGCGTGCAAAGCTTAGCACCCCGCTCCGAGACTGCCACGGCGCGGGGGTGGCTTCCTTCTGGTTGATCCGGTGGCCAGACCAGTGTCCTGTACACAGACCCTTCGAGTCTCCAAGGAGCCCTGAACCCATTTTCTTTCTGAAAGCCGGGGTTCTGTCGAGAGCTGCGTTCACGGGGGGCTGTGCGGGAGGTCAGTTCAGGGGCAGGCCGTGCAAATGTCAGTCTTCCCCCGGCCCCCTAAAATCCCTAGACAGACTCAATTCAGGGGGCGAGCGGCTGAGGGCGCTGGGCACTCGGTCTCCGGGCTGGCCCCGCGGTCCTGTGCCCACGGTGAGGTTCCGAGGGCGCTGCGCTTCCGTGAAAGGAGTGTCTCAGCTCCGTGAGGCCTGCGCGTGCTGGCTGAATGAGAAGGTTTTCACGTCGTCGACGGGACCTGGCCCGGCGCAGGCCTGTCCGCCGCAGTAAGGCTGCAGAGCCGAGTCTGGGCCGGAGGACCCCGCGACTCCCGGGGCGAGCCAGCTGGCCCCTCCTAGGCGACCTGCCTGGCCGGGGAGACAGCGGGGCCTCTCTTGCTCAGCCTCGTTTGATCGGAAACTGGGGATTCCAGAACCTGCAGACAAAGGCAAAAGATGGCTCTTGGTGACCAGGTGATATTCAGAGAAGACGAAAGCGACCGCCCAGTTTTATTTAGACGCCACAAAGCTGACAGCGGCAGATGCAAACACTTTGAGCCGCTGCAGCCGAGTGAAGTGAGACAGCCCCGTTTTGTCTTTATTACCAGGGCGTACGTGGGGTGTGTTCTCCAGACCGCACCCGTGAGCCCCTGGGGTGCGTGGCTTCCTGCCTGACGCCCTCGAGCCCACAGCTTTGCTCTGCAAAGGGCACGTTACAGAGCAGCAGCGCAGGATGGGCCTGTCTGGGGCGCGAGGCCGCCGGGAGTTCAGCACGTTGTCCTGGCTGAAGCCCCGGGAGGCCCAGGTGTCCACGCTCGGCAGTCAGTCGCATGCGCCCAGGCCGGGCGGCGTGGCTTCCCTCGGCTTGTGGCTTCAGAGTGGACCCGTTGGCAGTGGGCAGTCTGATTCCCGAGCACACGCCCAGTACCGTTAACCTGGTGCCAGCTGGAGCGGAGAGGCAGGACGCCTCTGCGGGTGTGTGGCCTGGCCGACGGGCCCTGGCCAGTCTCCCAGGCGCTCGTCACTGGCTTGCTGTGGAGGGCAGGTAATCCCAGGCAAGGGTGTGTCTCCCCTCTCCCGTTGCTTCCTCTATCACTTTCATCTGACCACCTGCAATTCCCAACAATCAATTGCTTTGATTCCTCAAAGGTGGGGTCCTCCCTGAGGGTGTAGGGGGTTGAGTCTCAGCACGACCATGACAGCCCGAGTCCATCCCCAGCCAGGGAGGGACCCCCAGGGTGCAGCAGGCCTCTCCTGTCTCCCACTGCTCCCCTCAGCAGTGTACTGTTCTGCTCCCCACTCTGTCTCTGGGGAATCCTCTCACCACGCACCTCTGGCCTGCACCCCAGTTCTGTGTGCATACATAAATCAAAGCAAATCTTAAAAAATAACCAGGCTGACGCCTGAGCGCAGCCTGAGCCCTGCAGAGCCTCCCTGTGAACGAGGGGCCAGCGCCCATGGCTTGCACTTGGCTGAGCTGTGTGGCGTGAGCGTGCACAGTGGCCTCCGTGGTCTTCCTCACGGGGCCTGTCAGCCTCTCTCAGTCCCACCATCCTGCCGCAGAGGTGACCCGCTGGTCAGCGACCGCCCTGGGCGCCGAGGGCGTCTGGCGCC
>NW_004567108.1:1907116-1909834 GCF_000260355.1 Condylura cristata | reverse complement strand
CCCCCCCAGAGAGCTGGTCCGAATGGTCCGACTGGTCCGAGTGCGACCCCTCCGGGGTGCAGGTCCGCGCCCGCCAGTGCGTCCTCCTCTTCCCCGCGGGGGGCCAGTGTTCTGGAAACACCACGGAGAGCCGGCCGTGTGTTTTTGACTCCAATTTCATCCCAGGTAAGCAGGCAGCCGGTCGGAGGGATGGGGCTCGCGGCCGGGCTCGCGGCCGGGCTCGCTGTGCTCTGAGGTCGTTTGCCGAAACGAAGCTGGTTCTCTCACCGCTTACGCTCTCAGGGCGGTTCTGTGGGGCTGGTCGCAGGGCTGAAACTCAGCTGCCCTCCGCCCTTCCGAGTGAAGCACGGTGGCTTCTCCAGGCCACCCACTGACTCAGGTGCCCGGCAGTGACCGGCCACTGGTCCTTAGACTGCCAGGTGCCCGGGCCTTTCTGTGTGCCACGTCCCTGAGGGACGGTGACGTCTTCACCCTCACCTGCAGCAGAGCGGGCTGCCCGCGCGGGCTTCCCCCTGTTCATGGGTGAGGGATCGGTGCCAGCCTGTGCCCGTCAAGTGCTCCCAGGGGCACGGTGCTCAGGTACCGCGAGCCACCAGACCAAAGCAGCAGCCTTGCGCTGACCAGGTCACCAGGGCACCTGTCTGGCCAGGACAGCAGCGCCTGGAGGGGAGACTCACGGGGCTGAGGGTGCCCCCACCTGGTGGGGTGCAGGTTGCTCTTGCCTGTGCATGCTGGACACATTTGTGATTCTTGTCAGCCACTGAAAAATTACTGCGGAAGAGCATCATGTATCTGGACTCGGAAAGCAGTGTTTTGCCCCAGGCGGTTCAGACTCCTGGCGAACCCCCCCCCCCTCACCTCGCGGGTCCAGCAGCCTGGTGGGCGGGCGTCGCTGATGAGGGCCTCGCGCCTCGGCCCTGAGCTCTGACCGCTGGAGGCTGGCCCTGCGCGGCGGCCAGGGGTGCTGGGAGAGGAGAGGGCCGAGGCAGGAGGACCCAGTGAGGGCTCCTGGGAGACCAGGGGCAGAGCATCAGGTCATCTTGTCCCAAAAGATCCGCACGATCTTGGTCTGACCTTGAAGCTAGTGCGGACCCATGACGTTCTCTTTCTGTGATGGGTGAATGTTTCCTTTTCCCAACCAACTTGACCTTGCTCCACTTCTGGTCATGTTGGTTAGAACAAACTGTAGCAAAGGCAACTTTTAAAGCAACGGCTGGCACTTTTGGGAGCTTTGACTCCATCCAGAGTCGTTAGCTCCTTTGTAAGTGGGCGGTGGGTGCGATCTCCGGCTCCAGACCTTTCCACATGGTGGTTGGGTTTTCTTTTCCCAGAAGTATCTGTGGCGAGATCCAGTAGTGTTGAAGAGAAGAGGTGTGGAGGTGAGTTCCCGGCTGGCGGCTGCTGACTGATGCCTGGTGCGGTCCCGTCATCTCTGTCCCCCGTTCTCTGTGTTTCTGCTGTCGGCAGGAGAAGCAGCCTGAAGAACCCCTGGCCCAGCTCTGTGTGTGTTGGGGTGTGAGCGCCAGCACACACATCTGCCGTGGGGGCGGGCCGGGGTGGGGGTCCCTAGACAGCGTCCCTGGAGACTCGGCAGCGGGGCACTCTCCAGGCCCGCCCTGGTCTGCAGAATCAGAAGCTCCCTGCTTCTGACTGGCCAGCCACCCTGGTTCCCACGCCCGGCAGGCCCTCTGGTGGTGCTGGCCCCGGTGAAGGCCCTCAGACGTCCACAAGCAAAGCAGAACCACGCCTTTTGTTTCTAGCGCAAACCACGCAGCAGCCTCCCAGCCCCGCAATCCTGCGGCATACGAGGGGCCCTGCCCGCCCGAGCGCGTGTCCCTGGACGCAAGAGGGCAGGTCGCGCCACGGGCCCCCAGGGCTGTGGACACGTCCTGTCCTGAGAGCAGCGGATCTCAGGTCTGCAGGCCTCCGGGGCCCCTTTCTCCACGCCACCTACCGGCAGAGGGCCAGAAGCTGTAGCGCCTAGGGGTGTTTTTCGAACATCCCGCCCCCCTGAACATTTGCCGTCTCGGGTTTGGGTCCGTGATAAACTGGACTTGACCATCTGCCTTGACGTCACCTGGGTGGGAGGGGCTGACAGCCCAGCCGCCACCCACCTGCGGGTCAGAACCAAGTCCACACCGAGGCGTGGGCTCCGTGCCTGTGTCTGGCGAGTTCTGAGCCCCAGAATCCACAGAATCCCCCAGACCACCTCTCTCAGCTCGGCCTTGGTCCCCACTTCCATTCATTCTGGGACTTCCTGGCATCTTTAGGGTGCCCTCGCCAGCCAACCAACAGCTCGCTCTGTTCCGTTCTGGCTGTTTCCTCAGCCATCTGTCCATCTGGTCATTCAGTGATCTCTACAAAGGCCACTCTTGGCCAGCTTTGTGAGGGGCATTGAGCTACAATGGGGACTCAGAGAGCCCCAGACCCTCAGAAGCTACCAGTCTTCCCCCAAGAGACCCCTGACCAGGACAGGGCAGGGGTGGAGACCGGCCACCCCTAGCTTGGAGGGAGCGCTCCTGTCTCGGGCCAGACTAGGACAGAGTCTGGGGCCAGGCGTCAGCCTCCTCTAGGCCGACAGAGGTCTGCAAACGGCTCCCCGGCCAGTGCTCTCAGGGTTAGGTTACGGGGCCCTGGCACCTCCTACACCCACCAGAACGTGGTGCAAAGCAGAAACCCACCTTCAGAGTCACAGCCGGGTTGCCAATGCTGCACAAC
>NW_004567108.1:1902380-1904721 GCF_000260355.1 Condylura cristata | reverse complement strand
GGTCGGATTTCCTCAAGACCCAGTGTCCGCTGGAGACACGCGGGCTTGCCGCCGCAGGACCAAGGGCTCTGAGGGAGCTGGTGCCCGCGGACTTCCGTGAGCCCTTCCAGAACTTTCTCCCCTGCCCAGTCCTGGACCACTGGCCTCTGCCTTCCACCCTGCATCTTCCTTTCGGTCTGCCGGTGTTTACCGGCTGTGTGCGAGTGCAGGGAGCCTTCGTGGCTGTGGACGCAGCAGGACGTGGGTCCGAGAAGGAGGGAGCAGTCACCCAGGGAGTCAGCTCAGTCGAACCCCGCGCACTTGCTGAAGTGAGCCCAGTTAGAGGGCGCATCCCGCCCACCTGTGGGAGTCAGGGCGCTGCTTTCGTGTTTACTCCCCTAGACGTGGCAGCACTCAACGTGTGTGTTGACCTGACATCACTGGGGTTCTAGGTTTCCCGGAGGCTTTGATTTACCAAGCTCTAGTTCTCATAAAGGGCCCACCACACCCTACTCGTAAAGCAAAGACTGAGGTGAGAAAGATTCTGCAACAGCGCCGCCTGAGGAGAGCTACACGGCGTAGCTGACTCCCGATTCTCTGCGCTGTCTGAAATGGCGCTTCTGAGTGTCCGTAAATCCTCTGTTTTATTCTCTACAGGCATTTAACAAAAACAACCTGATTCTAGAGGAAAGAAATAAATACTTCAACCCTCACCTCTCTGGGAAGACCTATTCGAACGCCTACTTCACGGATCTCAATAATTACGATGAGTACTAGCAGCCCGCGGCGGCCGCCCTGGGGCGCCCCGGTTCCTGGGGACCCGTGCCCCGGTGGCCCGTTGCCGGGAGGTCACAGCTGGCGTTGGGAAACATCTCGACCGCATTTCAAGCCACGCGCCCCACCACTGCCCCAAGCACACGTTCTTAAAAGCAGCAAAACCCAATCCTGCCGTTGTGACGTCCGGCCCGCAAGCCTGTCCTTGTCGAGTCGGCCACGGTGTGACGTTGTCTTTGTCACGTTCCGTCCATTTTTGCAACAACTGACTGTTCTCGCCCGCCTTTTAGTCAACGTACCCCCACGGGAAGGAAGGAGCCCCCAGAAACGTGACCGCCGTCTTGCTCTGGAGCGTACACCTTCGTGATGCTTTCATTCAAGGAAACAGGCACTTTAGGCGAGGCCCTGCAGCCGCAGTCCGGTCCAGTGAAGCCCGGCGAGGTGACGGGTCGCGCGTCCTCAGCACTCAGCTCCCGTCCCCGCATCTGGAGAGCCGTCTGGGCCGTGGGAAGGAGCGTGCATTTGCAGCGGCGCTCAGTGCTGCGGCTCAGCCCGGGCGCAGCCTGGCTCGCGCCTCTGCAGAGCTGACGATGGCTTGGCGGCCCGGTCGTCATCGGAGGGGCGGCCCCAGGCCGAGTGAGGCGCAGACGCGGTGAGGGGACCAGGAGCTGCCGCCAAGCTAGCCTATCGCGGCTTCCAGGCTCTCCCGGCCTGCGGGGCTCCTGGCCGGGCCGTGGGCCGGGCGCCGCCTTCCGTCTGCCCAGTAGCCTCTTGTTCTGCATTTCATACACGCGCCGCCTCTCTGCCTGCACAGAGAAATCTGGGACCTTCTCGATGCCAACAGGGAAAGAAGTCACAGCACGGACGTGTCGCGGTGAACGGTGTCGGTATTTTCCCGCTGGTGGCGAGTGTGGACGGACGGGACATGTAGCAGAAAGCAGCGTCTTCTTGGCCTTCTCCCTGGTGGCACGGGGGTGCGGCCACCAGCCCTCCCCCGAGCATTAGTGCTCACGGCCGCTCGCGGCCCTGCCTGCACGCGCCTGCACCTGCTGGGCCCCCCACCGGCACTGCCGCCTCCTGGGCGGGCGGGGAGGGACGTGGAGCTCGGTGCCTTCGCCCCTGCCCGCGCGCCGTCCCGCCACACCTCCGTCCACGGCCCCCTGCAGGGCCACGGCGCTTCCAGAATGATCCGGAGAAGTCCCAGGGTCTGCAGAGAGGGGAGTGGGCCCAGGGCCCCAGTGCCAGTCCCTGCGGAGCCTTTAGGTGTCGGGTGCCAGGGGCTGGCGAGGCAGGCGGGTGCAGGGCCGGCAGCAAGCTGGCCGCGTGGGCGGGGGAAGGAGCGGCACCCCTGCATGCCCTGAGGAAGGCCGCGGCCCGGCGGAAGCCGCACCCTCTGGCTAGAGGCCCCTCTGCGCCATCGGGGGTGAGCTTGACACAGGCCTGCGGGCAGACGTGTTTCGGCCTGTCCAGCTCAAAGAAACCATTTCGGAAGTGCAGGGCAATTGTGGGTTCAGTAAGGGGCGCTGCGGAGTGGAGAGACTCCCATGTGCCCGGATTTGCAGAGGGACGCCCCTCGAGTTAGCACTGG
>NW_004567108.1:1837016-1901739 GCF_000260355.1 Condylura cristata | reverse complement strand
CACAAATAGAGTCTGATGCTTCTAAGCCTTAGTGTCTACCCTGACAGCAAGCCTCGCTGATCAGCTTAACGTGCAGAGTTATCCCTGGAGTGGCTCGTGCCTGGCGGTTTCCGTCAGAAACAGGCTCCTACCTCCCCTCCTCGTGGCCGCAGCGTGCCCAGGTGCTCTCCAGTCTGCACGCGGGGCCCCTCATCTCACTCCCAGTGCACCTCCCCTGTGGGAAGGAGAAGCCCCGGGATCCCCCCCCACTGCACAGCCTGCAGCTTCCCCAAGCGGGTGAGGACACACGGCCCTCGCGAAGCTGAGAGCAGACAGCCCTGGCTGAGGTGGGCGCGGGTGGACCGTGGAAGCAACAGCCAGACTCTGGTTGCCGGGAACCCCCGCGGGTGTCTGCCTCAGCCCCTGCAGGCGCCTGCCCACCCACGCAGGCAGGTGGACCGAGCCCGGTCAGCTCCCAGAGTGTGACGGGGCAGGGCCCGCGGAGCCGGGGAGGAACCACAGGCCGGTCCCGGCTCAGCCCACCCTGGGCAGTGTCTGTCCCAGAAGGGCCAGCCCCGGGGTCCAGGTGAAGCAGGGGCCCACCTCGGGCTCACAGTGATGCCAAAGCGGGAAGCGGCAGACGGGCGCCCAGCTGAGTGTGGCGCTGGCCAGGAGCGGAGCTGCACCCCAGGAGCGTCGGCATCTGTTGCGGAACCCTCAAGGCTCCGTGCCCGGCTGCAGGAGTGTTAGTGCAGGACGCGGGGCCTTTTCCCTCTTTATCTGCAAAACGCTGACCTGCGAGGCCGTCAGAGCCCGCGGTGCGACTGCCTGTCCGGAGCCTTCGGGAGAGCTGCCAGCCCCTTGCACAGCTGCAGAGGAGACTCGGCACAGGGATTTCTGCGTCTCCGGGCTCCCGAGAGGACGCATCGCTATAAAAACATCACAGGTTTTATTTTGAAGACAGAGCAAGTGTGTGCTGGCCGACGCTTCTGTGTGCGTTGCCGTGGGGCGACTGGGCAGCCACCCCGCCGCTGCCCCTGGGCTTCTCCCGAGCCTGGACGTTCCCAGCACCTCAGCACTGTGAGCGCGCACGAGCCGCGCCCCTCGAGTTCTTCAGCCAGGTGTCTTTGACGCCCACTGGCGGTTGCTGTGCAGCACCCGGGGGTCCCTCTGTGCAGTGGCATCTCACCCCCAGAGATGACGGGGCATCCACACCCGGAGCAGAGAGCGCGCCGAGGTCAGCGGCTGTGGCCCGGCTGTCTGAGCCGGCGCTCGGGTCAGCCACGCGGCGAGGTGGGAAATACACAGTGACTTCAGTGGACTCGTGTGCGAGCTCCGGCCTGGGGTGACGCGGCCCGTGTGCAGCCTCGGGGGCCACGCCGACCCCTCCCGACCTCCCGCGGCGCCCTGCTACGTGACACGGCCGAGCCTGACCCCTCCGCTGGCCAGCCACCTGCTCTGAGGCACGGGGGCCCGTCTGCGCCTCTGGCTTCTCGGGCCCGGGTGGCCGAGCTCTGGCTTGGTCAGGAGCGCCCAGGAGGCAGCTGCAAGCGGACAGGAGCGTGTGTCCGCGGGGGCAGGGCCCAGGCGGTCCGGCCGCCCGCCCGCTGGCGGAGTCACCAGTCCCCAGTTTCGAGATGCTCTGTGCTGTGCTGGCCCCGGGGTTCCGGGGATGTGCTCGGCTTTGCCTGCCCTGCCCTCGGGCTCCCAGAAATCCAGACTTAGGAACAAGGTGGACGGCTGGGGCCTCTGAGATGCACCATGCTCCCTCTGTTGAAGACACGCTCTGCGTCTCTCTGGGCACGGTGGTGACACGCTGCGTGTCCGAGCCTTGGCACGTGCTGCAGCGGCAGAACTCGGCGCGCGCAGCCGTGGAGCGACCCAGAGCAGCGCCGGAGCCGCGCAGAGGCCCACGCGCGTCCCTGTGGGAGCTGCCGCGCGCGGCGTCTTCCGAAGCCCTCCCGGTTCTGCCCTCCGTGAACCTGCACAAGCAACGCAGCCGCGCGGAATGCCCGGACCCGGCATTTCAGCAGGGAGCCTGCGAGCGGGCGCGGGGCGGTGCCGGGCAAGGAGGCCAGGACTTGCGGGGGACAGGAGACCCGAAAGCCGGCCTGGCCGTCCCCAGCAAACGCGTCGAGCAGGCAGGAGAAATCGCGCCCTGGCTCACGAATCGCCAGAACCCAGACCCGCGATCCGAGCGGACCAGGCTTCCCGTGGCCGCTCACGGCCCGATGTTAACGAGCGCGGCCGGCGCAAAGCTGGGTTCTGGCGAGTCGGAACCGCCGCGGCCCCGCGCACGTGCAGTTTGGCGTCCTCAGGCGTCGCCGGTGCCTTGCGGACGACGGTGGCCTGGGCGTGTGGCGGCCAGCCCGGCGCAGAGGCTCGACTGGCTGTGGTTCGGGGCGTCTTGGAGCAGGTGCAGGAAGTAGCCGGACTGAGCTGCCAGGACGCCCCCAGAGCCCGGGAGCCCGTCTCGCCGTCCCTACCTGGGGCCGCTCGCACGGACAGCTCAGCCGCCTTGGCGTCTCCTCGAGCTGGCAGGCCCGGCCACGCCTGTGGGCATTTCGGGATTGGCGCCTGACGCCCCTGCCCAAGAGATGCCGGCCGGTCGGACGCGGCAGGGGCCGCGGCACAGAGCTGGGGGCGCGGAGAGGCGGTGGGACTGCCCGCGCGCCCACAGACCTGCCCCTCCTGACCCGGGTGCGGGAAGGGAGGGGAGCTGCGGCCTTCGCCCGCCGCCCTCCCCCAGGACCCCAGCAGTCCTGGCCGGCAGAGGCCGCTGGAGGCTCCCGGCTGTGGGAGGCGCTGTGTTACCTCTGCGTTCTGTGTTGATTCTTGTTGCTGTTTCGTGACTCAAAATAAACGTACTTGGGATGGCTCCTTTTTTGTCATTGAAGCTCCGTCGAAGCCAGCGCAGCTCTCGGTGAACCTGCGCAAAGTCCCTCCCTGACCGTGAACGTGATTTTGCAGAAGCACTGGACCGTCGCCGCGCTGTGCAGTGAGGCGCTTTGCCACCGCGGAGGGTGGGGCCTGTTGCCCTGGGCTGGGGTTCCCCCGGGGAGCCTCGGCGGCACCCGCTGCCTGTCCTTCCAGCATTGCTCAGTTTCCTTCAAAATTTTGTGACCAAGCACAGATTCCCCGCACTTCCCGCTCTGGCCTGTCTCCTCCGATCCGGGTCTCGGGTGCCGAGTCCAGTCTGTTTACTGTGGGTTTAGGGCGCTCGCCGTGGCCTGGGGCAGGTAACTGCTGGCCGGCTCACCGGGCAGAAGGTGAGAGGGGGTTACCCCGGTAGCAGAGGCCAGCTCACCCCTGTCGGAGCCCTAACTGAAAAGCCTGACAGAGAGCGGCAGCGCCTGCGTGAGGCCATGCTGGCGCCTGCTCTCCCGTCCTCCCAGGCCAGGCCCGGTGGGTTCTGGACATGGCCTTGAGTCCCTGACAGCAAAGCAACTCCCCTCAGAGACACAACACCCCCACCCCCGCTTCTCTCTCTGCCAACATTTTGGGGACAAAATAAGAGAATTCCGATTATGTACAGTATAAATTGTATTATATTTTTTGTACCTATGTTTTATGTAAATAGTTTGTCTCATTCAACTGTATGTGAGCATTGAAATAAATCCTACCATTTAGGAATCGGAGTAGGGTGCTTTTCCTTCCACCCCCCACCCCTCACCCGCCCCCACGACCCCAGCTGCACCAGCGAGCCGCGAGGGGGCGTCTCAGCTGTGAGTCTGTGGGCCAGCCCTGGGGAGCCCCCAGCCCATCCAGTTCTCTGCAGGCCCAGCAGACCTGGGTGCCCGGAAAGATGCCCCGGAAGGCAGAGCGCGCCCAGAGGAGGCCGGTGGTTTCCGCAGGTGCCGGGGTCAGGCGCGCTGAGACTCGCTCCGCTGGGTCCCGCGGCCATCGGGGGCGGAGAGCCCGCGGCCGGGCGGCTGCTTCAGCCTCGCGAGCTCTCGCACTCTGGGTCTGCACAGCGCGCGTGTTTGGTCTCCTGTGTCATTTGCAATTGACCAAACAATTGCCCACGTGAGCGGGGCAAAACTAAATATAGTCTGAAGTTTCACACAAGAGATCAGAGCACGGGTCCGCGGCCGGGAGGGAGGGGTCGGGGCGCTGGCGCGGCTGCAGGAGGAGCTGGACGGGCTGGGCAGCCTTGGGAGAGGCCGGAGCTGGACGTGGTGCTGAGACACAGCGCAGCAGGTGACAGGGCTGTGGGACTGGGGGGCCGCAGGGTGCTGAGAGGTGACAGCCGGCAGGGGGCGCTGCGGCGCCCCGAGCTAACTTCAGGGGTGCTGCGCTTGGGTGTGGGCTGCAGCCGTTGGGGGCGCAGGACCCTCGGCTAGAGTCTGTCTTAAAACCCACCACCGGGCCCTCCCTGGTGGCCAGCGGGTTAAAGTGCAGCCCTAAGGGGCTAAAGCCACTTCCGCATGAGTTCGATCTCCACCTGCCCCGGAGGTGACCACAGGGCGCGGCAGACCTCTCCTGACCCGCCCGCTGCTCCCCTCAGCAGTGGACTTCGTCGATCTGCCTGTCCTGCTCCCCACTCTGTCTCTGGTGAAGCCTCTCACCCTCCGCATCTCTGGCCTGTACCCCAGTTCTGTATGAATAAATAAATTAATTAGTTTAAAAAAAAAAAAAACCACCACCAGGAACTGTGTTCAGCTGGGTTATTTTCTGGAAAGAAAGCATTTCAGAAAGCACGGTCCAACAGCATGCTGCAATTAAAAAACAGCAACCTCGTGCTGGGGGCCGCTGGCTGACCCGCTTCGAGGGCCAGAGAGTGAGATGTTCCTCAGTCTTGGTGGAGACGCCCTTTGAGTCCCTCCTGCACCCCGCGGGGCACAGCACCCACCTTGCCGAGCTTCTTGTGCTGAGTGGGGAGGAGAGACTTAGCCGCCAAAGGCGGAGAGGACGGGATTTGGGGAGACCCGCCCAGCTCGGCCTACACCACGTGGCGTTGCCGTCCACAAAGTGTTGACAGCGTGGAGCCAAAAGCACGTTAGCAGAGCACTTCACAAGTGGCTTCACCAGCGAGAAGGGCTTTTGTCTTGTTGGAGAGGACAGGGGTCGTCCTCCATTTGCAGAGGGGCTGCGTGGTCGCCGGCCCGGGGCTGTGAGACCGTTTGACTCGCTCCCTGAGGACACGCTGCCTCCCTCGCAGGCTGCTTGTCAAGGAAGTGCATGTGCACACGAGCGGTGCCTGAGACTTGGAGGTCCAGAAAGTTCCACCCAAAGTGATAAATGTCCTTCAAAGTATCGGTACTTTATGAAAACAGCAGATTTTGCAATTAGAATGGAGGGCATAGACGTCCTGTGGAGACACGAGGTTCCTCCCTCTGCCTAGGGCGGGTCAGCTGGGGAGCTTGCAGGTGCTGGGGATGGCCCGTCAGGGGCAGATGCACAGCGGGAAGAGGGGTGCTATACAGCAGTGGGTGGTCAACTGGAATCAAAGTCTCCGTGAGGATCAGAGGGAGCTTGCTAGGTCGGGTAAGCGAGGACCCCACCCAGGAAGTGACCCCACAGATTAACTCGAGGAAAGCTGTCCCCACAGACCCCATGTGAATTATTTTATATAGGTGGGAACCATGACTCGTTGACATTAAAATGCAATTCTTGACAGAGGCTTCTGGTTTAAGGTGTTTTGACCTGAAGGTATCACTGACGTTACCTGTGTGCCGAGGAGAACCCCGCCGGGATCTAATCTTTCTAAAGAGAGCGCCGTGAGGATGCCAAGGCTGGGGACTCATTCCTGGCGTCCTCTGACCAGGGCCCTCGGTCCTTAAAAGACTGACTTCACCTGCAGGCAGTAGATTTTGCAGAGAGCTTCAGCAACTTGAGAAGCTTCAAGTCTATGCAGATGGCTTTGCTATCTTGTCTGCTTGAACAAGAAAGGGATGTTCCTGGGACACTGAATGTTATGCTCACAATTTCACCATAGGTGCAGAAATAGATCCTTGCGTCAGGTCTTTCATGGGACAAAGTTGCCAAGGTAATTATTTGAGGAAAGGATGGTACTTCAGGAATGATTCAGAATAATTGGATAAATGCATATAGAAAAAACTACAATGATTGCATTACCCACTGTATTAAAATGAACGCAAAATGGATCAGACCTATAGGGAAAGCGGGTATCATAAAGCTTCTAGACTGAAGTCTCGCCAGACCTTATATGAGGCAAAGTCTTCTCAGGACACCAGAAGCAAAACCCACGAAAGAAATATGCTAAAATGTGCTTCAGGAAAATTACAGCTGCTGTTTTGAGAGACATGGCTAATACGAGGGAAAGCAAGCCAGCCACGTTCTGGGAGACAATCTGCCAAAAAGATCTAGTGAAGGGGCCTTGTGAGGCAGCACCCTGGGGAGAGGTGCGGGACGATGTGGAAATAACGCAAGGTCCAAGCAGCCAGAGAGACGCCTGGGGGTCACGTGGCTGGACAGACAGTCCTTCCTCATGGCCGGTCTGGCCCCATGGGGGTCAGGTTCAAGGAAGGTGGGTGGGTCTGTGGAGGAATGTGAGGATGTGCGTGGTGGGAATGTGGACGGGAGCATGGTGTTGGGGATGTGGACTGGGGTTGGAGTGGACGTGACTGGGGGGTGCAAAGTGGTGGGGACCTGGACTGGGTGCATGATTGTCTGGCCCAAGCTGGGGGGGTGACTGGGGCTGTTTCCTGGGGGCTCCGTTGTTCCCGCCGGTGACGCCGCCCCGGCCCTAGGCCCTGTTCACACCTGACTCCGGGCAGGTGGGGTGTCACCTGGCCCAGCGGGTGCTGCTGTCCTCAGCAGGTGACCTCAGACCAAGCCTGGTCCTGGCGAGAGGCCCCTGCCGGACTCTAGTTTCCTCGGCAGCGACTTTTGGTGCCAAGCGACACCCTGGGGCGGTTGGGGAGGAGTCCGCAAATGAAAATTTGAATCTTAAGTGAACAGATTTCCAACTCAATCTAAAACAGCAAAGGAAGCACACAACTCAAACATATATTTTACCAAAGACGAGATGCAGATGTAAGTAAATGCATGCAACAAAGCCTGACAGGGCCATTTCACTCACGGGAAAGTCAGTGACAGTGGCGACGACCCCCGCCGCCTCCCGCATGAAACACACTGGCGACTCTGCGTGTGGCGAGGACGCGGCGCGGAGAGAAGTCTGCTCAGGGCAGGCGATGACACGGGTGGGACAGGCAGCGTGGAACGCAGTTTGGTCGTTTCTTACCAGGTCGTAAAACCCCGTCCACCCCAGATATTTATTCAAAGAGAAATGAGAACATATGTTGATGAAAAATTTGTACGCAAAGCCCACAGTAGCAAGATGGTGAAAACAGTTCAAATTTCTAGCAACAAGCAAATGATAAGCAAATCACGGTACACCCAGCCAGGCGGAGGGCACCGAGCTGCTCCACACAGAGAAATGCATCCCACGAGACATCTGCTCGGGAAACAAGCCAGGCCCAGAGCAGCTCTGCATCTCTGTGGTGTCGGGTCCACGAAGTTCTAGAAGAGGTAAAGGTCACAGTGTCAGAGGTCGGGGCTGTCGGAACTGGGGAGGGGGCGAACTTTTCGAGGGAGCCAGGGGGAAATCTTAGAGGTGATAGAAACGGTGGTTAAGTTAATGCTTATACTTGTCAAAAACTAGCAAAGTCTACTCTTGACATTATTTTGTGGTAATCGTGTCCTTGGAAATAGTGGGTGGAAGGGTGTGGCCTGGCGCTGGTGATGTGTTGTGCACCAGGCAGTGACTAACCCACTCACAACAGGGTGGCCACTCTGGTGGCAGAGAGAGTGTCTCTGCACCTGCCCCCAGGCGCGGAGAGACTAGAAACACACAAGGGAACATCCCTCCCGGAGAGGTCATCCGATACCTCTGCCAGCTGGTAGCGTTGGTTATCTCTAGCTTGGGTCTCTTTCAAATGAAAATGACTTGGAACTATGTATATTTAAGAAGTTTGGAAAGAAAAGGAGAATCTGCACAGATGGGCCACAAGGAAAAGGGACATCCGGAAAGCCCATCAAAACTCTGAAAAAAATTAGTCACTGAGAAAATATCTGAAGAAAAGATAAATGGCAAATGAGCCGTTACTGATGGTAAGACAGTGATTAAAACTCAAACCGAGGAAATTAGCCAGAAGTCACAGATACATGACACAAAATAGAAGAGTTGGAACAAAAAGAATGAGATTGAATCTACAGAAGGTTGAAAATGATAATACAAAAAAAAAAAAAAAGGATTAAAGTACGCATGAACAGTTTCTGTCCATGGGGGGTGAAGTTACAGATGGGACTGCTCCACTCACCTGCTGACCTGGAGATGGGCCATCACCTGGACTACCCAGGTGGGCCCAGGGCCCTCACCAGGGCCCTGGACAGTGGGAGAGAGGCCACAGGGCCAGAGAAGGGATGATAGCGTGAGAGAGGCCAGGCCAGCCACGGGCACCTCTGAAGATGGAGGAGGCCAGACCAGGGAATGTGGGCGACGCTAGACGCTGGACCGGGGGGAACCATCGTCCCCCGCAGTGTCCCGTGAGCTAGCGCGGAAGCTCACGGCCACTTTGGCTCTCCAGAGCAGTGACTGGTAGATCGGCGTGGCTTAAGACCCTGAGCTTTTGGTTATGTGTCAAGGTATCATATTTTCCTGGTGTCTTGATCTTTAATCAGTGAAGTTCCTGATCCTCTAGAAACGTCAGTTTTCTTTAACATGGGGGCGAGCTCTGTTTCCCAGTTTGCACGTATAACATGAGGCCTCGTGTGAGACACGCACCGAGCAGGTGCCTGTTTGCAGCAGTAGGAAGTGCCCGACCCTTGTCCTCTCGGCTAAGTTTTTTTTCAACATTTATTTTGTAAATACGTTTTCACGTCATTCCTCATCGCGTCTCCCCTGGGCACTCCCACTGCCGCGTCTCCCGTGTGCCATCACCATCGGTCCTCCTGGAGAGTCAGGCCAGGAGGTAGCGGGAGAGGTGAATTGATGAGACTCGGTTTCTCGTCTCAAAAATGGGGCTAGTAATTGCACCTGTTGTCCAGGTTGTTAACGAGGACTAAATTAGTTGATTAAAAAGGAGCTCTGCTTTCAGACAAGTGTGGGCTGTTATTTCTTCTTCAAATTAACATGCATTGACAGGAGGGCGGAGTTGTCTGGCGTGTTGGTTCGGAAGAAATATTTTGATCAAAAAGCCACTCGACACCCTGAGTGGGCATGCAGCACACACGCGGGTGAGAGCTCACTGGACAGTGGGTTTGCCATTCCGTGCAGGGACTCGGGACGGGGAGAACACTCAGCTGAGTCGCGCTCTGAGGGCCCAGCTGAGCTGGGGGAAGCGTGTGGGCGTGAGTGAGGGCAAGGAAGAGCTGTTTGTTACCGGAAACCGTCCTGGAAACTTAGCGTGATCCAGAACTGGCCCAGATGGACTGGGGAGGGTGGGGGGCCCTGGACAGGCTTTGTGGTTGGACAAGAGGCAGGGGGTGCCGCCAGGACAGCTCAAAGGCCCTGCTGGGCGGGGGACAGAAGTTAGGAAAAACAGGGAGCTTGGGGTCTCCCCTGCGTGGATACAACTCTTGAGGCTGCTGTCTTTGACGAGGAACAAATCATAGCGACAGATGTCAGGCAAATGCACTGTTCTGGAAGCTTCCTGAAAACTGAGGAGGAAAAACAGTAAGTTACTTGCCTCTGGGCTGTGCCCTCCGAGGCTCTGGCGAGGGGGGTTGTCACCGCTGCACCTGTAAGGCCCGTGTGCCTGGGTCACACTCTTCCCTGCACGGTGAAGCCCTTGCCGCTGTAGAAGCACCGTTGGTTTGGATGATGCCAGCAGCTGTGCATCAGCTCGCTCCGTGGAATCTTCTGGTGCAGGCTTTATGCCTAGTGTCCTCGGGGGCTGGGAGGTCTTTATTCGTGCTTTATTTGCATCTTAATTTGGGGTTACATTTTTGCGCTTCCACGCGTACACATGTCCTGTGCCAGTGCCCCGGCCGCGGGGCTCGGGACCACTCCAGCCTGTGGCCTCGGTCAGCAGTCAACGCTTGCACGGAGCCCAGGCCGCGCCCACTGTGTGCCTGCGTGTGGCTCGGGCTGTTTACGCTCCAGGGAGGGACGGTCGTGTGTCACGACTTAGTGGCTCCAGGTCTCCAGGAGGGACAGAGCGCACAGCGAGGGGCAGTGCTCAGAGAGGACAGTGTCCACGCGGGGCCCCTGCGCCCCACCAGCGGCTCTCGGAGGGCGGAGCCTGCGCTCTCTGTGGGCGTCAGTCTGCATTTGGTTCTATGTCCTCGCACTTGCTAAGCTCAGGGTGCTAACAGCGTCCCTTTCGGCTTTCTTTTAACCTTGTGATGTTGTAAATACCCATCTGGACTTCACATCTGATTCCTCTGATACCGCCTGGTAAAGCAGGTCTCTGGAGGCGACTTAAATAGCGGGGTTCACTGATTTCCTCTGAAATGCATCTTCTGATGACCTCAGTCTAAAAGGCTCCATCATGCTTATTTTTGCCCTCAATACAATCCCGATTCCGGGTGTCAAAGAACGTAAACCTCACAAAACAGGAATTAGGTAGTTTCTTTTGGTTTCTATTCAAACTCTGGCTTCCTACCCTGTCTCTGGTTTTAGAAATAACTTTTCACAGATTCCTAACTGAGCTCATTGTTACAATAGAGTTTGAAGGAAAAGCTGTATTAAAGCATATTCTCTAAGGAGTAATGCAATTTAAAAACAGCTTGTTAGCAGCAAGAGTGCTAAGGAGGATATTAAGGAAACACTGGCAATTATTAAGTGCATTTACCATTGCTTAAATTAGGCCAGTATAGAGACGCTGACACGGTGTTTCTCCTATCACACAATCAGTTATTATGAATCACTTAAAGACCTGGCATAAGTGGCCACAGTTAAAACTGAAATTGAACTTGAGTCACATGTAAGAGACTGTTTTCCCTTGAGGGCCACCTCGCGTGGCCTTAGGAAATGGCGCGTTCCCGGGGCTTGTGGGTGCAGTGTGCGGCTGCCTTGGGGGAGAAATCACATTTTATGCATTATTTTGCATGAGGTGATTTCTTTTGATTTCGAAGTCTTCACATTTTACAGGCAGGTTTGGGCCTGCGAGGCACACTGGGATGTAATCAAGGAGTATTTGAAGCAAAGTGCTGGACGTTCTTCCCTTGACTTCTCGCTTCCTTCTCACAAGCAGAGGCTCATGTCACGGGGCCTTAGGTTCTCCGAGCGCCAAAAGCAGCTACCGTGGGTTTTGTGACGGGCCTGGGTGTCGTCTGCTGTCATCAGAACACAATGGTTATTCCAGGTTAAAGTCATCTGGGAATACCAGGTAGGGTCCAATCATTGTCTTGTATGTTTGATTTCCATTTGCTTTTCTGTGCTAGAAACTCAGTCCAGGCTAGAAAGGAACCTGGCTAGGTTTCAGTCCGCAGATCTCACATAAATGCAAGACGAGACATCGAAAGGGACTCACGGATGACAGCTGTGGATCCCAACCTTCCCTGAAGCTAGAGCTGTCCTGAGAAATGTCTCTTTCATTGTTTCTCTGAAGAAAAGCCCAGGCGAGAGCTGCTGAACCACTTACAATAGAGTTTTCTCTTTCTGTTGCTGTTTTCTCTTTGAAGCAGAAGTCTTCTCTTGGGGACGCGTCCCGTCCCGGTGTTATGCCTCTGCCATCCTGCATGACTTCCTGCAGGTATTTCTTAAAGGTAACATCTTCCCTGGAGAACATTAAATGTAGTCAAAGCAACCTTTCCACGAGATAGTCAAAGAAGTCGCCGTTCCCCACCCAAGGAAATCGGACTTGGGGCAGACGTCAGGAAGCTGTGTCTGCAGGGACTGCTCCCGGCGGGTCAGGCAGCTGCTTCCTCCCGGGCGCTGGCAATGGTCCAGCTGAGACTTGGCGACTGGAGAGCGACGCCCTCAGTGGCTTCTCTTCTTGGGTCCGGGGGCCAGTGTCGCTTCCTGGTGGGCGCGGGGGCTGCTTGCCGCAGGTGGTCCCTGCCCAGCAGAGGGCTACAGGCTGGCCTGTGCAGGTGGGCTGGCTTTAGGCTGAGGCCGTGGAGGGACACGGGGTTGCCATCGACCGTTAGATGTTCCTTTTCTGGGGGAAGATTCTTATGGAATCCCTCGCCTTCTGGTTATGTCTCCCCCAAAGATGCAGCCACCCATGCTGATTGTCCTCAGTACTGAGATTTCACTTGCAGAATCGCACTTGTAGCTCGTGACTCAGCATTTCACCCTGTATTTACTTAGATTCACTGTTGGATGATTTATTGTAACTCTCTTTACTTCTCCCTCTATTTTTTTTTTAAGATTTATTTATTTGTGCATACAGAACTGGGGTACAGGCCAGAGGCTCAGGGGTGGCAAGAGGCTTCACCAGAGACAGAGTGGGGAGCAGAACAGGCAGGTAGACGGAGTACACTGCTGAGGGGAGCAGCGGGTGGTCAGGAGAGGTCTGGCTCGCCATGTGGTCACCTCTGGGGCAGGCGGGGATCGAACTCATGTGGAAGAGGCCTTAGATTCTCAGTGCTGTGCTTTAACCCGCTGTGCCCCCAGGGAGGGCCTCTTCCTCTATTTTTAATATGCCTGAGCACTTTTAACTTCATATCATTTTATTGTACTAGATATGGTTTTGAATGTGTGAATTTCTCTGGAGATATCATTTCTGTCATTTAACTAAAGCAAAACCATGAACAATGGAAAAGTGTGGTGAGGAGTCAGTCAAATCACAGGGTCAGATTGAATGATGCTTTGTCTGAAAGTGCCGTGGTAGCTGCCCTGATGCCCACCGGCCATTTTGGGAAGGTAATTAATAACGAGCATGCCCTTGCTAGAGAGGCATTTTAATAGGTCCATTGCATTACGGTCGTTACTTGAGGATAACACGCCTGACGATTCCTGAAGTCACGCTAGCCAATGTGAGGTCTGAATGCACTGTTGGGTGGTCATGGCTTACGGTGCAAAGACTCGGCCAAGGTCGGAAACGCACAGCACAATGTGTTTCAACAGTATAGCAACAGAAGAATGAGCAAACACATGACCACAGACAGTTGAAAAGCACACGTGCCAATTCGTGGTCCGAGGCGTGTAAGGAGATCTTGTGCTGACGGTCTCGGCGGACGCTGTCCACTGCATGCACTTGTTGCTGTCCGAAGCCACATGTCGCCCTCCGACCCCTGGCCATCTGCTCCCATCCCCTGCGGAGCCTCCCTGAGGATTTCCGATGCGACCCTGTCGTTTTCATGTGTGGTCCTTTGAGCAGACGATGCCGCATTCATCGGAAGCGCACCTGTGCGGGCTCCCACCCCGCCAATCACCGCTGTTGTCCCAGCCGGGATTCCCAGCGATGGTTGCACAGGGAAAGGGGGAGACAGCCCTTTTTTGGCCATCTTTCTCGGAACACAGCATCATCCAGTGAAGATGACTTGGGGCCAAGGGGGTGAGCGGAGGGAGCCCATCTGGCGCAGGCTCGGAACAGGGGGGTGGCTGGGCGGCATATGTAGCCTCATGTGCCGCCCAGCGTGGGAGCCGAGAACAGGGGACTCGGCTGACACGGGGCTGCCGGTGGCCGGAGCACAGGGGAGAAGGCTGAGGTGCCGGCAGGCCATGACGGCTCGGAGCCGTGTATTAGGCCATGAGATTTCGAAGGCTTCTGGGAATTTAAGTCATTCGAGTTTCAGAAATTTCTTCAGGAACTGTACTTTTGCGAGGCTTACACGTGTGACTTTCTGATTAAGGGAGAAAGCCTTACCTAAACCACCATCAGTTTCCCAGTAAAATATGTTCCTCAGCTACTACGGGAAAAGCTACATCTGCATCTCTCTAGCTGGAAAGCACAAAATATTATCATTTTTAAACCAGTATGAGTGCAAAGTTTTTTTTTCTTTTGTCTTGTTTTTTAAAGTAGATTATTTCAACCTATCTAAGAAGTGTATTGCGACTAATCCACACCCACAGTCCCAGAGGGAGACAACTGTCTAAAGTCCCTTTGGAAATGCTCACAAGATCCCCTGATGGTATTCTCATCAGCATTTTTTCTCTACCACTTCCCAGGAATTTCTCTTTCTGTTCTATAAAGAGCCCTTAGTCAGAACGGAGTGTTTAGCACTACTGTCGGCTAAATTATTTTCCCTACCTATTTTTCATTCCCATCATATAAGATTTCTGTAAAGTATTTAAGTATCAAGTAACTCATAATTTTGGCCAATTTATGAGGGTACCTAAGGAAATTAAAGACAATGTTACCCCAGCATTTTGCAAGTATGAGCTATTTCTAAGGCATAAAGGATATATATATGTCGTTTTAGTGTTTTGACAATTTAACACGCCCACAGATGGCCATAAGTTCAGCTGTTTGAGGCAATTTTCCATCTTCTACTGACTCTAGCAGAGAAATGAGTATCATTGCACAATAAGCCTGATAATGTCTCTTTTCATTTTTACAATGAACATATAAAGAGATAATGTTAAGGAGAACTTTTTGTGGAAATATTCAGCACCCTGCAGGAGGGCCGGGGTGGCTGTGAGCCAGCAGACGCTGAGGTGCGCGCGTCCTGAGCTCGTGTGGGTGGCCTTCTATTGCAACAGTGACCGACAACTGTTACCGGAACCTACATTACAAACCTAATAGCAACTTATATTGTGCATGTGTAGGTTTTAGGGGCTTGCACGTTCAGCAAACAGATCACAAAGTGGAGCTTATAAAATTTTCATTTTCATTTGGAAGGAAAGAGTCACATCGGTGACAAAGTCACTGCCACCCCATTTCCATGCTTTCAAATGGCCGAGCGCATGTAAGCAAACGCAGATGCTGCTACCCTGGCTTTCAGGGTATGCACTCAAGGAAAGAAACGCCTTTCTCTTCCTACAGATGAAACTTGCAAAACACAGCATTCAAACTTTAATGACTTGAAACTCCGAGGTTGTGCGCAGTTGGGTCGCACACCCGCCCCAGGTCCTCCAAGGCCCCACACTCCTCCCCCTGCCCCCGGTCAAACTTAGGAATAAACTAAGGGCCTTGTCCTCCTAAACTCCTTGACAGGACACGATGCCTTCTGCGCCCGCGGTCCTCCGGCTTCCCTGGGCCCCCATGTCTGCTCAGCAAGGGGAGGACACGCAGAGTCCCGACACCAGCCCCGGCCCGGGGCTGCCTCATTCTGACCGAGTGGCCCTCACAGGAGACGGGCCTCCTCCTGGACCACAGACGCCGGCGGCTGCCCTGGGCTGCGCTGGAGGATTAGAGAGAACAGGACCCTGGAGCTACAGAGACGCCGGCAATGAACGCCGCTGTCCCATCAGAGCAGAGAGGAGATCTGTAGGGCCCGTTGCAGGCTGCAGCAGATAAATGATCGTGCATGTTCTGGGAAAGTTTTATTTTCCAAATACCAGGGGACTGTCCATGTGCTGTCTGGCGCTGTTGAGGGAGAGGCGTTGCGGTGAGGGTGTGGAGGGTGAGGGTGGGCTTAAAGCAACCGTGAGGTCTGCAGCGAACCTTTGCACACTCAAGAAGCCGCAGGAGAGGACGGGGAGCTGTTGGGGAAACAGGACAGTGGTGTCCTCTGTCCCCAGGAGCTCAGTCATCACGTGCTTGGATAGGACCTGAAGACAGCTGCAAGAGCGTGGTAGGAGGGCTTACGGCAGAGACCTTGTTTTTTCTCTGATGTTACCAGCATCTTTCCTATGGTTGGGATCCCGCAGTTGGGCACCCAGGGTCCAGGTGTCAGCAGCGCCAAGGGCGTCCTGCCTCCGAGTGGGTAGGCAGCCCCAGGGGCCCTATTCTAGATCACTGTCACCGGTGTGTCACGTCACGTTCAGCTGGCCCCGGAGGGCCGGTCAGAAGCATCACTTTAGAGCAGGACTGAATTTACCCCTGAAGCCTACTTGCAAAAAGCCAGCGACTCGTGTCAGACCTGTGCAGTACGTTCTCGATTACTCAGAGGGAAAGGGGGGCGACGTGACGGGTGGGGTGTTGGGTGCGAGAGGAATCCGAGCCCCGGGGACAGGAAGGCCGCCCTGAGCGGCCGCGGGAGGGTCCGGCAGTCGCTGGGTGCCTGGCCATTCGGGGGCAGCACTGGCAAGACCGGTGCCCGGAAAGGGCGCGATGACAGAAATGCTAGAGGACTCCCAGGTACTAATTCACGCACGGAAAGAAGGTTAGCCCAAGACGCGTCTGCAAAGTCTTCCCGGGACGTGGAGTAGGTGCCAAAGTCTCCTTGCAGATAGAAATTACGTATTGAGGCTCGCGCCCGCTTTCCATACGCCTTCTGATTCCTGGCTGATATTTGTGGAAATGGCTTCGTCTTGGGCTAATTCTGGAGAGCGGCTTGACGTGGGGGTTCGGGGGTGCTAAGGCACGCTGTTGAGCGGTTATGCAGAGAGGAGGTCTAGTCAAACGTGGGCTCAGTGAAAATATGGGCGTAGGCACAAAGCCCTTCCCCACCTCACTGCCCCGAGCAGAAATAACAAATCTGCACGCAAAGTGCCCGTGAAAGCTGCTTGTGCGCGTGCCTGCGGCTCCTTAGCGTAACATGGCACAGACTGGGCGAAGCCCGCGCAGGGGCCAGCGGGCCGGCGTCTCTCTCCCTAGCCCCAGTGACGTGATAATGCTGGGAGGCGCGTCATCGGCCGTTCTGCCGAGTGCTGGAGGCCAGCCTAAGCAGCCGTCCGCGGGGCGACGCGCGTGGGAGCGGCGAGCGGCTCTGGCACCCGGGGGGCGGCAGCGCCGGCCTCGCGGGGCTGTGCAGGCAGGTCAGCGGGGTCCCCAGGACCACTGGTCTGGGACCCCTGTCCGGGTCCCCAGAGAGAAGCCCCTGAGGCTGGGGACGGCGGCTTTCAGGGGGGCCTGGGACCTGCCGATGGTGCCCCCCTTGTGGGGCTGACTTAGGGATTCTAATGTGCCATCAGGGCCCCGATTTCTGCTTTTGCTTCTGCTCTTGGGAAAAGTACTGAGACCCAGGTCTCCTCGGCGCGGGGGTCGCCCCGGGGTCTCCTCGGCGCGGGGGTCGCCCCGGGGTCTCCTCGGCACGGGGGTCGCCGCGGGTCTCCTTGGCGTGGGGGGACGCTGTGAGGTCGCCGGGGGTCTCCTTGGCGCGGGGGTTGCCCCGGGGTCTCCCACAATGAAAGGTCGAGTTTCTGTCGCTGTTGGAGCCAGGAGGACCTCGCGCCCCACGCTTGCTTCACTCTTTGGGGTGAAGCTAGTGAAGTTCTTCAGCCTACATACATGCGGCCCTGTGCACGCTCGCCTGTGGGCGCTTTTGAGTTGGGGGAGGCATCGTTTCTGCACTCTGGAGTGGAAGGCAGAGTTGACTGGGGCGTCCTGTCATGAGCTCAGCCTCATCGGAGGTGTTGATTCACGAACAGAATGGAGGAGCAGAGAAAAGAATGGCTTTTGGGGGGAACCTGGAAAACATCCTTAGGGACTGATTGAATCTGCAAGGAAATTTCTTCCTCCTGTTCTGGGATTACTGTAAGCACAGGTTCAGGGCTCATAGTTATTATCGGTCACTACTGGGAAACTTCCGCTAAGTAAACTGAGGAACGGTGCGATCAATGCCATAAAGTGCTGGGCAACCCACTCTACGTTTTCGAAAAACGAGAAGAACTTCAGCTCATTGAAGAGTCTGATCACGAATGGCAATGCACAGTTCAGTTTAAAAGTTACATTATCTTTCACTTTTTGATGCCTTAGCCATATCAGCACACCCAGAGCACACACGCCCCACATGGGCACGGACGTTAGAGCCGCTGGGAAACCACGTGGTTTTAGTGCCTGTGCTATGTTCACAGTTTAGCCGCATTCCACGCTGGCCGCTGCCCGGAGCGGGGGAGACCCACGAGTCATGACTCAAGAGTCAACAAAGAGAAGATAAACGGTCAGGAGGAGCAGCCTGAACCTCACGACCAAAGGCAAAGTGTTTATTTTTAATTTGCCATAAGCGAATTTCTGTTGCTCATAATAAAATTTTAGCGGAAGAAATAAGGAGAAAGCGATGCTCTCTGTTCTCAGCAGGGAGCGGAGCCACGAGGGACAGTGACGGGGAAGCCCATGGGCGGGGAGGGGCAGCATTCCCTGTGGACGGTGACTCGTTCGTTCGGAGTTGGCCTCATCGGTCAGCGACCCTGGAACTAACTTTAGAGCAAAGTCAGTTCGCTCTAAGCTACCAGATCTGGCACAGAGGAAGTCAGAGTGCCGAGAAGCAGGCTCATCCCCGCCAAGGCCAAATGGATCCACGCTGCTGTCCCGTGGCTCCTGCTACTTAACTTTTCACAGATAAACCAGAGCAGAGGACAACGTGGAAGGGAAAGTTCCAGATGAAAGTCCTTTGTGGGAAGTGGGAATTAGAAGAGAGCGTCCTCCACGAGACTCCGAGTCAGGAGAGCTGGCGCTTCCGGCTGGCTGGCCAGGAAGGCCCCGAGGGCGGCGACCGCCCTCTGGTGTTTGCTGAGGCAGCGCCCTCCGCCAGCACCGTTCCCGGCACCTAGCAGATGTGCTAAAGCTTGAATGTATGCATAGAGCCATCGATTCTGGGAGGACACTGAGCTCACAGGACACAGGCGGTCATGGCAGGGCACAGTGTCAGCTCTCTGGCGCTGGCCAGCCGCCTCATCCTGTGAGCGTGTTGGGAGACTTGATTAGAAGGTCTTCCGGGCCCTTTGAAACTCTGATGGACAGGACTAGAAAATAGTCGAGGTACGTGGAAAGGCTCCGTCACTGACAGGCACAGAGCTCCCCTCTCAGGCCTACTGAAGTCCGGGCAATGAGCAGTGGAGTCACCAAAGCTCAGGCGTTGTTCCCTGGAGGGTCGCATCTATCCTCAGGCTGAGAAAGTTAAAATAAATTCTAGAGAAACACATTGCTCCCCTCCTGCTCCCCATTCTGTCCCAGACTGTCCTTGTCCTTCCCCGTAGTGATCAAGAAGAATGTGTTAGCTGACGATGGCTTGAGCTATGCACCTTTCATCAGGGCACCTGTGGAAGCCAAAGGAGACTCTTGAGGATGCCCAAGGCAGAGAGCTATTGTGAGGCCGGCGTGTGCCGAGTCAGAGGACCGTGATGCTGGAGAGGACCATGATGCCAGTGTCTTTGCTTCCTTCCACCGTCTTTGCTGAAACCTGCCGGAAATGAAGTCTGCATTGATCACTTCTCTGTCGAGTGTGGGTTCACATTGCCCGTTTCCTTGAATATCTGGTGATTTTGGATTGTGCACTAGACATTATGGCTGAGGCCTGAAAAACGCTGTGAGTTCTCATATGTTCCTCTAAAAATTGTTAATTTTAGTTCTCTTTTATCTTGACTAAACTCAAATGCCCCACTCATGTCCACCCATTTGTTCAGCAGCCAGAACTTCTGCTCTTTGAGCCTTAACTGAGCTTTGGTTCCAGTCTGTGCTACCAGTGCATAGTTTGGGTGTCAATGACAGATGTGAAGAGAACATACAGAATTTAGGCTACTTTACTGCGGTTTTCTTCATCTTAGGATTCTTCACCCCTCTCTCCAGATGGCAGGTGCAATTTGACCTCAAACCTTTTATTTCTCCAGCTGGTAAGACCTTGAGTTTCGGCCCTCCCTGGTGGCGCAGCGGGTTAAAGCACAGCACTAAGAAGCTAAAGCCACTTCTGCATGAGTTCGATTCCCGCCTACCCTGGAGCTGACCACATGGCGTGGCAGACCTCTCCTGACCCGCCCACTGCTGCCCTCAGCAGTGGACTTCATCGATCTGCCTATTCTGCTCCCCACTCTGCTCTGGGGAAACCTTTTGCCACTTCTGAGCTTCTGGCCTGTACCCCAGTTCGGTATGCACAAATAAATAAATCTTGAAAAAAAAAAAAAAGACCTTGAGTTTCTACCAGGGTTTACACACCTGGCATGACCTTCAATGGAAAACTGTGAACTGTGGAGTTCATCCAATCCTCTTTCCCACAGCTGAGTTTGTATTCACATTGCTAAGTGGGTGTTCCTGCTGGCTTTTGCCAGCATGTCAGCTGAGCTAATGACTGAAGAAACCTGTTTCCCCACACTTCCACTAAACACTCATGGGCTAAACTTTTCTACCTCAAAGGTATTCACCCTATATGAAGACTGATGTTCACTTTATTTCAATTCATGTCCCTCATCAGGGGGACACCGGGAACTAGGATGAATGAGACTGTCTAGACGCAAGGTAGAGATTTGATGCTAGTCGCTTCATCCTGGTCGGGTCGCCTCTGAGAGTTAGGGGAAGTTGTTAATAACTGCACCAAGATAACCCAGTGGAAGCAGCAAAGTCTTGTGCAGTGTCAATCAGGTTCATTTCTCGCTTGCCAGTGTACTTGTTTGCCAGAGTTTCCATAGGAAATTACAGAAAGTGTACAGATAGCAGGCCAGGTTGCTGGCATGCTATCTCTGAAAATCGAGGGCGTCTTTCCCTGCCTTATTCTAGATGTTGGCAGTCTTTGGTATTCCTTGGCTCATCCCCACCTTCAGCTTCACGTGACAGACTCCCAGGCCATCACCGGGCGTCTTCTGAAGCAACCCTACATTTTCACACTTGCACCTGTGCACTTTTGCAAGTTCAACGCAATGTTCAGCTGCTGTGAGGTAGGGACAGCCGGAGTCCGAACTGAAAACACTATTCCTTCCACAATGGTGGTTCTCGGGGGCTACGTCACAAGTGGTCAGCTAGCCTGCTGGTCACTGCACAGTGGACTGTACGGGGGTATTCTCAACTTCCTCTATCTTTGCTTCACTTCCCAGAATGTTTTAGAATTTAAACAAAGATGAATTATAAAAGCACAAAACTTTTTTTCACTAAACCTATTGCAGAATAGATTCAAGTGGTCAAGTCGTGCGTATGAGTTAGACATTCCACTCTGGCATCCCTGGTTTCCATTTCTAACAATGTCTGAATGTTCACACCAGCTAAGAAGGAAGGACTTTGACCTTTGAAAGCTTAACACTCAGCGACAGTGGCGCCGTTCAGAAGCAGATCTCGTTAGACTCCTCCTATGACCCAATTTTCATCCCACTACCGCTCAGTATGATAGTCCCATTTTTTATTTCTTTCCATAGTTTTCCTTTGTAATCTTGTAAAAGAATGCCAGCTACCACCTGCTTCTTCAGAACGTTCACAGGCGAACCTTAAAGCCAGGATCTTCCACACCGCTGTGCTTTGAACAAGTGGGCACTCTGCTCACTTAAGAATTCTTCGCTTTGAGAAAGCGCCATTGTTTGACAGCCTCACGTCCATGCGGACTGCTTGGGCTTCTCCCCGCCTGGTGGCCACGTGTCTCTCCCTCCACCGCACTCACCTGGATTTGCGGTGCTGCCGGCACCAGGGGAAGCTGCTGTGCGCGGCCTCAGTGGCGGAGGCCTTTGCCTCGGCCGGCGTAGCCTGTGTGAGTGTGAGTTTGACGCTTAGTGCTTGTGTGTGTTTGTGGGCACGTGGGTGTGGATGCTCGCGTGCCACACGTGCGTGTGTGTGCATGCACATGATTGGGGTGGGGCTCGCCACTCCATCCTGCACGTACAGTCCTGGGATCACACTGACTTTCCAGTGGACACTGACCTTCCCAGTGGACACTCAACTTAAACCTGTCTACAAAAGTTGACTGAACCATCTTGAAAGAAAGACACTTCCAGAGGAAGACTTTCTGCAACAGAGGTGGGACTGGGAACCTTGGTTTCCAGGATCCTTGTGGTGTGTACCCCAGGAAGCCCTCCAGGTTTGGGGAGGCAGGTGCACAGGTGTGCCGAGCGTGGCTCTGGGTCACACATGTTGACTCTGGTGCTGCCTCCAGCACCTGGCACTGGCACCTGCACATGTCATGTGACCGACGAAGCTCAGATCCTTTCCTGCCCTGTCGGAAGTGGTGATGGCATCCGCCCTGCAACTAAGGGAGACGGTGCCTGTGACATGGGTCAGCATGGGGATTCCGCAGACTCTAGATCATAACACAAACAGCAAAACTATTGAGCAAAATGTAAGATGGATGAGTGTAAGCAGAAGACAATGGGCCAATGTAGTCATTCAAGCAGTATATATTTTCTATTTTGACCGAATTCATTGTTATTATCACTGAGAGTCTCTTCTCAAATTTGCTTGATTTTGTTGATTTTCTTAGTAACGAGTTAGTGGGTAATTTATCTAGTTAACAGTCCTAGCTTATTGGCCAGTGGGGCTGGTTGGGCAGTTTGTTTCTCGTCTAAGAACTCAAGGATCAACCGTCCCGATGTGCTCACAGGGAGGGCCACCAGAGATGGGGTCCCATTTGTTTCCCCCCTTTCAGAATTGCCACTGGAGCCCAGGAAATTGGTTAGTTAGGGCTATTCAATTAGATTTCTCAGAAAGCTGCGTGGATTTCCAGGCTGGATGTGGATCCAGATTACTCTTTGACAACGTATTCTGATTTTGTGTGTGTGGATTGGACTACCTATGCCTGGATTGGAGAATATTTTTTTAGCCACTTTTTAATATTTTTTAAAGATTTATTTGTGCATACAAGAGCTGTGGTACAGGCCAGAGGTGCAGAAGGGTGAGAGGATTCACCAGGACAGAGAGAGGAGCAGAACAGGCAGATCTACTGAAATCCACCGTTGAGGGGGCAGTGGGGAGACAGGAGGGCCGTGGCCATGGGTGGAACTGGTGCCGCAGTGGCTACCCACAGCTTCACAGCGCTCAGACTTTAACCCCTGCACCACCAGGGAGGGCCCCTTTAGGCACCTTTTTAAATGGAAAAGAAATGCACGTTTTCCTGGGCTTTAGCAATGTCATGGAACCTACAAGCCTTTCCAAGCCGCGGGAGCCCCCACAATTATGTCTGTATGAAGCAACCAGGATCCCAGGCAGGCTCGCTAATCCATGTGCGCTTGGATTTCCTGAGTGCCGCATGCTGATGAAACCCCAACACACACATTCTAGACCACAGCTGAGAGGCCCCTCTCTACCCTAGCGGGGGCTGTCCTCACTAGCCGTGATTTCCAGCCTGAGGCCACCTGTGCAGCCCTGGCTAGCCCCACCCCCAGCACTCGGAAGAAAGTCAAGGAACAATTTGCTCATCCTTGAATCTGGCACGTGTCCCTTTTCTATCTCTTGAAGTGCAAAGGAAAACACGGCAAAACAAGTCACGGAAAGATTTAATAATTAGTTCTAATGGAACCAGTTTGAAGTCAATACTTTCCTACAGTAATTTAGTTAAATGGTTCATAACCCTCCAGCACAATCAAAAGTGGAAATTTCATGCTTGAAAATCGCTGGAACTCACAGCTTCGAAGGTCGCTGAGTGCCAGCAGAGTCAACCCTGCCAGGGGATGGCATCCTCTCCCCGAGGTGCTGTGCAGGTGGTGGGGCCTTTGGAACGATCCAGAGCCATGGAAGCTTCCCCCGGCCATGCAGGTGTGGGGAGCTGGACGCACGAGGCTCATTTCATCAGATTTCAATTCTGGGACACAAGGAAAACTAGTCAAGGAATAAAAGAACTCGACAGCTATTTCCACCTGCAAGATTTCCTCATCCCCAATTTGTACTAAATTACTTTCTGAAGAATCAGGCTGGCTATTTGTATGTGGCATATGGACTGTACATAAAATGTAGCCAGGTGATTTTCTTGTCAATGTGAAATGTGGCCAATGAGTTCTAGAAATTATACAGGCTTTACACAGGACGTTTCCCAGGGAGAAGCGGGCTGTGATCGGAGGAGGCGGCGCGAAAGGCCGCGCACAGAGCCCGTTTGCAGTGGGCTTCAGCCGGTCCTGTGCCTGGAAGCAGCGGGAGACCAGGCTGCCCGGGACGCTGGGATGAAGACGCCTGCGTGTGGCGGGGGACGCAGGAGTCGCCGGCTGACTGTAGCGGGAATGCTGATGGGAGAAAGCCCTTTCTCTATCATCATGGACAAAAATTTGTTTTATTTTCCTGATGCAAAGTCATTTGACATGACCTGGGACTCAGCTCTCCCGCTGATGCTCCTGATTTGTTTTACATTGCCAGAGAAGACGGGAATGAGGAGCTACAATGAAGAGAAAGTGAGCAATTTTTTTATCCATCTACCTGTTTGTCTGTGTATCTATCCATCTCTCCACCACCCACCCACCTATCCATCCACACACTCATCCATCCATCCATCCATCCATCATCACCCACCTATGCATCTGTGCATCTACTCATGTATGTATGTATTGCCTGCACTCACCTTTCAGGTTTCTCTCACTGTTGTCTAGAGTAAGTGGGTGCAAAGTTCGCCCTGGATCTGTCCACCATTGTCCCCTAAGTGACTAAGCCAGCGTCCCTCCTCCCCCAGCTCACCCCTGACATCTCCACCCACCCTTGTATCCCTTGTATGCAAGACCAGGGACCACAGAGATAAGCCCGGGGGTGTGGGCTTTCTCCCAGGGCTCAGCTGGGGATCTTGGGAGCTCTGCCATCACTGTCAACCCATGTTCATGGCTTCCTCTTAGCGCCCTCCTCATGGTAGCATGGCTCTGACAAATCTTCAGTAACTTTAACCCATGTCCACATCAATTAGCAAGTCAAAAATGACTATGCACCTATGTCCTGACCACAAAGGGCGCCGGAGAAGACGGAGATGCCACCCAGCGTGTTTGCCACTGCTCCCATCCACCTCTAAGCAAACTGCTATGCTGCTTGCACAGCCATGAGCCCAGCTACAAGCCTCATGTCTCCAGACTCCTTTCTGGCTGCAGTGACCCTCTGACATAGTTCTGGCCACTAAGAAGTAGCCACAGTTGGGAGGGGTGGAGTCTGGGAAGTTTGTTTTCTGAGATAAAGGGTCAGACTCAGTTGAGGTGCTCTGCTGACCCTTCCCCCTCTCCTTTTCCTGCCTGGAATACAGATGTGCTGCCTAGAGCACAGCAGCCATTCTGGGAATGCGAGGATGACAGGCATGCACTAAGTTTGCAGAACCGGAAGGTAGAAGGACCTTGGTTCCCCAGATCAGGGTGGAGATATCCTTTCCATCTGAATGTCCAGCTCTACTCCTCTGTTCCCTGTGGAGAAAATATTCTTGGTTAAATGCTTGAATCGGTTTTATACTATTTGTCATTGAAGCAGCACTCTGATAGAAAGTACAGATCATTTGAGGGAAGGTAAATAGCAAACATCTTAATAACGATCATGAAATGTGCCTACCAGCTCCTCTAAGGAGAGGAAGTGGAGCTTGGCATGTCAGTTTGGCACAGGGCCCCCGTTCTTCCTTCAGAATCAGCCTGACTGCACTTCAGCTTTCCGCTCGCCCCTACTCACTTCCCTTCTCTCGCTTGCAAACACACACACGTGCTTCTCTATAATGAACACGTACCGGTTATTAAGATTACAAGCTTGATAAAAGGAAAGAGACGTTGCAAGGAAATAGGAAACGTTTCTCCCGGACTCTCTCTGTAGGGATCTGGGAGGAAGTGACAACCCAAAGCCACGGCACAACGGAGCTCTTCACAGTCATCTTTATCGTCAGGTGACTCTGTTGTCCTCTCGTGGGGAAATTGCAAGGGTCAGTGACAGTGGAAGCTGGGGCATGACAGGGACCTGAACTGCCCACTCTGGCAGCTCTCATCTGTGACAGTAACTGCACAGTGACAAATCTGTGGCTCAATCCGATCTACATCATCAGGCTTCATGAGAAGTCAGTATGACTGTCTGTGTGAACACTGAGTAAATGTGATTTCCCAGCTCATCGCCGACCAAACCCTGAGAACTGCTCCGAGCGCGCCCACAATTGAGAGAAAAGAGGTTTTACAAGGACAGATCTCCAAAATCTCCATGGGGCGCACTTTGACTCCTTTATCTCACTTGCCTCCTCTTTGGGGGGAGTCCCCTAGGGGGTGGCGAGAGAGTGGGGAGCACAGGGTGGGGCGGTTCTCACCTTGTGCTGTGCTGGAATCACCATCCCCGCACAGCGCCTGGGCGTTTGGGGCAGGTGACTCGGCGCGGGCTGCTTTGCGGGGCCCGGGGACGGGGGCGCTGGCTGCTCCCTCGCCACGACGCCAGGCGGGTGGCAGCTGGCCTGTCCCGCTGCCTCTGCTGGTCCCTCTGGCCTCCGGGGAGGCGGCTCTGACGCGGTGCTCTGGGGTCCTCGTCTCCTGCTGCTCCCACTGGCCTCTGCGATGCCCAGGCAGGTGGTCCGGGGAAGCCCTTTCCTGCAGGCGTCTCAGACTCCCCGGGAGGGTCCCTGCCCCAGGTGGGGGTTCGGATGCATCCGAAAGAGCTCCCGCTCTGCCTCTCTCTCCCCAAGCGTCTCCTCAGGGGAGTCCCAACACAAGCAGCAGGGAGCTCCAGGGACTTGGGGAGCTTCGGGCTTGCACCCCAGGGGGCCTCACCAGCTGCATGGAACTGGAATGTCAATCACTTCATCCCGGCAGAGTTGGTTTTCTTAACTGCTCTCTGCTTTATTTATTGATTTGGCTTACAGGCCCAGGTGAGCACCGGGGTGGCTCACAGCCCCTGGGGCGTTGGGAGCCCCAGCTCCAGCCGTCACTGGCCAGGCGCCTTCAGCAGCAGCACAAAGCAGCCCCCCAGCCCCGCTGTGAGCGCCTCTTATTGGGGCCACCAGGCAAACTCTTAAGTTATTTTATGGGTACCGGGGTGAGTGAGAGCTGCTTTACGGAAAGACGCAGTCGCCGACGCGTTGAAACGGACGCAGGGAGCTCGCGCGCGCGCTACTGTGTGGACATCGTGGGAGATGAAGACTGACACCCGCGGACACTGGCCGCAGGAGGCCTCCGCCCCGGCCCCCGCACCCCCAGGAAGGGGGTCCGGAGCAGAGGGTGGAGGGCGGGTAAGGCTTAAAGGTGGTGGCGCGGCGCTCTGGGACCGGCTCTCTGAAGCCCGCGGCTGGCCAGCGCGCTGGAATTCTGTGATTGATGTGCGCGCTGGGAGAAGTTCCTTTTCCCACAAACGAGTCATAAAGTTATCATTACCATCAAAGTTACGCAGCATATCCTAAGTACTCCTATTTTTTAAATGGTTATGAAAATCTGCCTTTTTTTTTTGCAATTTGTCTCATAAAAACTAGTAAAAAAGAACATAGAATGCAAACACAAGGAGAGGTGTGAGTCTTATAATTATGGAATTTTAATATATTGGAAGAATTGACATAAATGCCTCTATAAAATGCAAGTAGGGAAACTTTTGAAGCATAAAGGTGGCAAATCAAAGCAGGATACTGCTGCTGACGTACCAGCACAAAGCCTTATAGTGATGGAAATAAATAGGAGAGAATGGTGACCATAGAAATTCAGTCAGTACAAGCGGAAAAATAACTAGAGCAAACCGGTTAGCATGTCTCCCTGAACATCACCCTCATTTTGCTTTTATTTGTCTTAAGAACTTGCTAGAACTCTGTTATTCTTTTTCTAGGAAGAGAAGAATCATCTAAGTATCTCAAATCCCTGCAAATAAGTTTTAAAACCCATTAGTCCGGCACAAATTTCTTTTTGAAAAGATGAGCAGCCTGGAACACTAACACGGTGCTGTGTATCTGGAGGTTGCTGGGAAACTAGATCTTAAACTCAACCCAAGAAGGAAACTTTGCAGCCACGTGTGATGACGGATGTTAACTAGACTCGCTGTGGTGATCCTGTGGCAATATGTGTATTTTTGATGATACCCAGCTTATGTATATTTATCTGTCTATGTAGCTCAAATCACCACGTTAAACACCTAAAATGAGCACAATGTCATCTCCCAAGTATAGGTCGATAATACTAGTCATAAAACAAATTCATGTTGTTTCCTCCTGCTTGCACCATTTCCTCCCCCAGGGAAGGTGATGATACGCCTGTTACTGTTTTTTTAAAAAGATGTATTTATTTATGCAAGAATGGGAGTGCAGGCCAGAAATGATGGGGTGAGAGGACCCACCAGAGTGGGGAGCAGAACAGGCAGAGCCACTGAAGTCCACTGCTGAGGGGGCAGCAGGCTGGTCAGGAGAGGTCTGGGGGTCCCTCGCTGGCCGGGGATCAAGCTTGTGCTGCAGTGGCTGTGGCAGCTTGACAGTGCTGTCTTTAACCCCAGAGCCACAGGGCGGCCCTGCCTATTACTATTAAGCAAACCTACCTGGCCCTTCTACCTGCAAATCCGTCCTGACCCACCCACCTGCTTCCCTCCCAGGGTCGACCTTCCACCCTCCCTGCCCCCTTCCCAGTCCCCACCCCTCCCTGACAGTGAGCGGAGGTCCGGGCCTGGGGGTGTGTCCTTGAGCCCTTCCTCTGCTCCCTGCTTCCTGACACTCCCCTTCTGCTCTCTAACATCCAGCCATGGTGGCCCCTTGTCTCAGAGAGGGTGTTGATAGGTGCTGCCCCGAAGGCCCCCACATCCCGCGGAGCTCTGACGTGCGAGTTCCTTCCACCAAGAAACTCCCACTTTGCAGAAAACTCTGTTAGAAGCCAGCAGACACCCTGCCACTGACGACGGGTGATTCCTGATGCTACTTCATGAAGCCAAGTATCGAGTTCATGTTCCCTGCTCACGGCTGAGTCTTTCATTCACTGAGAAGTCCTGGAAAGGATGAGACAGCCGTCTCAGGGCCTGGCACATGCTAGGCACACACTTTTTATGAGCTATGAATGCTCCTTTGCCATGGAAGTGGAGGATGATGACCCTCCTCTCTCCATGAAGCCAGCGTGGTCTCTGCTGCAGAGCTGCTTCAGCTTCCGGTGCCAAAGCTCGGCTGCCGCCCTGGGCGGACCTGTGTCTGTGAGCGGGTATCACACACTTTAGGTGACGGGTATATTACAGAGGCACCAATGTCACACATCTCCTGCAGTGTGCTCAGAATTTATATTAAGCCATAAATGTCACCCCTGCAAAATTACAGCTTCCCAAAAATCTATTCAAACATTTATGCCATAATATCCAAATTGTCTAGGGTTTATTTTCCTCCTTTTATGAGATGATATTCAGTGCATGCAACTGAAATGCACTTAAATCAAGAATTCAATTATACGTGTTTAATAATAATAATATATGGAAGAGGCAATGGCTTGTCAATTTTGATTTGTAAACCACCCCGAGGCGCTGCGCCTAACCACACTCCAGGCTTAGATTGCATCTTACTCAGCCAGGACTTCTGGATCGGGCTGACTTAAAATCATTATATTCTTGGTTTGAAGACTTTCATTGCTGACAACAATGCATGCTATATAGAAGATAATTTCAACTAGAAAATAAAATTTCCCATAATAGTATCCTCCTGCAACATTCAGAATGTTCCGTTGTTCCATGATAAGTGTTGAAGTGAATATTATTAAGTTGGCCAATTTTCCACCCCATTTTCTCTAGTTTCATATTCATGAAACGAATTTTTCTTTTGTTCCATTTTAGCAGTGGAAATGAATCTCCATAGCAAAGACACACGCTTTTGCCGGCCAAGAACTGTTTTGGCAAAGACTCCGGCATGCCATATGGTGGCGAAGGCAGCATTTTACCAGGTGAGCGGCGTGGCCGAGAGGCATTCCATCAGCACCCGCCCTCCAGTGGGCCACCTGTCACTTCAGCCCGCGCTCCCAGCGCCGGGCCTCCGCCAGCTGGTTCTCAATCGTCTCTTGGCTCCAAGTTACTGAAGAGAAGAATGATAAAGACCTTGACAGGAGTGGGGGAGGGCCTCCTTTGCCTGTCACACCAAAGAGATGCTCTGCCCAAGACCAGACTCTGGAAGCCCAGAGTGGCCGGCCCAGGACCTCTTTGGTCTGACACCCTCATGCCTGGCGGCCGGCAGGTCTCCAGCTTTGCCAGGCTTAGTAGCAGCTCCAGGAAGATCCAGGTTGACCCCGGCCAACCGCAAGTAGTGCACACACTCTCAGTGTGACTCTAGGAGCTGTTTCCTCCTCCTGATTTCTTCTTTCCAGGAGGAGCAATAAACTCCCCGAGGGTGTTTAACGGGAACCTGGAGGCAGCTGGCAATTGAAATTATTTTCATTCCCTTCCCGGTAGCCTCCTGACTCTTTACTGCCCCTGGTGGCGAAAGGCTGAACTGCTGCCTGTGCTGGGACCCAGGGAGCCTCCCCTGGGGCTCTCTGCTTCCTGCTGCTGAAGGGAGAGAAGCAGCCGGGGAGAACTCGGGCACAGACAGCGCGCTTTCTCACAGTGCGTGCACCCGCTTGGCAGTCAGGGTGCGTGTCCAGGGAGCTCGAGGAAGGATTGTCATTTGATTCTGAAGAAGCAGCATTGTCCTGCCACCCCCACCCGCGAGGAAGCGAAGGTCTGCAGAGCACCACTGTCCTGTCACTCCCGCATCTCAGAGGAGACGGAGGTCTGCAGAGCTAGACGATCTTAACTGCCTCTGTGACTCTTCTCTCTTTCTAAAAAGAGGGCAGGTGGGCCGGCGAGACGCCAACAGCTCCGTATCGCTAAAAAGCGTCTTTGTCGCTGCCCCACTCCTGCTGCGTGGTCCCCGGTCACTGCAGCTACAGGACAGGACCGCAGCCCTCTGCTGTCCCTGGGGAGGGAGACCCCGCCGGGTGCCGGGTGCCGGGCCCAGGACAGAAAGGGAGGTACACCTCGAGAACTATGTGCTTTTCCACATGTTAAAAAAATTGTTGAATCCAAGCCTTGGAGCAGAGGTAATTATCTTTCCCCACGTTTTTCCCAAAGAGCATAGAAACAGCACTCACCGCTGTGTGGTGTGGTTTATCCTACACACTAGCACAAATCAAAAGTGATTCCTTCGTGATTCATTTAAGAGGTTTGACAGAGGGAACCACTTGTCAACCTATTATCCACAGGGTTGTATCCTTTGGGGTAATAAAGGCGAATTCAAAAACGAAACCCCAAAAACAGAAAAAACAAGCCAGTGTCCTTGAGGATGTCAAGAGAAAGGCGCTCTCCTGCGGCAGGTGGGCTGCGCCTGGTCAGCCCTGTGGAGAGCAGGGGCTTTAATCAAAAGATTCAGAATGGGTCTTCAATACAATCCGATAAATCCGATTCTACTCTGGGGAATCTACCCAAAGAACACATAAACCCTAACTCAAAAGGAGCCCTGCACTCCTCTGCCCATTGCAGCTCTATCTACAGTAGCTGAGATGTGGCAACAACCTGGATCAAGGAGATGTGGCGTGTGTGTCTCTGTGTGTGTCACTGAGTAATGGATGCATATGCTTTGTGTGCGTATGAAAGTGACCAACAAGGATAGACTCATGCCACTTGTGGCAACATGGAGAGAGCTGGACGGGATTATAGTACGATAAAAAAAGTCACAAGGAGAAAGGTAAATACTGGCTTGCACCTATGCATGGAGCATAGAGAAACCAACGGGTCAGACTAAGGCAACTCTTGAAGGTGAAGCGTGAGCCCGAGGCTTTGGGGGAGCTGGGGGTGAGCACGCGGACTCTGGGGGAACACTCAGGGGGGTTGGTGGGAGCACTGAGGTGGCCACCCTAGCCCTAGCCCGTCAACCTATTAACGAGGTTGCAAGACAGTGGTGCTTTATGGAAACAGAAATCGCAGCAGCGTAATCGACTAAACCAGCAACCCTCGTTCTGTATAAATCCTGAGCAGCTGACGCCGTGAAAGTCTGTCACCGGGAACATTTTATCTCAAACACATTGTTGGCAATTCAGTTTCTGACAGACCTTTGCGCTTCTGGAGAAGCGCCAAGTTCTCAGCCATCTTCCAGGTGAACTGTCTCAATCTGAGCCCCACTCGACACAAATGCTTCATGTTGCATTAAATAAAGACAGTGGAAGCTCTTGAAGGGAAATGACGTACTTGAAGGGTATGTAGCCAGTTATTTTTCAAGCTGAATTTAAAATGCATCTTAACATTTTTTCCACTAAGACAGACCATATAGATTCCGTGATGTACTTAAAATTAAGAGGAGGCAGTTAAGTTTTTAATTAATTATAAGTTTCTGAGTTTCCTAAAGGAATTGCATCACTAATTGGAATGTAATTGGGAAGAAACCAAATCGTATCTCATGAAATACGGGAAATCTGCTGGGCTATTTTCAAGCTTCGTTGGTTTGGAAGCTACTTCGCTTCTACCAGGAGGTAGCCCGCTTCCAAATCTTTCTATCTGGTGTCTCTGAGAGCTCTGGGAACCTAGTGCAGTATACACAGATTTATAAGGTTGCACTGTTGAAACGTACAATCATGCAATGTCCCATCTGTTGAACGTTGCAAAGAGCGAGGCCACGACGCATTGTGCCGCCCCCTAGCGGAGGAGCCGCCCATCGCAGGCTGAGGGCGCGGCTGGTCCAGCTCAGGTGTGTTGCGGCTTTTGGGCTCAGCGAGGGGCTTCCGAGGGAGGCACGCTCATCACCCCGGTCAGAGACGATGAGCTCGTGAACTTGCACAATTAGCAAGCGGGAGGGTCTGTCCTGATGACATCAGCCTTGAAGAACCCGCGGGTCTGCAGCAGCTTCTCTGGATGCCATCGGAGGAACTTTGCAAATATGAGTCCGAGTGCTGCAGTCGATGATCCACTTTGATCTTGGGGTTTTATTTTGTGGTTCACCAACAGACAAGTACAGGGACCCAAACAAATGAAGATCACGTGCGTCTGGGACAGGTCTGACTTGCTCGCGGGGGAGCGCCGTGCACCCCACCAGCGCCAAAGAGCGCGGGGGAGCACCGGAGCAAGGGGTGAGAGGGAAGCAGTTTGTCTGCAGGTGGTGGGGGGGGTGTGGCCAGAGGTGCCAACATCAGCGCCTCCCGAGGGTCTGTAGCGTCTGTCGCCTCCTTGGAGAGAAGGTGGAGCCCCCCGCCCATTCTCTGGGTAGTAAGAACAGACTCTGGTGAGGCGACCCAGAGCAGCGCAGGTGTGAGGCCAGATTGGGGGGGGAGAGGAGGCTCCCAGGGAGGCTCAGCCTCTGAGGTGCAGGTGGAGGGCGCGGGAGGTGCTGTGCTTTGAGGCTGGTGATTAGGAGCGGCCGTGAGCAGAGGCAGGGCTTGCAGACCTCTTTTGAGACGGCCCTGGGCCATGCCCCCGGGAGCACATCTAACGCCTATAAATTTGAAATCGCCATGTTTATCCCCACTACAGAAGGGGATAAACGAGGACGATGACTGTTCTGGCCAGCAAGTCGGAGGTGGGTGCCCTGAGCCCCACTGTTGCTCGGGTGATTTGCCCTGCAGGGAGCGAGGCTGGAGCAGGTGCGATTACTCTGAGGCGCCCATGGGTGGGGGGCTGTGACCAGACAAGGCTCGGCCAGTCGGAGGCGAGTTTTAAGCACATTCCCCAGGAATTTTGCTGCCGTACATTTCAGAAACGCCTAGGAACACACTGAGCTATTTCCTCTGCCCCTACCCAATGGGCTGCGCTGAAATTCCCGCCGGGGCCTGAGTCTGCTTCAGGGGAGGGCCCGGAGGGCAAAGCCCTGCGCTGGCTGAGCTCAGAGTCCTCTGGTAACTCCCGCCCCGACGCAGCAGGCCAGGTGGGCAGCCTGCTCAGTTAGCTACAGGGCTGCGGGGCATCACTGCCGCGTCCTCAGCAACCCCCGAATCTCCTCTCGTTTCTGCTTGAGAGTGAAGGCGGAGGAAGGCCCGGCACAAGGCCAGTCCATAATCAGAAGCCGAGCTGGCCTCCCCCTCCCCCCCACGGTGGGCACTGTGCTTCATCACCTTAATTAGGAAAGTTCTGGAGTCCTTCAGCCTCCCCTTCCCTTCAGACCCACCGGCCACTATGGCCGCCCGTTCGCGCCCGGGTGGGCTCCCCTCTTCCCGCCCTCTTCCTTTCTAGTCCTCACTAGCCCTCACCTCTTCACCTCCTCGGGCCGCAGCCCAGCTCCCACCTGCCCTGTCGCTGCCACGGCCACCCGCCCCGTCCCCTGGTGTCTGCGTCGTTGATTGGGTATTCAGTGTACGGGCATTTGGGTGGTTTCCATTTATTTTTAGTGATTGTGGATGTTGCTATCAGCAACACTCGTAGTGAACATCTGTTTGCAATTCGCTGGGGCACACACCTAGGAGTGGTCACGTGGCAAAACTGTGCTTAAGCATTCACGAACTGCCAAACTGTGTCCCACCGAGGTGCGCGTGTGCCTCCCACAGCGGCTGAGGACGTCCCCAGCCCTTGCCAACACTTGCTGTTTTAAAATATGGAATCGCCCGCGGGTGGGAGCTGCTCCCTCCTCCTGGCTGCGGTTTGCTTTTCCCTGATGTCTGATGATGCAGAACATATTTTCCTGCCGGGCCGTATGTGTTCTTTGGAGAAATGTCTTCCGACTCCTTTGCCAAATTTACAGAAAGCTTTAAATGAATCTTAAACTACATTTGGTTTTGGAATCGTTTCATAGTTGCAGAACCACCTAGCAGCTGGTGTACACAGGATCCCGTTGCAAACAGCTTACCTATGTCAATATGGTCATTCAGATTTCCTGAGTTCCAGCCTAGTGTTCTTTCTCTGTCCCAAGATCCAAGATCTGTACGTCCCCTTAGACTGCTCTTGGTCGTGACATTTTCTGATTCTCTGCATTTCTTACACCCTTGACAGCTGTAAGGTGTGCTTGTCAGGCAGACTGTGGGGTGTCTCTGATGGTTCTATCACGGCTGGACGGTGTGATGGCATGGACGCCAGCGACCACCACAGAGGCAGAGTGCCACTTCTTCGGCCCAGATCTATCAACACAATTGATGAGAGTCGACAGGGACCCCCTGAGCAGGCTGTAGCTTGCTCACTGAGGGGTGACGCCTCTGGCCCTCTTACAGCCTGCGCGGTGTGGGAGGAAGCGCCCTGCACCCTCCGAGTTGCAGGAGGCTGTTCCCCACTCCCCTCAGACTGAGCAGCTATGTAAATTCTGCATGGGGGTTTGTGCCCCCCCCCCCCATTGATCTGGCACAGTGGACCATAGTGCGTGTCATGTCTTCGGTTCTGGTGACAGGTGAGACCGTCCCTACCAAACGGCATGGCGTGGCCCCCTGCTCAGTTTTTTTATAGATTTTCCCATGGACTGGTGCAAATTCTTAAGCCTCTGGTAAGTCGCCAGTAAAACCATTGAGTCCTGCGTTTCTCTTGGTGGGAGGTTTTTCTCTGTGTTAAAGCACTCAATCTTTGAACTCATTTCAGTTCGACGAAGATCTCTGTTTTGGTAGCTTGTGCCTCTTTAGTGTATATATTCATTTCATGTAGGTTCTTTAACTTGTTGGTGTATAATTTTTCCTAGTGATTTTTTTTTTAATAATCTTTTTTATCTCTGAAAGTTCAGCGGGAATATCTCCTCTTTCAGTTCTGACTTTTTTAGTTTCAATCTTTGCTGTGTCACTTGGTCACTCTAATAGAGGTTTGTCATTTCTGCTCAATTTTTCCAAAGATCAGAGCAAGTTTTCAATTTGGTTCATTTTTCTCTATTTTAGGGTTTCTGCTTTATTATTTCTTTGATTTTGTATGTTTTTAATGCAGTTTTCTATATTTTTTCTGTTTCTTGAGGTAGAAAATTAGGTTGTTGACTTGAAATCTTTATTTTTAAATGAGGGTGTTTATTGCTCTCAATCTCCTGTGTATTGCGCTGATAGTTTTGTTTATCTGAAAATGTTTTCCTTTCTCTATTGTGAAGGCTAGTTTTATTGAATATAAAATTTTGGGTTGACAGGTTTATTATTTCTTTTCTCTCAGCATTTTGAATAGGTCTCCCCACTCCAATCTGTTGGCCCGCTGAATTCTGATGAGAAATAAACGTGAGTCTCACTGACAGTTGAGGGGGCATCACTGTTCTCTTGCTGCTTTAAAGAGTCTGTGTTTGCCTTGACAGTTGTTTTATAAATACGTCTAGCTTTGTTCTCTTGATTTCATCCTACTTGAAATTTATTCAGTTTATTGTATGCATAGATTGATGTTTTCTTCATCAAAGTTAGGGGCTTTGGTCATCATTTCTTCAAAAATTACGTCTACCTTCTTTCTTCTTCAGCAAATGACATTACACATCATCCGTGGTGCTTGATGCTGTCCCACAGGTTCTAAAGTTCTGCTTATTTTTTCTTTCTTTTCCAGTTTCTCCCTAGTCCTACCTTCAAGAGCGCTGGTTCTTTGTTCGTCTAGCTCACATCGTCTGCTCAGCTCCTCTGGTGAATTCTTCACTTCAGTTGTTTTTGCATGTCAACTGATATTTGTCTTTATCGTTTCCTTCTCTTTACTGATGTTCCATATATAGTGAGACACAGCCTCATATTTAATTTCCTTAGATGTAGTTTTCTGAAGTTCTCTACAAATATATGTAACAACTGATTTAAAGTGTTGGCCAAGAAACCGCAGCATCTGGACTTCTTTGGGGATGGTTTCCATGGACCGCTGACTTGTTCACATCTGGACAATATGTGTTTATCGCTTTTCATGTCATTCTTGCTCAACGTGGTGATTTCAGCGACTAGAGTTTGGCAACTCTGGAAATTGTCTGCTCGGCCCTCTACAAGATGTGTTGTTACGTCTGTTGTGGTTTGCTCATTTGCCGACTTTTGACCTTTGGTTTTGTAAAGTCTGTATCCCTGTCTTGTGTAGCTACTGAAGTTCCCACTCATTGACTGAGGGTCAGCTAATTTCTGTAATTCAGTGTCTGGACCCACTTCTGGGGGGCCCCTGTGAGCTCAGGTGGTGATTCCTGTTTGGTGTGGAGGCTCTGAAATGTCTCCCGTCCCGCTCTGCTCCCTTGGGGCTAGAAGTTGGGCTGTTGTTTCCCCAGACTGCCACGGGCTGGGCACAGTGCACAAAGCCACAGAGCTCACTGTTCTTAAGCTGATTTTGCTTCTTTTCAGGCGTATGTGCTAGTGGCTGCTACAAGCCATTAGCTAATTCTCGGTCTCCTAAAGGGCTATTCTGCTAATGTTGTTGCCAGTTTTTCATTCTGCGTGTGCGGAAGGAGCCCTCGGTCAGCGTTTAGTGACTTCGCCATATGCTCTGGTGTCCTCTGGAAGTTCACACATGCTGTGCTCTTGTAACCTTCCACAAGGCGTGGAACAGTCGGGTTAACTACCGAGAGAAGGAAGGGAAACAGACACGCGCAAGAATCAAGATGTAATGTGCAATCACTCACTCTAGGCTGCGGGAAGATGCTAAGGAAAGACGTGACGTGGAGGGGCCGACGCTCCGCCACAGCTAGACTCACGCCTGTCGAGAGGAGACACCTGCAGCCCCCTGGCCGCTCCCCAGGAGCAACTGACGACGTCCTTTCCGGACAGCTTGTCCATGCATAGAAGTGGCAAGGAGAAAGACAAAGAAACCATTTTGCACACACAAAATTGGGTGTATGTGTGGAATGCAAACACATGGCGGTGTGGTCATTGTCTTTCCTAAAATCGCTCTCCAGACTGTAGCTGGCATCTCTGACTTTTCCTTCCACGTGTTTCACATCTCTGTTGCCCTTAGCCAGTGCCCACCTGCCCGGGTGTCCTGTCTAGTGGCCGAGAAGTTCGTGCCAGCAGCGTGCTGCTCTCGGAGGACCTGATGTGCTCACGACGGCGGTCGCCCACTGCCCCTTCTGCTGGGCATGGCAGTGCTGGGCATCTGCTGGGTGACTCCTGGGGCCCGGCCCAGTCCTCCCCTCCCGCTGCTGTGTGGCAGGGACTGACCTTCTCTTGGTGATGACTATCAGTCACTCCAGCTGGCAGTCTAACTCCCTCTCTCCAGGCCTGGTGGCGTGAGATGCCCGAGATGTCCAGATGGCATCCTCATTTCCAATCCAGTGAACCATGGTCGCATCCCCAGGTGCAACTGTGGCTCTTTGAGAAACAAGGCTTCAGAACCAAGAGGGCTCAGTGTTTCTGGGACAGAAAGTAAAATCTCTGTGTGCTGCCTGTGGAGGGTAATGAGAGGAGGCAGAGCAATGCCAGCTTGTCTCCCAGGCTAGTGGATTCTGGCTCCGGGGGGGGGGCCCTTCTCACAGGCCACGCTGCATCCGCTGAAACATAACCCCACTCTCCTGGGTGTGGAAGGCAAACAGGAGCTGTTGTGGAGTCTCCAGGAAAACCTTCCACCCTCGTCAGTCCCCTAGTCCGGGTGACGGGCAGAAGGCCCGCTCCTTCCGTGGACGCTGGCCGTGGCGGGCCCGCTGCAGTGAGGTAGGTCCTGGTGGGCGGGAGGATGTGCGGGGCGCCGGACGGTGGGTCAGGACCCGGGAGTCTGGCAGTCATGCCGGCGAGACAGAGCCTTGCCCAGAACACGTGTGTGCCAGTGAAGACATCTGCAGTGTAGGGATGTACGCGTGTCTTAAGGCCAGAGCGAAATGCCGCGGACCTCCTCTTCCTGTCTGAGCCTCGGCTCTGCTCCCGTTACAGACCTCAGCTGTCCTCGGTGGCGCTGGTGTTGGGGGGCTCTGTCACTTGCATGCCCAAGACACGGGATCCTGTTTATGCTGGGATCATCAATCCGCCTGAGACGACGGCTCGGGTACTCTGTCTAAGGACACCTCCTCAGAGGAAGCTGCCGGGTAAAAGGGAGGTACACACTTAGCGCTTTGCCTTCACTGTTAAGTTGCTCCTCGCCGGGTCATCCTGGGGCCATGTCGCGCGGCTTCTGGGCCCTTCGCCAGCGCCGGAGGGGAAGGCTCGTCTCTCTTGAGTCTTCGCAAGCGTTGGAGCGGAGCCCCTCCGGAGCTGTGGGGGTGCTAAAACACGCCCGGAGCTTGTCAGCCGGAGGGGAGGCCCTTCTGTGGTGCGTGAAGCCCTCCCCGAGCGCTCGCTGGGCTCGGTGGGCATAGACGTGCTTGCGTGGAAGGGTGATGAGGCTGGCAGGGTGCCTTTTGCGCTGATGAAGGGTCATCAGCCTTCCCTTCAGGACCCCGTTATTTCTGGAGAGGAGGCCCCGTGCACCTCCCGACACACAATGCTGCCCTTCTTTCTGGGCAAGGCCCCTCTGGCTCATGAGCTCTGACCACAAAGCGCCAGGACCCCCATGCACTGTCCCCTCTGAGGACACCGCAAAGCCACAGCCAGCCTCAGAGATGATGGCCACATAGGTGGCTGGTCCTGGCCAGAGGCTGAGAAGAAAAGTGCCCCCATCTCTTGAAGGCCACCTCACAGAACAGTGGTGAGCAGAGTTCTCCAAAGAGAGCGGGAGGCAAGGGCCGTGGCCTGCAAGTATTGCCAGGGTGCTCTGCAAATCCATCTCGTCTTCAGGCTTGAATATTTCACCTGTCAGCCAACTGGTCACTCGCAATTCCCCGAGATGCTGTCGGGATGCGTCTCAGGCCAGGCAACGGCAGCAGCTGTGGAGGCGTCTGAGCGGCCGTTCTGACGAGTGGCGGAAAGCCCTTGCAAACGCGCGACACATCACGGCAACTCGCTGGTGGGAAGGGCGTAGAACATTCTAGGCTTAAAGAGACACAGACAACAAACCTCTGGGTAAATGAAAATGTGGGCCACGGTAGCTGTACAAACCCGTTCTCCTTAAACGCTAACTAGCCAAGGAAAGTCAGTGGTTGAATATTGCACTCATCGGTGGAAGAAAATAAATGCACCGAACCTGTTTTGCTATGAAGAGAGGATTCTCTCCTTCCGCACTGTCCCTGCTGGTGCAGGAGTGCTGAGACCTGCGAGATCTGGGGGAGAGGCTGAGGCTCCTTCAAGGAGAGGCAAAGGGCTCGTGGATAGGGCTGAAAGCAACTCAGCAACAGTCGTCCTCTCGTCCCCCACACCCCCAGCAGCCTGCGCCAGTCCCAGGCCCCAGAGTAGAGCTGCTCACTGCTCTAGTTGAAATCTGAAAAAAGCCATGTGCAGGTGACAAAAGAAAATACGTAGAGAGCTCAGCACAAAGAGCCTTTCTCTCACTCCCTAGGGTTGTGTGTTTGTTGGGGCGAGATGAGCGAGCTCTCCTGCTGGCTACCAGCAGGATTGACTGTGTTGGGCGTTTGCAGCTCCAGACGGCCCAGACGAGCTCCAGCTGAGGCGTGCAAGAAGCAGGCGAGCATGTGGTGGCTCCCCGTTCGGGAAATCTCCGGCCCTTGAGCTCCTTCCAGGGATTCTGTTTGGCTTCCTCGTCTCGTAGGGTTGGTACGAGACCCCATCCGAGCTCCCCAGGTTCGGGCGTCTGGCGTGGCGGGCGGTCTGGGGGTCCCCAGCCACTGGCTGCTCTTTCTGTTGGTCACGTTATCTCGCGGCTCTCTGTAGTCCTGCTGAGGGCCTCTCCGCTGGTTCTTGCAGGCGTCTGGCTTAACCCCTGCTGTTCTGTTCCATTCCTGCTATGTCTCTCGCTGCCATTGCTTCCTCCAGGCTTCATGAACACAACCTCAGGGACTTGACATAAAGCGCAAACGATTATATTCGAGATTTTCACTGCTTTTCTATAGGTTAACTTACTGGGTTTTTAAGCAGTTAACTAGTCTGAGTCCTCACCTTCCAAGGCTGTATGTGTGCTATTAATATGTCAGTCATCATGTCCCGGGATAGAAAGTGCCTGATGTACATGTTTCCCTCAGAATCTATTAACCTGGCGTTCACAGAAGTCAGCACCATTACAGCTTCCATAAAAAACAGGCCCTGAAAAAGTGATGCAGATAAAGAACATTTTCTCCAAGTGAATGATGAGGACATGCGAACGTTGCTGGCAATGGTGTCATAGATTCGCACATTCCAAGATGGGCCTAACACAGCGAGTATGAGGCTGCTCAGTAGGGCGTAATCCAAGGGGCCACAAACAATTTACCTAAGCACTGTGCTAGGCTGGGGGTACACAGCGGTGGCTAGCATTAATCTTGTTTCAAGATTTGTTGATTTATGTATAGAGAACTGGGGTACAGCCAGAGGCGCGTGGGCAGTGAGAGGCCTCATGAAGACGCTTTCCAGAAGGAAGAGAATGCTCCTCTGATAGAAAATCTATAACAAAGAGCCACGTTATATAAAACTGGGTGTGTGTTAAAGGCATCCCGGGAAATATCGCGATCGGATCATTAAAAGTAGCTTGAGACTAAACCGGGGTGGGTGCTGAGGACATTTTTTTAAAGATTTATTTATGCTTACAGAGCTGGGGTACAGGCCAGAGGTGCGGGGGGTGAGAGGCTTCCCCAGAGACAAGCGGATGGACTGAAACACACTGCTGAGGGAGCAGTGGGGGAGGGGGAGCGGACAGGAGAGGGCTGCCGTGCCCTGTGGGTCAGCTCCGGGGCTGGGGATGGTACTCGCGATGCAGTGGCTTCGGAGAGCGCCACAGTGCGGTGCTGTAACCCGCTGCGCCACCAGGGAGGGCCCCTGAGGACGCTTTAAGGGGTCCTGTAGACTGTAAGAAGTATGGGGATGTGCCTGGTCCCAGCGGAGACAAGCCCCGGTGGCTCCTGTCTCCTGGCTACACGTCCTGCTGGCAAACCCTGAGTAATCGCCAGGGCAAGCCCCGAGCAGAGACACCAGGGTCTGGAGAGAAGGACGCAAGCTGGACAGGCGGTCATGGTCAGTGCCCCGAGGAAGGGGTGGGGAGGACCCCAACATGGTGCACTGGCACCTTCTGAGGGTACAGATGGGCTTCCCGGAGTGTGAGTGGATATAGCCCCAGGGTCAGTCCTGGACCCGCCAAGCTGGGGAGTCTGGGTAGCCCAGGGGAGGAGCCCAGGGAGGTGTCCAGGGCAGCCTGCGTGTGCAGCTCAGAGGCGCTGCAGGAAGGGCGGGGCTGGAGCAGACCGAAGCAGCCTCAGCCGGCGGAGAAGGCGGTCCTCACGGCCAGGGCACCGGGCAGGGCTCAGGCCAGCCGTCACCCAGCTTTCGCCTCCGTCACTTGAACGTGCGATTTCTGGTGCCCCCGCTCTGGGAGGAAAGAACAGGGGTCAAGTGAGGGGGTTCCCAAGAGCTGGTCCTGTGAGGTCGGACACCCCTTAGCAGCATCTGAAATTGAGTGACGTGGCCACATCTCCTTGGTGAATTACCTGCTTATGTCTGCTGCTTGTTCACTGTGTTTCAAGTAGAGGAGATTTTATCTCGAACCTGAGTTCAGTATCGGTTATACAGGTGTGAGTTATTTTCTCCTATTCCGTCGGTTGTCTATTTAATTGTCTCAGGTTTTTTCTATGTAGACGTTTTGAACTTGAGATAATCCCGTTGTTTTATTTTTATTTTTATTTCCTGTCATAAGGATTGCATCACCACCCCATCTCTATTGCTGATATCAGGGGATGTATCACCAATGTTTTCTTCTGTGTATTTTCTTTTTCCAGGTCTCGGATCTAAATGTTTAGCCTACTTGTATGTACCCGTGTGTGGTGTTAGGAAGTCATAGAACTTCATCCTTTCCCGTGTAGCTTTCCAATTTTCCCAGCGCCATTTACTAAAGCGACTGTCTCTTCCTCACTTTATGGCCATGGCTGTTTGTGGTGGATCAGGAGTGATATGTGCACAGATTTACTTAGGAGTTTCCAGTTCTGTTCCATGGGTCCATGTTCTCATTTTCTCCCAATGCCTCGTTGTTTTTATACTGTTGCTTTATTGTGAAGTTTGAAGTCAGGAAATAGAACATCTTCATATCACTCCTTTTTTCCCCCTTGGGGTTATTTTGTAATTTTGGAGGCCTTTTGTGGTTCCAGATAAATATTTTTGCTCAGCTTTTTTTTAAAAATATCCTTTGTGTTTTGATGGGCACTTATGTCTGTCATGCGTTCATGTGCCATTTCAGACAGTGCCCTGACTATACCGCGTCTCTGGGCCATGGCCATGGGATGGCCTTCCATGGCCTTATGTGGCCAAGTCCTCTGGTACCGCCTTATAGTTCCTGCAGTGTGGGGATTTGATGTTCTTTAGTAGGTCTATGCTGAGCTACTTTATTCTTTCTGAAGTCATTATAAATTAGTTCTTTTGGTAATTTATTTCTTGTTCATTGCTTGTATACAAGCAATGGAGTTAATGTTTGTAGTGGCTTTTTGGCGATGCCTTTATGACCTTCTGGCTATAGTGTCACATCGTCCGTGAACACCTGTAGTTCTACTTCTTTTCTGACTCAGGTTGCCTTTCCTTCCTGTATTTGACTGATCACTCTGGTCAAAACCTTGAATACTAAGTTAAACAGAAGTAGTGATAATGGGCATCATTATCTTGTGCAGACTTTATGGAGGAAGATTTAAGTTTTTCTGTAATATATATTGTAGAGAAGATCTTCTTGCCAAAGATATATATATATATATATATATATATCCTATCAAAAAATTCATTAAACATGTCTTCATTTTGCCTTCAGCATTTAAATTAGGCAGATATAGGTTTCCAAGTTGGTGATTCCATAATACTTAATAGTGTTCATTGTATCATCTCCCTGGCTCTCTTCTGGCTGCTGCAAAGTGATATTTGAGAAGGTCAATACCGAACTGCATGTTAAGAAAAGAAAGCCATGGAAAGTATTAACTGCACATTTAATCCAATGTGAAAACCTGCCCTTTTCACCAATGCACGTTCTCAGCAAAATCTGGGGGAGTTCAGGTTGAGTTGCATTATTAAGTTTATCATTTTCATCTAAACTCAAATCTTTAAAACCTTTGCTCAACAGTCCAAAGGAATTTTTAGATGAATTAAAAATCCTACCACAAGCCAATGATATTTTCTGTTTTCAGGAAAAACCTGTCCAAAGCAGTTGGGTGACCTTTCTGTTTTTTTCCCCAGTATTTATTTTGCTGAAGTGATATCAGAAACCCTACTAGAGAATGAAAATTCCTAATAGAATGTCACATTATTATTATAGAGTTGGCATTTGAGCGCAAGGGCTTTCTTAGAAATTTTAGAGGGATTGATCTTTACTCCTCTCATGCTGACAATTTAGCAATATATGCAAACTCCAAAACTTTCAGAAGATAAAACCAAACCTGTGTGCTGGGAGAGAAGGGGGTGCCTACCCACTCTCCCGGCCACCCCGCTGCGCCTTCGGTGCCAAGAAGGTGCTGCTGGCCCTGCTTGCTGCCTCCTGCTGTCCGGGCTCCACTGTTGCCCGGTGCTGGCCCGGTAACCCCGCGCCAGAGAAGCGGGAGCCGCGGAGCTGCGTCAAGCAGGAGGCGGCTGAAGGGCGCGGTCCTGGCCTCTTTATTGGCGGAGTAACCACCCAGCGCCGTTGTAAGGGGAAGGAGGAAACAAAGAAAGAGGGAGGCCACGCTCGAGCGAGCGAGCTGTCACCTGCCCTATGGGTGGGAGTCCGCCTCCAGGTGCGTCTCACCTGCTTGATGACTTGGTGTCAGGCGGAGCTCAGGCCCTGGGTCCCCCGCCAGGGTTTCGGTCTGTCAACAATGCGTTCCACTGGTCAGCTTCTGGGGTGCCCCCGGCCTCCCTGGCCATGCCTCACGATGCACACTCTTCCCAGCGTGATCAAGTTTTCAGCTCTTGGTTGAGGAAAGGCGCCTGGCAGGGTTGGGCTCCTCCCGCTGATTGACTGGGCAGTCCTCACCGTGCTCAGGATGCGGGACCCCAGGTACCAAGATGGCGGATGAACGGGCTGCTCTGGAGCAGCAGACCCACGTTTTGGAATGCATGAACTGGGGCAAAGCTTCAGGGACCTGCACGTTAAAAGGACAGCAATGCTGAGCAGTGACACTGAGCGTTCACCAGCCCAGGGTGGCGTCAGTCAGGGGAAGGATGAGCTTCCCCTTCACACCCCATGAACTGCGTTCCTGGTGGCATCTGAGTATCACTGCGAATTCCTTCTGTTTCCACCTCAGTTTACCCATGCTTCTGTGTTTTTGTGGCCTCACATGGAAGTTTCTGTTACAAAATAAACTTCTTCATTAGTAAGATGTTTTTATTAGCAGGCAGCTGTGCTAAATGAACCTTGCTATTTTAATTTTTCATGTGATTTTGTTTGTCTGATCTCAGCCAAATGGCATCTATCTACCTAGCTCATGGCCAACGTGTGCTAGTAATGAATCTCAGGTGTGGAATGTTGAACCCAGTAATATAAGATCCCACTGGGGAGAGGGGTGACGTCCTATGAAGCTTCTTTTATTGTTTCTGTAGGCTTTGATGCCAATTATTAACCCTTAAATAGCAAAGAGAACTCCACTGTTTCTATGATGACTGTCAGCTGGACCCAAGACCCTTGAAGAGTCTAATTGCTAACTCAGCGTCAGAACTCTCCAGATTGCATTCATGGTGGCAAGACACGTGACACCCAGAAACTGCTGAACGGAGTCGTGAACATGCTTTGCAGCTGTCACACATGAAAAATGGTCTCTTTTGGGAAAGTCACACAGGTGGCTCTATCAAGAGCACCCCGTTATCCTGTACTTGACTTAGTCACTCTCAGTCTGGGACAAAGCACTTAGAAACTCCCCAGGGGGTTGGAGGTATCGGGACACATCATACTCCTCCAAGCACCTGGCGCTTAGTAAGTGGCAAATGCCATAACTTCAGTGGCAGTGAAGGGAAGGTTTGTCTTGGTTTCCATGGCATGAGTGGCCCGGGAGAACCACTCACTAGCCAGGCTGACAAGGCTTCCTCTCTACAAACTCCCACATTCTCTGTCATGGGTCTCTTTGGGTTTTGTCACAGGCTCTCACGACCTGGGACACCCCCGTTTCCTCTGGGGTTGCCCTATAATGCCCATTGTGGGTCCAGCCTAGCCCAGAGGGCCTCTCCTGTGTCCAGATCACATTGGCAGGACATGGGGTGGGCCGTCTTAGTGACCGGTCTGTTGGCCTCTGGGCTTTACTGGGTTCTCTATGTGATTTGCTTTAGACAAGGGATCACCTCTTCCTCTTCCTCATTTTATACCTGAATTGGGTTATCTGGTGATGTCTGTGGATGGAAGATGATTTTGACCTAATGGAAAGTCCTGTGCAACCTCCAACTTAGTGATTTTTCTTCTGGAGCCTTCTCAAGAGTGTGGGTAAGGACTTGCTATGACTGTGTTTTTGGTTCAAGAGGAGATGAGCCTTTGACACAAGCGATATGCAACTTCTGTCGATGGATTACAAAGCTAAAGGCAGAACAGGAAGACTTGCACCCAATTCTGATACCCGTGTCTTCCTCCCTCCCCTCCCCCCTTTTTCTCTGTTTCCCCCTTTTTTAGGAATCTCCGCTCGCCGACGCCGCTCCCATCTTGAGACCCTGCCTGTTCTTCCCCCCAATAATCCATGATCGGGGAACAAAGGGTCTCCGGCAAGCTTTCATTTAAAGTTCCATTGATAGAGGGAACAGAAAAACAAGCAAAAAAGATTAGACAAAAATACTGGTGAGGCAAATATTTGGACAAGAAGTACCTATTACAGCGTTAAGCATTATAGTCTTATTACTCGCAATAGTGGCATGCCGTCATTATGTGTTCATAGTGGAGAATTAATGCTCAATATGATAAGATTTCTGGGGGCTGCATTAAAGTACCCCAGTGCATTTAGGAGCTCGCAAAGTGAGAGGGCAGAAAAAATAGTGATTTATAACTGTTTCAGGAAGATCTCAACATTGTATGGATACACATGCATGTGTGATCACGTTGTATATTTCACGGTGTTTGGTTAAAAATTGTGTGTGTGTGTGTGTGTGTGTGTGTGTAAACACACACTGTGCATTTTAATACTCTGTGGGGCAGCTTTATCAACACTGGTAACACTGACATGTTATCTGTATAGCTATCTTTCTATCCATCCATCTGCACGCTTTACTGAAAAAAAGATAAAAGTTAATAATAGTGAGATTGTCTTAAATTACCAGACTAGACACATTGCTAGCGGGACAGCATATTGTCATCTTTCTAAGATTTACTTGTAAGACTTTAAAAATCTTTATTTGACAGCAATGTAGAGTTTAAAGATAATTATTATGTTTCATTTAGAAGATCTCATCTATACATTTATGATGTGGAATTAATTAGAGGCTGTGTCAAATATTCATACAAAATATTTTCATTATACTACTATTAATAGATAAAGATAAACATAATTACTTACTCTTTATTAGAATAAGGTTGACATAAATTATGCTGTAGCAGACACTAATATGCCCTCTGGATGGCAAAATAGAAGATTTATATAAATGGAAAGATACTTTATGCTCTCCAAGAGGCTAATTCAATGATCTAAATATGTCTATTACTTTATGCTATGTGATTAATACATTTCCTCTCCCAGATCTAATGCAATAGGCTTAAGCTTTGCAAATGATTCCAAAGTCATCATAATTCAGTGCGTATATAACCTACGGCATCGGTTGGGATAGACACGGTAGCTACAGTACATGCGGCAGGCGCATCTCATTAATTAAACAGCAAACTGTTATCCCCACTCAGAACACTGCAGGTCTCTGCTTCACATGGTCACCTGTCAAAGACAGGGTGTTCTTTCTTTTTCTAATTAATTTGAAAGAACAGTGACTTTAGAAAGACCAAATGACACTATAAAACAGGGTTTTCGGCCTATTTAGAAATAAAAGATGTAACCAAAATAGCAACAATTAGCCATCCTCTGCTTAGGCATTTTTCATTTGCAGGAAAAACGAGCAGCCCACAAGTTAAATTGTGAGTTGTCAGAAAAACATTTGTTTTTATGTTCGCCAAGTGACAGGGTGTCAGTAGTTTACCTAACAGTCACACCGCAAGCAAGCAGTGATACGAGAACTTTGGAGGGGGAGTGTGGTGTGGTGACATCATTAGTGTACCCTTAGCATCCAGGAAACATGTGAAGAATTACTCAGTGGCCAGGAGGAGTGAGCTATTTATTCCACGATACGCACAACAGAACTGATAAAGCATGAAACGCACTGAAGAAGCCCATCTGGTGTGTGTGTGTGTTGAAAATTCCAGAAAATTCAGAAACCAGACCCCGGTTGGTCTGGCCCTGTGAGTGCTGAAGCGAGGGAGGACTTTCCAAAGGGCCCAGGGGTCTCCGGGAATGGGGGAGATGTCCACCACCTTGCTTGTGGGAGAGTTTTTTACATCTATGCACACATTGTCGTTTCAACGTATGTGTTTTATTCTAGGTCCCTGAAGCCTTAATACAACCTTGTCTAGAGTTTAGCATATTTCAAAACAAAAATTTGTGATCTTTTAATAATTATTTTTTCTGCAGTTGAACTTCCAAATACCCTGAAGGATTCAAATATCTCTGTGAAGGATTCAAGTATGGCTATGATGGATTCCTGACAAAATTTGAAGTTGAAGTAAAGTAGTTGCTTGAGTTACTTGTAAATATTTTTCTCAGAATTTCCCTTTCTCTCTCCTGGTTAACCTTTAATTAGGCTTAATTTACTAGGGGGTGACTAATTGTTCAAAGCAGCGCCCTGCTGAGTAAAACATGGTGTTTTATCTGTGCGCCTGGAGCGGGAAGCCGTGCTGTGTCCTCATGCTGGATAATTGCACAGTGCTCGTGGCAATTTATTAAAGCGTTTGCTTCTATCTAGGGTCTGATTATTTCCACTCACTGGAACTGGAGTCTGAAGCCCACACCCCGCACTATTTATTGAAATCCCATCAAGAACCCGCCTCTTATAAATGATACCTGTATCATTTAGTAGTGATTGCTTTCTTTTTTCCACACCTGAATGTAGATCATGAACACTGAGGGAATTGGCTATGTTAAAGTGGCTTGAGATGGAAACTAACACGGTGGCTGATTCACGAACTTCCTTAAATGTGTTGATGACTACTGTGAGTTCACTGAAGACTAGGAAGAAATCGCCCTTGTCTCTCCCCATGTCGATGGACTTGACATAATACCTGGTACATTGTACTTTGCAAAGTGTTCTCACTTGAATATCTTTAGTGAAAGAGGAAGCCTGTGTGCATTGGGCAATTTTCATTTTTAAGTTTTTTGGTAAGCATTTAACTTTGTAATAGATTAAAAAGCTTGCAAAAATCATTGAGGTGATTCTTGCATTTTATGTGCTCTATTTCCTGATAGTCAATAGCGTCTATCCTGTGGTATATTTATCACAAATAATGATCTACACTAACAAATGAGTATTCATCAAGTGCCACACTTGATGTGAAATTTCTTAGTGTTTCCCTAACGTCCATTTTCTGTTTCAGGATCTTATCTAGGATGAAACATCGGGTTTATTCATCGTGTCTTCCCATACAGCAAACTGCTTTTATGGTTGAGGGATGATCTTCTTCCCTGAATTCCATCCTTTTATTCAGGAAGCCACTGAAGTCAGGAGGGTAGAAATACCAAAATCTCACTTAGTATCACAGTTAAATAATTATAATAGAATCACAGCCTCCAGACAACATATGAGATTTATAAATCGTCCAGTCTAATCCCCCATACTAATGTTTTACGTGTTAAAGTTACTTTTTCCCATCTACATCTAACACACCGGTCTTTGTCCTGTATTTTAGGAGGTCCAAAACAGTTACTCTTCCAAGCATACCTCTCTATTTTTTAAAGATTGATTTTATTTATTTATGCATACAAAAGTTGAGGTCTAGGCCAGAGGTGGGGGTGCTGTGAGAGGATTTACCAGAGACAGAGAGGGGAGCAGAATAGGTGATGTTACTGGCATACACTGCTGAGGGGGCAGTGGGGAGACAGGAGGGGTCTGCTGCACCCCGTGGGCCCTCCCTGGCCGGGGATAGAACTCGCGCTGCAGTGGCTGTGGGCAGCTGCATAGTGCTGTGCTTAACCCTTGCACCACCAGGGAGGCCCACATATCCCTCTACAAGCTGCAGTGCAGGTTGTGAATTCTTCAGTCTGCTGTGTGGATGGTCTGTGTTGCAAGTGGGCCCGAGCATCTTGGGGTCCTGCCCTCTTTCCTGGGGACTGGAGTTCTCACGGTCCCTTCTAGGGCAGAGCTGCTCCCTGGGCACATTCATATATCACCCTTTCAGCTTGTGATCCTGTCGGAACCCACATTTCTGCCAGGCCAGATGCCCAGACCCAACAGCCACTTCCAGCATTTTCAGTGGCTATTGGCTGTGCTGGTTTCGAGCGAAGGCGCGATGCTGAGAGGCGTCGCCACCCTCCCAAAGCGCTCAGGAAGCTCCGATGCTCAGGCTGCTGTCAGAACCCGAGCGCCAGTCAGCCACAGCGGTGGCTCCACAGGCAGTCAGTGCACGCGAGGAGAAAACAAAGATGGTTCAGGGAAGTAAACAGAGACCAAACCAAGAGGGTGCCAGACTGTGCCAAGCTCACTAGGTCCTCACTGCACCTGGCAGACTCAAGGCAGACAGAGGAGCCCCAGCGGACAGGGGCTGGGGTCCCTCCCTCCGTGGGGTGGGGGCTGGAGGAGGCTCAGTAAACGAGCATGCGCTACTTGCCTGGTTGGGGGTGCAGCTGTCCCTCCTGCAGGTGGCTGCCAGGTTGGAAGTGGGGGTACAAACCCCGGGAAGCCGCCAGTTACCCATCCAGCCCTGGCTCGTTGGGGGCGTCGCTGGGGGACCCCTGCCGCATTGCGGCTGGCTTCTTGCAAGCCAGGCGACGCAGAGCAGGCTGCGGCTGGGTGCAGACAGGGCTTGGCGCCGGGGCTGCTTGCTGAGGATGGGGAGTCGCATCCCACTGTCACAGCCACTGCCGTGGGGGTCAGCGCCCCCACAACTGCTTCCTAGAAATGCTCCTGGGCTCCGTTTCAAAATTTATGCTCGGTGACTTGGTGGTGGGAATTTTATGGGGACGACACAGAAGAGGAAATATGGACCAGTATACAGAAACGGACAACGATGTAAAACTAAATTTAAGTGAACATATTTAATGTAAAATGAAGGAAACGAGGGCAATGGAAAACGTGCATTTTTAGAACAACAGCCTTATGCTCAGTGCTGAGGGGGAGCCCGCGCTCCGGAGGCTCCCGGGGCCCCGCCGCGGGGCTCTCCCCACGGTGGCCCCCTCAGGCTTGCGGGTGCCCCGCCTCGCCAACAGTGCCGCCTTCCGCTCCAGCTCGCGCGGGCTCGCCCCTGAGGGCAGCGATCCGCTGGGCGGTGCGCAGCCGAGTCCACCACACGTCGGGGTTAATGTGCTTCTGCCCTGGGGACGCGTCCGCGGGTGGGAAAGAAGGAGACGCACGATGCAGGCTCTGGCCAGGCCGCCTTCTCCGCGCTGGCAGCTCGGGGGCAGCGGCGCGATTTCCTGCAGTCTCCTGGACGGTAAATCAAATGCAGACGGACGCGTGGGTGTCAGCCCGGCGGCCGTGGGAAGCGAGGGCTCGCGAGCCGCCCGGCAGCCTCCGAGGCCAGCCAGAGGCCAGCGGGCCGGCTTCGCGACCGGCCGGAGAAGGCGGCAGCCGGGATGGCGAGGCTCCCGCGCACCCTGCGTGCGGGCTGCAGACACTGGTGGCGCCCCGCAGGGCCACTTCTTCTCCTTTCTTGGCAGGTGCACCCCAGCGCCCCAGAAGCTGAGCCAGCCTTGTGTCTGCGGCCTTGGCCCTCCTGGTGGCTGGGGCGAGGGGGCTCCCTGTGCTGCCGTTCTCGGCTTTGTTCCAAGTGGTGGTGGGGCACTTTATTCCCAGGGCTACCCCAGCCTCGCACCTCAGCGCAGACGCTCGTGGGCGGCGCCCTCTCCTGAGAGGTCTCCGAGTCCAGCAGGCCGACATGAGAGGCCAGGGCGCTGCCCCCTAGGGCTGCCGGGTCTCTGGCGTCAGGAATTTGTCAGGGAGACTCTAAACAGAAGAAGGAAACCGCTCTGCTTATCCACCTGCTGAAAAGCTTGGGGGTCCCAGGAAGTGGGGGAGGCCACCCAGAAGGGGGTCACGGGCGCCGTCACCCCAGGTCAGGGCTCAGAGGCAGGGGTCAGAGCCCGGGGGACCCCTGGCTGCTGCCACGCGGGGTCCCGGCGAGGCTCAGAGGAGGCTCAGCCACCACAGACCTGCCCCAGGGGGAGGGGACGGTTCTTGAGGGGCCTTTCCTGCGCCCTCCCACCCCTTGGGGCCCAGGGGAACAGCGCTGGGGTGAGGGGAGCTCAGCTCTGTATGCGTACACAAATACATCTTTAAAAACAAACAAACAAACAAAATTGAATAGATTTCCAGGAAGTCCGGGGTAGGGACGGGCCAGTGAATGGAGGGCAGGTAGCGGTCACTCTCCACCACCACAGGGGCTGGGAAGCAGAGGGAAGGGGGAGCTAAGTCAGCCGCTGAGGGGAATCAGAAATCGCAGAAAGTCTTCTCTGAGACGCTGCTGCCGGAGCCGCTTGGGCTCAGGGAAGGCGCATCCACACCGGCCAGGCGCCGCCCGCCGGCCATTGGTCTGCGGAGGTGCGGGAGGGGGTCACGCCGGCAGAGGGCCCTTCCCCGCCTGCCTGCGGCGGTGTCTCCCCCGGGTGGCTGCTCCCGAGTCTGCCAGAGCCAGGCACGTCTCACCAAGTGACCCCCGACGCCGTGTGGGGGGCATCTCCAGGCGGGCGGCCTGGCCTGGCCGCGGTTAGCGCAGGAGGCGCCTGAGCTGGCCCCGGCCAGTGCGGACCGAGCCTGGTGAAGCCCGACCTGCCGGTGCGCTCGCTCTTGGGCGCCCCCTGCTGACCCCGCCGTTTCTCACCTCGCGGGGAGCCGGGGGAGAGGCTCGGAGGCGGCCTTCACCCCTGCCTGGGGTAGACGGGCCCACAGGTCCAAGAGACCTAGTGACCTAATGACCCCCAAGGGCCCCGTCCTGCTATCAGCGGGAGGGGGATTTCAGCGAGCCGTCCAGCGTCTGCAGCGCCTCCTTTCACCGGCTCCTTGGGCAGGAGACGCCGGCCGGGGTGCAGGGCTGGATTTCCATCAGGACAGGCCCAGCCAGGCCTCCCTGGTGGCCAGCAGGCTGAAAGCGCGGCGCTATGAAGCCCCGCAGCAGGAGGTCCATCCCCGCCGGGGAGGGACCCCCAGCGCAGCAGACCCTTCCTGTCTCCCCCTGCCCCTCAGCAGCTGTTTCGGTAGATCTGTGTGTTTTGCTCCCCACTGTCTCTGGGGAATCCCATCAACACCTCCACACCTCTGGCCTGTACCCCAGTTCTTGTGTGCATAAATAAATATATCTTAAAAAAAAAGCCCGGCCAGATGCGGTGGGAGGCGGCGGGGAGTCAGCGAGCCGCGCCTCGCCTGTGCCGAATTCCCTGCTAAATACAACCGGAAGCAGGCAGGAGCCCGCAGTGACCACTGCACGTCCGCTTCCAGCGCCCAGCAGCTGCCCGTTGGTACAGGGCCTCGGAGCTCACCTGCGCATCTGAGGCTGTGCTCCCTGAGGGGGGGGCAGAGTCCACAAAGGTGGGGTCGCGCCCAGGTCTGCAGCTGGCCTGCCGGGGTCAGCAGTCAGGCCGGGGGTCTCCTCTAGAGCCCCGTGTTGGGAGATGTGTGGGCCACACCCGCTGCTTCCCTCCTGGGAGGGCGCCCCGACAGTGACTGCAGGTCGCCCACCTCCCCAGGCCATAGGAGCCGTCTGTGCAGGACTCCCGGGAGCAAGAGCCGAGGCGCCTCCGCGCAGTGCCCCATCCTCCGTGGGGGGGCACCTGCCCGCCCGGTGTCTCCCCACAACGCCTGCGCTCGCCCTGAGCATAGGGAGGGGGCACTCGCTGCTCTGGGGGCCCCCTTCTCTCAGAGCCGCGACCCCACCCGCCTTTATCAGGAACTGAGCGCCCCTCGGTAAGGCGGCTGCTCCTCATTCCCCTACTGACGCCGGGCCAGGAGGGGACGTGGGGGAGGGGGGGAGGCTCGGGGTGCTGAGCTCCTACCCTGGCCTCCTTCAGCCCTTGCGATCTCGGGGAGACAGAGCGGCCTGGCCTGGCCGTCACCAGGACGAGCCCTCGGAGTCCAGACGGAATCAAACATCAGCACCCCAGTTAGTGAGGCAGCCGCGAAACTCTCGCTCGCTCCCCGCCCCGGGCGACGGCGTCACTGGTCTGTGATTAACGTCATGTTTGTGGGTGACACCCCCTCCCCCAGAGGTGGGCGTGCAAGACCCAGATGGTGCAAGGGCCCCAACGTCCCCTCTTCCCCGCCAACTTCCCTTTCTTCGCTGAGTGCACTGTGCCTGCCAGGGTGTTAAAGGCAGAACATTTGTGCAAATGCTGCTGAAATTATACAAAAGTATGACATCTACATACGCCGTTTCTTCGGGGCTGGCAGGTTTTCTCATCTTTACTATTTCCTTTTCAGATGTAACCTTATGTGCTATAGCTCTCTGTGAAAATCTTTGCCTTTATGAAGCAGTACATTTGAAGAAACAGATTTTAGTTTATTTTACAATAGAAACTTCCTGTGTTATGATCAGCATCTCACTCTGAGCAGAAATTGCAAGCTATTGTTTACAAAAGAACGTACTTTTCAAAAATAAAGGGTGTGATTTGTGCGGGCAGTGTGGTGACCCGAATTTCTCGCAGACTGACAGGACAAACAGCGGCTCTCCCGGTTCCCAGGCAATGAATGTCACCCTGGCTCCCAACGGTGTCTGGGCCTTCTCGGTGGCGCCCAGCGGCCTCTGGCCCCTCGTGTGCTGAAGGCCCAGCAGGTTCCGGGTTTGCCGCCATCTTGCTCCGGGGCCATTTTGGAAACCAGCTGTTTACAATCTGAAGGTTAAGTACTTGATTGTTCTAGTAAAAACGAATGCAAGTGTTCATGACCCTGAAAATAACGTGACTCGGGGCCCTCCCTGGTGGCGCAGCGGGTTAGAGTGCAGCACTGCAGGCCGCCACAGCTGCTTCAGCAGAGGTCGATCCCCGCCTGCCCCGGAGCTGAACCACAGGGCCCGGCAGACCTCTCCTGGCCCGCCCGCTGCTCCCCTCAGCAGTGGACTTCATCGATCGGCCTGTTCTGCCCCCCACTCTGTCTCTGGTGAAGCCTCTCACCGCCCCCAACCTCTGACTTGTACCTTTGTTCTGTATGCGTAAATAATCCTTTAAAAAAAATAATGTGACTCACTGTGGAGATAAATACAGTCAACGCTTATGTTTCCACGAGCGATTTCAATTTTCCTTACTATAAGTACTTTTGATACGGCAGCAGGGGGCACTGACGCAGCCCAGGACGCTGCCCAAATAGCTCACGGGTCAGGGCCTGCGTTCTCCGCTGGCCACGGCCCGCGTTCTCCGCTGGCACACACAGTTGCAAGACTGCTCGGGCTCAGAGACCAGCGATATGGGGTTTATTTCACAACGGGGGAACAAAGAGCCACTGAAGCCACAAATAACTTCACCTCACCTGCAGCTGTGTCCAGGGTTCTCAAGTCCTGAACGCAAAGGCTCCCAAGATGGAGTCTTCCGGCCATGCCCGGCCATGGACAGCCAGACACGGGTGCAGGAAGGTGGCGGAAGACCACAGGGTGCTCCGGGCTGTGCCCTGGGGGCTGCCCTAGCCTTGGGGGCCTGGGAGGGGGAGCGGCTGCTCCCCATGTGTGCAGGAGCGGGGCCAGCGGGCCCCTGCTCAGCCCCCCCCTGCAGAGACTGTCTGCCCCCACCCCCAGCTCAGCTCCTGCTGCTCCCCGGAGCGAGCGAGGCAGCCAGGGCCTCAGAGCGGCTTCCTCCTCCTGCTTCACTGGACCAACTTGAGATTAAAATCATCGGCATCCGCCGACAAGCCCTGGAGAAGACTTGCCTGTGCAGCAAGGCCCACGCGAGGGCACGTTTAGTCTGGTGCTCTGCCAAGGGCCGTGGGGGGCAGCCGGGCAGCCCAGGCAAGCCCCTGGGGGTTTCGCTGAGCCACAGCCCCCAGGACGGGACTTGGCGAAGGTCCACTGTGTACCCCACAGAGGGGTCTGAGGCCGGCACTGGGGCGGGGCGCCGTCTCGAAGGGGCAGAGCCGGCAGGGTCTCCGCGGCGCCACCTGTCCCCTGGTCTGGCTGCTTCGGCGTCTGTGAGAGCCGGTCGTGTCTGCCTGTCTGTCCTCTCTCACGGCCTCGCGCGGCCAGGGGCAGCCTTCCGGGGAACCCGCTCACGCGACCACTGTTGTGATCCCACCGCTGTCAGGCTTAACCCGCCCAGAAGCCCGGGCATGTGGTGAAAGCCACTTTGCTGTCACTACCAGCACCTTAGGGAGGGAAGGTGTCCATGTCCGAGAAGGCCGGAGCCTGCCTCAGGGATTCTGTTTGTTTGTTTATTTATTTATTTACAGATTTATTTATGCTTACAGAACTGGGGTGCAGGCCAGAGGTGTGGTGGGTGAGAGGGCTCACCAGAGACAGAGTGGGGGGCAGAACAGGCTGATCGACAAAGTACACTGCTGAGGGGAGCAGCGGGGGACAGGAGAGGTCTGCTGTGTCCTGTGGGTCACGCCCTGGCCGGGATCGAACTCGTGCTCGGTGGCTTGGGACAGCTGCACAATGTGGTGCTTTACCCTGTCGGCCACCAGGCGGGGCCCTCTCAGGGGCTCTTACCCTTGAGCTTTTCTTCCTGGCCTAAGGGGAAGCTCCGGGAAGGAGACACCTGGGGTAGCCCCTGGGGACGGGCAGGCCGCTCTGGACGGTGGTCCTGACCTCTGCGGCACCCACAGGGGCCAGGCTTTTCGTTGACCTCGGAGAAGCAGCCCCACTCCTCCAGAGCTGGGTGTTCTGAGGCGGTACCGAGGGGAGCAGGAGAGGACACGGCGCCACGCGGGGGTGAGCGGGTCCGCGGGCGTCACAGCACCTCCTCCACCGGGCCCAGCCGGTGCTCGGCTCCCTGCGCACATCGTTAGTGTTTGCCCAGCGCCAGGCAGGCGGAGGGTGCTCGGAGAAAGTCCTGACGCGAACCAGAGGCCTGACGGCTACACCAGCCACGCCAGGCTGCCAATGGCCCTCGAGGGTCGGGCAGAGGCCGGCAGGGGCTGTCGGACGCCGAGGGGCCGTAAAGCGGGCGCCCTCCCGGTGCCGGCCTTTGGGCTGGAGATGTATGGACACGGAGACCCTGCTGCCCAGCCACACGGGCTGGAGAAGACGAGCAGAGCGCGGATGCGGCGGCCGCGGAGCCGGAGAGGAGATGCGCAGGGCAGGAAAGCGGCGCCCGCCGGCCGTGAGCCCACAGCGAGCCGCCCCGCAGACCGGAGGCCGCAGACAGCAGCCCCAGGGGAACTCAGGCCGGACTTTCTTGGACGGCCCTGGGGAACCACCGCCATTCACGCTCCGACGCACCTGCTCCGCGTCCTTGGGGCAGCGTGGGCCGGGCGCCCGGACCCCCAAGCAAGCCGCGTTGGTTGCTGGGGACGCCCTTGGGGAACAGGGGCGCCCACACAGAACTGCTCGTGCTCACGCTCCTCCCGGGGGGTCACTCACTGCGAGGCATCCCCAGCACTGGCTCCTGTCCCCTGCTCTTTGGCTGGCTGGCTGGCCCCGGGGGCTTCTGCCTGCCTGAAACTGCTCAGCTACTGGAGCGCTCCTTCCTGGGGCCCGATCCCATGGGCCTTGGCTTCTGCCTTAACTCCCAGCTCCCACACCTGGGCTTTGTATTGCTGGGGGGGGGGGGTCCCCAAGGCCTTGGTCCTGGCTGATGGACGCAATGGGTTCCAGCTGTGTCCAGCCTCAGCGGTCTTTCCACCCACTAGGAAGTGCTTTTGCTTGGTAGTATGAACCTTTAGAGCCACCACAGACTCCCGCGGGAGTGCGTCTGTGATTGGAAAGGCAACATCTACTCTTACAAAGCAAAGCAAGTGTCCAGAAAGAGGAATGGCATTACAGTGGTCAGGGTCCTACATAAATGTGCCTCCAGGTGCAAAGCTGCCCAAACCACAGACCCATGAATTGCCTGAATGCCCACAAGGGGGAATCTAGAACATTCTGCACCGAGAAGATAGAATTTGCTCTCAAGGGTGCATTTTCCCCCCTCAGAGAACAGGAGGCCCGCACAGCTGTGCGACCCCGCCAGGAGCAGAGGCCACAGGTGAAGGGGGCCTTCTCCCTGGGTCCGCCCGCCCCCCTCCGTCTCATCACCTTGCATATTTGCACGGAAACGTCCGCAAAGCTTTCTGAAAGGAGATAATGCAGATAATGCACTGATCGATGAATCAACAGATCAGCACGTGAGCCATAAATAAGGCCAGCTCTGTGTCCTCTCTGAGTCTGGATTCTTTGTGGCAGGAATTTATTTACATTAATGGATGAAATGCAAATAGCATCCAACTACCCCCAGGGGGAAATTATATGCAGGAAATGTTTCCGTTGCATTTAGCTCTGTAATTAATCAGTGGGGGAAACCACTCGGGAGGATTTTCTGGGTTTCTTCTCTTGTTGTAAATGATAATTTATGAAGAAGGCCATTTCATGAGCTTAAAGCAGTATTTAGCATAATATATGATTTTTTGCAAATACTTTTCCTAATTACCAGGTACTTTTATCCTCCCAATTTCTATTTGATGATTTTTTTAAAGCAGCATTTTACTAAAACTATGTAGCTTAAAACAAAAGTATAATTAAATACAGAAAATAGTCTTAGATTAAAATGTTGAATCACGTAAGTAATCTTGGCTTTGTTGTATAGCATATTAAAATTTATTTTATAGTGCATTCATAAAGAATGGCATACACGGAATGATAATTTTATCTTTTATGTGTTTAAGTCAAAAATATTTTGTGACATAAAATTTGCGATTTTGTACAACAGGGAATGTCAGCCTGAACGTTCTATATTTTATCTTTAGGATGATAAAATAACTACCTTTAACTCCCAATATTTATTTGACACAACATTACAGCTCAAATTTGTTCAGATGTATCAGTTTTCATATACAGAAAATTAAATTTTTTTGTCTGCTTGTTTAAAGGACCTACTTCATACTTATTCACCATCTGAAGGATCAGTCTGAAGATTTGGGTGGAAATCAATGCTTTGCTTGTGTCGTGTATAGCCAGTTATGTAGTCCAATGTGTGACCAGTCTGACTCAACTTCATAATGTAGTCAGGGAATTTTCGTCCAAATAATTCAGTGAACATCATGTCAGCTTTCTTTAACACTCCTAAACAATTCATATATAATGCATGAGAGGGTCTCTTTGATTACTCAATTTTGATTTTTTTTAAAGATTTATTTATTTATTCGTACAGAACTGGGGTACAGGCCAGAGATGCGGAGGGTGAGAGGATTCACCAGAGACAGAGCAGGGAGCAGAACAGGCAGATCGACGAAGTCCACGGCTGAGGGGAGCAGCGGGCGGGTCAGCAGAGGTCTGCCTCGCCATGTGGTCGCCTCCCGGGCAGGCGGGGATCGAAATCATGTGGAAGTGGCTTCAGTTTCTCAGTGCAGTGCTTTAACCTGCTGCGCCACCAGGGAGGGCCCTCAATTTTGATTTTTTTAATCTGCGTGTGGGTGTGAGAGATCAAGGGAGATTCAAGGGAAAGAGAAAGCGAGGATATTGTTGATGGCGAAGGAAATATATTTGATTTTTGAGCCCAAAATACATTTTGCTAAGTGGCTATTGCTGCCTCATCTAGAACCAGCTCTGTTAAAAGATGAAACAAATTAGTCTGATTTCTTTACATGTTGCACCAGAAAGTTTTTAAAACTTCATTTGAACCATTTTTCTTCTTCAACACAATATTTCAATCTGAAAAATGGCCGAGTGTGACAGGACCTTCCAAGAGGGAGCCACCTTTTCAGGGAAGATCCTTTGAACAGAATTAAGTCCACAGCAGCGTTGTTGGCAGTGCCTACAGGAGGCTCCATGGAGATGCTGTCTACAGAGCACGTGTCGCGTCCTTACGACAATGCCCCCTTCCCAGGCTTCTTAATTAACATGGTGGCCCCCATGAAAACTTCTGAGCTAAACTGGGTACTTGGTCTGAAAGATGAATACCTCCGAAGGGAATCAGAGCTTATGGGGAGAGGAAATAACCACCTTGAAACACCCCAGAATATTCTGGTCTTAATAATCACAGATGGACATGTTGACTAGGAAACCTTCTGGAGTGAGAGTCATTCCTCATGACTTCCATCTTCACACTCACCGAGAAAAGGGGAGGAGTTTCGCCTGCTTTCACCAGTGACAAACTACTGTTCAATAGTCTGTTCTTGTGGATTAGTAATGAAGAGTTTAATCAATAAAGCAGGCAGAAGGCTAAAAGCTTGAAAGTTCATAAATTACAAATTTGATATCAGCTTTACTTTTTAATGATTCCCAATTCTTTCCTCATAAATTTCTAATAGTACTTTTAAAAGAAGTTGAATTGGATAATAAAAGTGGATTATAAAATTCACTTCATATGTTACTACTCATAGTTTAAAAAATGATGTCAGAGCTGGGAAGCTTGCAATACTTTATCCTTCTTACACACAGGCGTTGGATAATATTCTGTATAGATTACAGACTGCAGTATAGACTACACTGTACAGGCTAGCCTTTAGCTAGATCAAGCAATTCTCTAATTCAACATTTCGATGACGCATTAACTTAGATGCTTTAGTCATGATGCTTTGGGACAGGCTTAGTTTGCTATGACATAATTTTGCTCATTATCTGTAGCTAAAGAGCTAGGCTGCCTTCTGCCCAAAGCAATATAGAACACGTTGCGGCATTTGTGGTTAGATTTTCTTTGCCAGTTTTAGTCTTTCCAGAGCCATTTACAACAACGGAGAACCACTCAGTAGCGATGATGCACAGCTTAACAAAGTGGAAAGCTGGAATTCAAGCTACAACAAGGAAATCTGCTCCCTGTAGAAATCACCATTAACACAGAACTAGGTTTTAAAAGATGGAAGACAATCATGTTGAGAATGAGAAGTGATGGAAATTTGGGAGCTGGAAACGCTACTGACGACTGACTGGGGACCGAGTCTGGCCCATCACGTTGTTTCGATGGTGTGTGCATGTTCCACGGCCGAGAGAGGGTGTGGCGGCGGTGGCCTGTTTCAGTGGCAGATTCTTCAGGGGCTCAGACACTGGCGACACTCGCTTGTGTCGGAACATGGGCCCCGGGGAAATAAGAAAAGTAGGAGGAACACTGAGATAATCAGTTAGAGCCCTATCAAAATAGGTCCATGCTGGGATTTGTCATTTTAAGATGAAAAATGAACACTACTGGAGTCAAAGAAAAGATGTGTGTGGTCACGTGAGAGACGCAGAGTGGAAACACAAGCCACGCCACCTTCGTTTGCCACCGTATTGCCCAGCCACTTGCCGCCACTTTTAAAACCACGGCTAGAAAGGTGCGCTGTGGTTGGTCCCATGACGGCGGCGGGCGGTGGGCAGTGGGCGGTGGGCAGAAGCCCACGTGGCTATAAAAGCCGCCAAGGCACGAGGGAGGTGGCTGCTGCTGTTCATTGTTACTCCGAGTGTTGAGGTGCAGAGAAAACACGAGAGGAAAATTCAGCGGCATTAATGGCAGCTGAGGGCAGCTCAGAGCGAGTCTTTTGAGTTGACCGTAAACAAAAGGGCCTAAGTGTTATTTTTCTCTGTGCATTAAGAACCACATTGCTTTAAATATTAATAACTGAAGTGAGCTAAGTTGGCTTCCCCTTTAAGCTTTCCAAATAAAATTCACTATTGACTTGAAAATAGTGTCAGGGCAAAGGCTGTTGTTTTGTTTTGTTTTGTTTTGTTTTCCTCTCCAGGAAGGTGTGAGTGGCTGGGCTCTAAGCGTTTAGCACGAGAGTCCGTCCTCAGGTGCTCACTGTATTCCCCTCTCTCCTCAGGCACTTCAGCCGCATAGTACAGCAGAGAATTGAACTGGAAAACAGGAGGCACGTGGCAGTTTTCATTAGAAAACAGAAGTCTGCTAGCTCCAACCTAGGAGACTTATTTACCTTTAAATTCCAGAAATGATATGTACAGTTTTTCCCTGAGATTAATTAAAAACTTGCAGGCAATACTGGCCACTGGAATCTTTCACGGACCGTGTTCAGGTGCTCAGGCTCCGCCTGTGTTCCTCAATAGCATAATTTTCCCTCAGTGTTATTGTGGGTGTGCAGGTTGAGAGGCACTCGGATCCCCCAAGTCTGCAAAATCTATGACGGTTCTGACATCTGCCACAGAAAGGCGATGAAGACACTCAGTGCGAAAGCACTTGGACACGTGTAGACACAGAGAAGAGGGGGTGGCAGCTTCCGGGTGCAATGCCCAGGACACTCATCCCCTGTGGGTAAATGCCCACGAACAGGGCCGGCCTAACGTAGGGCAACGGAGGCCCAGACCCGGCCACGCTCTCAGGCGTCTTCTGGAACGGAACCGTGGGAGAACAGCAGAAGGGACCGGCCCAGTCGGGGATGACAGGGCAAAGATCCTTGTCAGCGCCCCAGTGACATCTCGTGTATTTCTTCGCTGTCCCCAGCTCCGTGGTGCATCCCAGGCTGAGAAGCAAGGGCAGCTTCCCTCCCCAAGTCTTCCCGCTGTCCCTTGCAGCTCAGCCTCACCCTTGCTAGGCGGGGCGGGAAGCCCCCTTCCCTTTCTGTAACATTATTACTTACCACTCATCGGGGACGGAGTCTTACATGTCATTGCATACATGTATAAAACAGTTTAAAGTCAGTTTCTTCTAAAAAGACATTTAGGTTGTTTTCCACTTTCCCTATGATGGAGAGCTGCAATGAAACCATCGCACTTCGATGCTGGATTAATATTCACATCATAGTGCCCTTTCCACCTGCTGTCTCTCACCACCCACCACTGCCCTCCCTGCCACAAGAGCCACTCGTGGCCCCAGTGGGGCATCAGGGGACAGGACAGCAGGAAATTCAGTCCAGAGTCTCCAAAGGAAATGTGATATGTTTAGATAACTGAGGCAGCTCAGGATGGGTGCAGCCCGGGGGAGCAGAGGGGAGAGCAAAGGAGGCTGTGCAGGGGTGAGGCGGCAGGGATGAGCAGGCTACAGTCCCTCATGCTTCACCATAGCGCTGAACTTCACACTGACTTTGAGGGATTTTGTGCTGTGAGGGCTAAGATGAAATGTATGTGGTGGACAGATCACCATAGCAACGTGCAGCTGGAGATTGGGGGGGCGAAGGAGCATGGCAACAAGTGGGAAGGAATCTTCTGCCATGAGGATTTATGAGGGGTGTGAGTCAGCCAGACAAGATGGGGACTGAGACGTGGCCTGTGTCAGGCAGAGACAGGACCAGTGAGCCCCAGGAGAGCCCACGATCCTAGACATGGACGCACGCAGGTGTCCACCAAGCCGTCACCAGGCAGACAGTAGCATTTTCTCCATGAAGGCGTGAGCGAGCCACTACCCAGGCTACAAGCGACTGCCCTGCCTCTACAAAAGCCCTCCCCAAGACCCACTGCGCACAACATGGGCTTCTCGCCGTAGCAAACCCTTTGGGCTCACGGCCCTACAGCCTAATGATTCGGAATCCAGTACAAGGAGTCACTGGCAGGAAGAGATGCCGCGCCAGAAACTGGTCACGTGGAAAGAAGACCAAAGACAGGGCCCAGCTGCGGCCTACAGGAGCCGGACGCTGGGGAGAGCCCGCGCCCCTCCTGGCGCTCCTCTCTCCTGCTCACCTCATAAGCGGTATCAGCTCTGGCTCGGTACTACAGGATGCGCGTCTCCATCATTTCTACTTCTTGGAGAATTCCAGAGCCCCAAGCCCAGTAACAGGCAGGCCTGAGAAATTTCAGGTACACACCCGCCAGCCCTGGACGGCAGGACCCGAAAAGCCAAGTAGCAGAGCCCACACAACACGAGGCAATGCAAAGCGTTTAGTGTTGGGCGGCTTCACTGCTGGGTGATGTATGCAACAGTGGCCAGAGCCTTGCTGCGTGATGGCTGGGGGCTCCCAACCCCTCTCTGTTGTCATGGAGACCGGAGCGCTCATATTTCTGGCCCCACCAGCCGCCATGGGAGGGGAAGAGAAGCGCGCCCCGAGCGGAGGTGGCCTCGGTCATCACAGTGGAGGGAAAAGGTGGGGGGTGCATGGAGCACAAGCTGTCACCCCCAAGCGGAGTGGGAGCCAGGGCGGCCTGAGGGTCAGGTCTTCCCCACAGCGGCGTCGGGGGGACGTCAGCAGACAGAAAACACTAGCTGGACACAGCACGCAGTGGCGAGCTCAGAGGACTCGGTCCTGAGAGACGCCGCCGGCCCAGCCAGGACAGGGCCTGGGACTGACCTGCTCTTTAAGCTACTGTGCCCCAGTGAGGATGCACTAAAGTGAAAGTGGGAAGCTAGGGATGGGCCGGTACTGAACACGGCTAGACGTCTGCATGCATGGTCAGCAACTGAGGGGCCTAAGCTGAACCAAAACCTGCTTTCAAAAAACACACGTGTCCATAGAGCCTGGGAAGTCAGATCACCATATCCCTCGTCAACTAGGACACCTTCAAAATAACAAGAATGAGATTTCTAGACTTCATGGATACCCGGAGATGTGATAAATAAAATTTAATAAAAACACCTCAAATTGCTTAGCTCAAAAAATGGGAAACGCTGTGTCTAGAAGACTGGGGGTCAGGCTGTAGGCCTCCAGTGTGATGGCTTCTAGACAGAGCAGGCACAGGGCCATAGGATTCTTTGTTTTTTAAAAATTTATTTATTTATGCATACATACATAAATCAATATGTATTTATTTATGGTCCAGGCCAGAGGCGCAGCGGGGAGTGGGGGTGAGAGGCTTCACCAGACACAGGAAGGGGAGTCAGAACAGCAGACTGATGAACTACACTGCTGAGGGGAGCAGCGGGGAGACAGGAGCGGTCTGCGCGCCCTGTGGGTCACCTCCGGGACAGGCGGGGATCGAACTCGCACTGAAGAGGCTGCGGCAGCCTGCAGAGCAGCGTCCCGACACGCTGCGCCACCCCGGAGGGCCGGGATTCTAATCCCCGGGGAAGGCAGGCGTTGGGTGCCCCCAGGAAGGGTGAGTCAGGCTCACTCCCTGGCTGGAGTCTGGGTGCCTTGGTGGCAGGGCAACCCTGGGGGGGCAGGGGTGACCCGAGTGTGAGCCCTCACCTGCTCACTCTTCAGGACAAGACTCCGAGCCGGAACACAGAGAAAAGCTAAGAAAAGGTTTGTTTACAAGGGAAATGAGGAGGGAGAACAGTGAGAGACGTTACTTGTCGGTATGTCCTACCTGCAACGCCCCCGAGCTGGGACCCCAGTGCACGCTGAGAGCAGGAAAAGCCAAGAGCCAGAGGCCCTCCCAGGTCTGACTACACCAAGCTGAGCTCTGTCCCTACTTCCCAGCAAGCCCCT